>NW_003852457.1:9313612-9325332 GCF_000181295.1 Otolemur garnettii
CATGAAGGCTATGTTAACCAGTTGGATGAAAGTATTTCAAATTGTATACAGAAACAGTACACTGTACCCCATGATAGTATTGATGTACACTACTATGATTTAATAATAAATAAATAAATAAAAAAGAAGCAAAAGCAAAAAAAAAAAAAAAAAGAAAATAAAGTTGAAATAAATCTACAATACTTTATCTGGAAAAAAGTCCCATAGCCAAGTAATAAAACTGACTGAGCCTGACTGAGGTGCTCCGAGCTGTAATGCCATGCCACTCTACCCAGGGGGACGGCTTGAGGCTCTGTCTCAAACTCAAAAAAAAAAAAAAAAAAAAAGAAAATAAAGTTTTAATAAATCTACAATACTTTATCTGGAAAAAAGTCCCATAGCCAAGTAATAAAACTGACTGAGCCTGACTGAGGTGCTCCTTAACACCTCATGCTTGTTCTGATTGGCTGGTCACAGAGACTTGGCACAGTGCACTTTAGCCACTCACCTTTCCCTCCCTACTGTCTCTACCTACTGACACTTGGCCCCCACAGGGTGAGGGGCAAGCCCAGAGGTGACTTCACCCAACGGATGCTTCTCCCATTGAGCTAGACTGATACCCCAACATGGGCAGAACAGACGTAGATAGAGTGTCCACTCACAAAATGAACAGGAAAGAGAGGGAATGCTCCCTACAGGACAGGATGGTTTCTGTGGGAGAGCTAGTCACCGTACATCACTGGCAGCCCCAACAGCCAGATGAAGGTAACACTGCAACTGGGAAGAGACGCCTGCCATGCTCTGAGCTACAGACAACCCAGTGGGACAGGATCCTGAGTGGAGGGATTTGAGGGCTGACCTCATATGGGGTGGGAGTTGCCCTGTGGAGGAGGGAAGAGACTGACTAGGCAGAACCAGGAACATGGGACATGCCAGAGAGGGAGACTATAGAATTAAAACTCTTCAAACAGAAGATGTAAGACTCTGGTGTCAAAAGGTCATGCAGGGAGGTCCGATACAAGACATGTAGTTGAGATTGGGGATTAACAGATTAAAAACAAACAAGCTCGGTGCTTACAGCTCAGTGGCTAGGGTCCCAGACACATACACTGGAGTTGGCAGGTTCAAATTTAGCCCAGGCCTACCAAATGACGACAAATACAACAAAAAAATAGCTGGACGTTGTGGCAGGCACCTGTAGTCCCAGCTACTCGGGAGGCTGAGGCAAGAGAATCACTTAAGCTAAGAGTTTGAGATTGCTGTGAGCCGTGATGCCATGGCACTCTGCCCAGGGCAACAGCTTGAGACTCTGTCTCAAAAACAAACAAACAAATATTATCTGTGAAATCAAAAAACAGAAAAAGCTTTTTTTTTTTTTTTAAATTATTTTACTTTTTCAGAGACAAGGTCTTGCCCAGGCTGAAGTGCAGTGGCTACTCATGGGCACAGTCACATTGCAGCCTCCAACTCTCGGTCCTCTTACCTCAATATCCTGAGCAGCTAGGAATGCAGATACGCAGTAGCCCCAGGCTGGAGTACATCACCGCTTACTGCAACCTACAACTCTTGGGCTCGAGCCATCCTCCCACTACTGCCTCCTGAGTAACTGGGACTACAGACCCATCACAGTCAGCTAATTTCTTCTATTTTTAGCAGAGACAGCGTCTCACTCTTGCTCAAGCTGATGTTGAACTCCTAAGCTCAAGTGCTCCTTCTGCCTTGGCCTCCCAAAGTGCTAGGATTAGAGGTGTGAGCTACCATGTATGGCATAATTTAGGGAAAAGGTACTGTTCCACATGAAGACATGAAGCATGACCTACCAGGCCATGTGCTGTGTCTTCCCTGGGAGTCCTGGGGGCCGTACCTGGATGTGGGCCATCTCACCCTGCAGCCTGACTCGGGCCTCCTGTGCTAGGGCAAGCTGCTGCTGGTACCACTGCCGGACATTCTGCAGGGATGAGATTTCTGCCTGTGAAGCCTTCAGCTTGCTGGTCAGTGTTGCACGTTCCAGTTGCACCTGCTGCAGCTGGCTTTGCAAGGCTGTCATCTGTTGTCGAAGATCATGCACTATAAGTGAGAAAAGCCAGCTAATACTAATGGCCACAAGCAGGAGAGCCCACAGTTCTGCATAGACGCTTGTCACAAAGGGGTCTCTCTGCAGAGTGCAAGAAACACAATTGATTCTGGTTATTCTCAGTTTACATTTTAGAAAGTCACCGTCACCATGCATCTGCAGATACAGAGCCACTGCTCCTGGGGAAACATAAATGTCAGGTCCTCTGAGCCTCTGGTCACAAGATGTTCATCAACTGACCAGTATGTAACCTCTGTTTGTGTATGCTTCTATTTAAAGATAACTTGTGAAGACAAAATGTGGACTCACTCACGTTGAACTCACAGCCAAAAGGCCTGAACAAAGCTTCTCTGAGAAATGTATCTTTTCTATAAAACACAGCATAGCCTCCTTGTGCTTAACAATACCAGCTGGTAGTTGGGGACATTTTAAATAGCAAAACCACCCTAAAAAAGCACAGAAATACAAATATGGCACTGAGTAGACCAGGAAAAGAACACTTGTTCCCAGTCTGAGCTGAGGCAAGGCAAAGTGTAGCCTCATTCCACCCTAGTGAGGAATTTGCTCACTCTGTGAGTGGGCAGCGCCTGTGGCTCAGTGGGTAGGATGCTGGCCCCATATACCAGGTGGCAGGTTGAAACCTGGCCCCAGCCAAATTGCAAAAAAAAATAGCCAGGCGTTGTGGCAGGTGCCTATAGTCCCAGCTCCTCGGGAGGCAAGAGAATCACCAGAAGTTGAAAGTTGCTGTGAGCTGTGACACTACAGCACTCTACTGAGGGCGATAAAGTGAGACTCCCTCTAAAAAAAAGAATAAATAAAGCTCTATGAGTACTGATTGGGGGGTTCAAAGAAATTTAAGTAGGCAAATTCACAGTTGCAGAATCTGTGATACTGAACATCAACTGTGTGTCCACAAATTGTGGAGGACTCTGAGGCTCTTATCTTTGAATGGCCTGATGTTCACCAGCCATCAACAAACAACAGTGATGTCAGTGTACCCATCCCTTGTCAGGTGTGAGCCAGGACTGAGTGGCCCTGCCTGAAGTCTAGCTGGTTCTGCTACTCAGTGAACACTGGTCAGATGGAACCTTGCAATTCAGAGTCACAAACTTATTTTGGTGTTTCATACTTTCTAGATGTTATAGTTTCTCCTTGGGGACTGGGTATCATAAAGTGCTCAAAGACTGAAAAATAACAGCAATTTGAAAAAGGGCTCCTGTTTAGTTTCCTGGTTGGGTCTCTTTCAGCATTAAGACATAGCCTCTGTGACAATGGCTTTTTACCTACCTCTGTGCCATTAGATCTGAGACCAGGCTCACATCATCTAGGCCCTCATGTCAGGCTAACACAGGTCCTCCTATTGCTCTGACCCTGGCCCTGAGAAGAGCCTCATCCAAGCAGTGAGTGCATGAGTCCCAGTATACCCCTTAGGCTATAATTTGCAGTCTCCCCACCACCCCTCACCCTCTTCTTCCTGCCCCCTGCTCACACCACCACATCTGAGCTTGGAGACCAGAATTTTCTCAGTGTCCAGTGGGCTCAGAGCATCAATTCTGAGACTGGCTCGGGGAGTGGGGGCCGGGGGGGCTGGGCACAGGAGTACCCAAGAGCACATGGTTAGCACAAAGAAAGCCACAGACATACTGCTGAGCCATAGGACCACCACAGCTCCCTACAACTCCATGACTCTTTCTCTTGACGTTCCCAGGTCAGTCCCATTAAGAGAAAGTTAACTAGAATGCTGAACACAGCTCTGCCAACTAGCAAACCTAAGTGTTGTTTTTAAATATATTAAATAGAACCTACAATTCTATGGAATCAGTAAGTAGCTCTGCATCCCAAGACTGGATTTTTAAGGCAGAATGAACAGAAACAATTAACTACTATTGTTAGGGTCTAAAGTCAATTTCTAAGATCTAACTCATTTCCCCGGATACCCCTGCAAAAATGTGCAGAATTCCACAAGGTCAAACAAAAAGTATATTTCCTTTAGAAAAGTAGACATCTTGTGTGTAAATTACAAACTAATAAAACCCCACAGCCACATGGACATGGTAACAGACTGCCCCCAGCTCCACCTGTAGGGCAGCCATGTGAGGACATGAGCAGAGTACAGATGGCTGGGCTCTCACCTGTGTTGTCCTTACTGAGGATGCTCTTTTGCATGTCTTCTACTTTTGCCACAAGCCTCTGGTACTGTTCCTCTGCCACCTTCAGGTCACTATTGGAGGATGCCAGGCTGGCATTTTTGGCTTCCAGCATATTCTGCAGGTCAGTCATTGCCTGCTCCAGATCCCAGCAGGACTGCTTCAAGGTGTCCACCTCCAGGCTGAGGGAATCCTGCCGCTGCTGGCTGGTCTGGCTGTGCTCCACCTGTACCTGCAGCCTGGTGCTAAGGGCCGCCAGCTGTGCCTGCAGCTCTGCCTTTTCCTTAAGTGCCTGAAAAGACCCCAAACCACCACCCCAACTTTCAGGAAGAGAAGCCAATTCTGGCCAGTATTCACTGAGAGAGAACGACGTCTGACAGCAACTTCACACACGTTGCCACACCAGCTATACCCCAACAAGAAGGTGATTTTCCAGACAGGCCCCAGAGGCAGGAAAGGCAGGAAAGGCACCTGTAGTGCCTGCACTAGCTTTAGGGCCAGCTGTGCTCTGCAGGGAAGCGCCATGCAGGGCTGTGAAGGCACCACCCTGCTGCCAGATGTGGGAAAATACCTTTTTCAAAAATCAAAAAAGTTCACATGGACTCATGCACACACAAACAAAGCAAGAATACCAGGCATGTTGAGGGACCCTAAGATAAAAAGCTATCAGATTAAGATTAGAGGGGGATGGGAATGGGCAAAAAATGACCCCTGGGACAAGCAGCTGCTACATGAGAGGATCTGAGGGGCTCTAGCCAGGGCCACTGGATGCAGGAACGGTCCTGAGTAACCACAACAGTGTCATCCACAGGATGAAGCAGGAAAAGAGAGGAAAGGCCATAGGAGCAGCAGAGATGCCACAAGATGTGAGTGAGGAATAACATGCTACTCACCAGCAGCACACCTGCATTCTAAGCATGCATGGGAACCCCAAATTCACACACCAAGATGAACAGCAAATCCAACAAACAGAAGAGCAAACGCTCAGTTAACGCCAAGTTAACTGAACAAATTTAATGAGATTTTAGACTAAGTACAACTAGCACCTGCACAGATATGCCAGGGAGCACTGCACCCATGCAGTCCATACAGGCCTTGGTTTGGATGCACCAAAGCATACATCAGTGATTCAGGAGGATGAGAAGAGAAAAGTAAAGTAAGAGCAAGCTCTCAGATTGTCCAAGGGACTGAATATATAGAGGAAGTGGAAATGTATTTGATGAGAGGGCTATATTCTAAAGTAGAACTCTTACTAAAGTAAAAATTGTATATACCAAAATTAGCCTTGATGTCTCTGAAATCACCTCTTTAGTAGACACAGTTTTATGTGCCACACAGTGGTTGGTTTGTGTCCAAGGACCATGTTGCACACAGAACCATCTTAAACATGAAATGTCCATCTAGTAAATCCAGCTCCTCTCACCATGGGCATGCTCCCCTCCTGCCCTGCACACACTCTCTAAAAGGATACCCTCTCCTCAGTCAGATCTCTGTGCCATCTGTGTGTTCTCACTTTCTCTCATGCCAACAGCAGAAAGCTGAATTCCATTGGACTGATTTACATTAATCACTGACAGAAAGATAAAAATCTAGTTCTTCACTATCGATAAAAATACATTCAACAAAATGACAAAAGAAAGCTAAAAATTAAGAGATGAAAAATTATTTTTCTGGCAAGTGCTAACCAGGTACAGCAAAATTAATATTAGAAAAAGCAGAACCCATTGCAAAACATATTGAAGAGGTAAAGACGAAAAGTTTACCATGTCAGAAAAAGGTATAGTCCACCAAGAAAATTATTCTGGACTGTAAAATATCTAACATCCAGGAAATATTCTGGGCAAATCTTGATGATGGAGCAGAAAGAGTAGAAAACTAATACACCTCCTTCAGAGGTTAATAGACCAAATAGACAAAAAAATATGAAAGATGTGGCTGATGTAGCTTACTTTTAAAGACCTTCGTAAAACTTTCTACCCCAAAAAGAGGAATCACACATTCTTTTCAACTGCATGGCACAATAAAACATTAATCAAATATCTATTACCTGACTAGCCTCTAATGATAAAGCTTCCAGTTGTCCTTCGAGTCTCATTTTTTCTTTGAGAACCTGCAACATTTCATCCTGAGTCTCAGCAGCAGAGCCTTCCACAGAAACACTGGAGGACAAAACACAGGACCAGGGACACGTGACCAATGTTGACTGCATGACTTTCTCCATACTCTCCAGTTTCAAACACCCTTGCTACTCCCTCCCATGTTTTTAAAAGTTAAGTAAAAAGATTTATGTAGAGGGCAGCGCCTATGGCTCAGTGAGTAGGGCAACGGCCCCATATACCAAGGGTGGCAGGTTCAAACGGCAACAAAAAAATAGCCGGGCGTTGTGGTGGGTGCCTGTGGTCCCAGCTACTTGGGAGGCTGAGGCAAGAGAATCACCTAAGCCCAGGATTTGGAGGTGGTTGTGAGCTGTGATGCCACAGCACTCTACCAAGGGTGATAAAGTGAGACTGTCTCTAAAAAAAAAAGATTTATGTAGAAAGCTAAAGTATGTATATACACTACCAATAAACACTCCTGCCAACAGTCAGGCATTTCCACACACCTGGAACAACACCTTTTGGAAACGTGAGCCCATGTAAGTAACCAGGCAGTCTGAAAGACCCATCTATATAAACATTAAAGACAAGATGCTAATACTGTAGACCACTGCTGATTAGATCTAATTCTATTTCTTAAAAAGCAACACAATTTAGGCCAGGTGAGGTGGCTCATACCTGTAATCCTAGCACTCCAGGAGGCCGAGGCGAGTGGATTGCCTGAGCCCACAGGTTTGAGACCAGCCTGACCAAGAGCAAGACTTCATCTCTAAAAATAGCCCGGCACTGGGGCAGGCACCTGTAGTCCCAGCTATTTGAGAGACTGAGGAAAGAGAATCACTTGAACTCAAGAGTTTGAGGCTGCTATGAGCTGTGATGCCACAGCATTCTACTGAGGGTGACAAAGTGAGACTCTGTTTCAAAAAAACATAAAAAAGCAGGCTCAGCACCTGTGGCTCAGTGAGAATGGCGCCAGCCACATACACCAAAGCTGGTGGGTTCGAGCCCAGGCTGGGCCTGCCAAACAGCAATGATAACTGCAACCAAAATACAGCCAGGTGTTGTGGCTCAGCTCAGTCTCAGCTGCTTGACAGGCTGAGACAGAATTGCTTGAGCCCAAGAGTTTGAGGTTTCTGTGAGCTGTGACACCACAGCACTCTACTGAGGGGGACATAATGAGACTGTCTCAAAAAAAAAAAAAGGCAGTGCCTGTGGTTCAGTGGGTAGGGCGCCGGCCCCATCTACTGAGGGTAGCAGGTTCAAACCGGGCCTGGGCGAAACTGCAACAACAACAACAAAATAGCTAGGCGTTGTGGCGGGCACCTGTAGTCCCAGCTACTTGGGAGGCTGAGGCAAGAGAATCACCTGAGCCCAGGAGTCAGAGGAGGAGTTGGAGGTTGCCTTGAGCTGTGTGATGCCATGGCATTCTACCAAGGGCAACAGAGTAAGACTCTGTCTCTTTAAAAAAAAAAAAAAAAAGGAACACAGTTGTGTATGAATGAAATATTAATGTCAAGGCTACAGATAAAATCAGGAAAGCAAAATAGTGTATCAACTACTCTAGTGATGGAAGCCATGATTCACAGAAGCTGTGTCTGAGACCATATCACCCCACCCACCCCTGCATCTGACCCACCTGCTACAGATGCTGTTTCTTCGACTCTGCACATCCCCATTGATTTCCCTCTTTTGGTCTTGGTGCTCAGCTGCTGCAGCCTGGAGGACATCCTTAATCGAGGGGAACTGGCCCAAAGCATCCAAGGCAATCTCCTGGCCATTTACCACAAATGAAGTTTCCTGTGTGCCCACTGTGTTCACCAGAACACCGTATGTCCCACGGGTAGAGATACTGCTGTGTGATGAACTGTCACTCTCATTTCCATCAGCCTCGGACACGCTGTCTCCAGTTAGTGAAGCATTCTCCAGACGGTCATCAGTCTCAGGAGACAGGCTGATTTCAGACACAACTGACGCACTGCTTCTACTCTGCTTCAGGGAACCCATGGGAGAGTCGGTAGCTGAAACATTTCTACCAGAACTCCCAGCATCTGAGCCTTCAGTTCTGTAATCAGCCAGAGATCGAATTTTGCTTGATTTTGAACTTTTTTTCTCCTTGGGATGTGCCAAGAGCCCTAAGCTGCCCACCTTAGGCCCCCGAGGGACACTGGTGCGCAGAAAGGAATATTCTTTTGTCATAGCCACAGTACTGGCCCTTGGTAAGTGTTCTGGGTTTAGCATGAGTTCAGGATCAAGTGTGCTAAAAAGTCTTGTTTTTGCTGAAGGTTGACTGGACTGAGAAGGAAAAAAAAGCATAAAAATTATGTTTAAAACGGACAAGCAGAATTCTGCATTCAGAAAGGTTGTACCAATTTTTTTTGTAGAGACAGAGTCTCAACTCTATCACCCTCAGTAGAGTGCTGTGGCGTCACACAGCTCACAGCAACTTCCAACTCCTGGGCTTAGGCAATTCTCTTGCCTAAGCCTCCCGAGCAGCTGGGACTACAGGTGCCCGCCACAACACCCGGCTATTTTTTTTGTTATAGTTTTGGTGAGGGCCAGGTTTCAACTCGCCACCCTTGGTACATGGGTCCGGCGCCCTACCCACTGAGCCATAGGGACTGCTCAAGTTGTACCATTTAATACCCCCTCTACTGATAACCAGAAAGCATCCAGCTCCAGGCCCTTGCCACACAGGGTATAGCCCAGCCTCCCCGTTAGGCTTCATTGCTTCAGGGTCACACTATACTGGCTAGTCAGACTATTCCTAGACTTAAACCACCCTCTTTAATGAATGTAACTGTGAAACACTTCAAAACACATATTAGAGCATCATATGTTGTCATCATACTCCACCAACAAGATATCTCCAGCTATTTTCCAGTTTATTCTTTCAGATAAACATTTAAATTTTTTTTTCTTTAAGGCCGGGCATGGTGGCTCATGCCTGTAATCCTAGCACTTTGGGAGGCCAAGGTGGGTGGATTGCCTGAACTTAGGACTTTGAGACAAGCCTGAGCAAAAGTGAAACCTCATCTCTACTAAAAATAAAAACTGGCTATTGTGGTGGGTGCCTATAGTTCCAGCTACTTGGGAGGCTGAGGCAAGGGGATGAATTGAGACCAAGAGTTTGAGCTTGCTGTGAGCTAGGATGCCACAGCACTCTACCCAGGGCACAGAATGAAACTCTGTCTCAAAAATAATTTTTTTTTTTCTTTAGCTAGGTGTTGTGACAGGCACCTGTCATCCCAGCTAGTTGGGAGGCTGAGGCAAGAGGATTCCTTGAGCCCAAGAGTTTGAGGTTGTTATGAGCTATGAAGCCATGGCACTCTACTCAGAGCAACAGAGTGAGACTCTGTCTCAAATATAAACAAGTAAATAACTAACTTTTTTTCTTCTACTTAAGAAAAAGTCTTGTTGAATTAGAACTACCTTAAATTTATGGGCTGTTTCCCTTCAATTATTATATGCTCACATGTTTCTCAACAAATAAGTGACGTCAGATTCTTTATATAGATTCTCAGACCTTTTCATTGCCATTTAAATTTACTTCTTGGACATTTTATGATTGTTGTTACTTAAAATGCCATCTTTTCCCATTTTTATAACTGATCATGTTAGAATAATTATTAATTTTCCATACTTTTTTTTTTTTTTGAGACAGAACCCCAAGCTGTCACCCTGGGTAGAATGCTGTAGCATCCACAGCTCACAACAACCTCCAACTCCTGGGCTCAAGCCTCCCAAGTAGCTGGGACTACAGGAGCCTGCTATAACGCCTGGCTATTTTTTGTTTGCAACTGTCATTGTTTGGCAGGCTCGGGCTGGATTTGAACCTGCCAGCTCAAGTGTATGTGGCTGGTGCCTTAGCCACTTGAGCCACAGGCACTGAACCCATACTTATAATTTTTAACTGACAATTTTCTAAACTCTAATTATATTTAATAATTTTTGTCAGTGGATTCTAAAGTCTTCCAAGGTGTTACCAACACCTGCAAATCTTTCTTCTCCTTTTCAATGTTCACCTCACTTATTTTCTTTATATTACCTAGTCAACTAGGTATCTCAACATGACTTGCTTTTAGAGAACCATTCAGTCCTACATTATTCTACAAAATCAACCCAATCCCATCAGACAGGGGTGCAGGGAGGAAGACGAGAAGCCTCACAAAATGACACTGGACGCACCCAAAACAACAAATGAGCCAGAACAGCTTGCTAAAAAAGAGCAATAAGGGATAATCCCAGGCAAGACAGGGGACCTGGCTCAGGGAAGTGCTGGGTCAAAAAAGTGAAGGTGGGACTAAGGGAGGAGCTGGGCCAGGCAAGTAAATGCGGGACCAAGTGAGTAAGGGCAGAGCTCAGGGCCAGGTGAGTAAGGGTCGGGCTCTGGAGAGTGAGGCCAGGAGAATAAAGGAGAGGCTCAGGGAGGGTGAGGCCAGGTTAAGTGAGGAAGGGCCAGGCAAATGACGGGTGGGGCCACAGGCCACCAATGAGGCCACAGTTATCTCTTGCTCCCGATGCTGTGAATCTAGGATAACTAGATCCATTCAGACCTACTACAGGAGGCTGCCTGATGAAACAGAACGAATGCAGTCCAGAAATCAGCCAAGGCCCAGTGGAATATGTAATTAGTTAAGAAGTATCATGATAAAGTAGTTTTATATCCAGTAGGGAAAATTAGATCACAGAATAAGCAATTCGAGATGGTTCACCATCTATCCAAAGAGACCCAATTCCCACCTCTCTCTTTAAAATATTCCAGATGAAAGTGCATGGTACTGATAAAATATTCCAGATGATAGGGGCGGCGCCCGTGGCTCAGTGGGTAGGGCTCCGGCCCCATGTACCGAAGGTGACAGGTTCAAACCCGCAAACTCCACCCCAGCTGAACTACAACAAAAAATAGCCCAGCGTTGTGGCCAGAGCCTATAGTCCCAGCTACTCAGGAGCTGAGGCAAGAGAATCACATGAGACCAGGAATTGGAGGTTGCTGTGAGCTGTGACGACAGGGCATTCTACCAAGGGCAATAAAGTGAGACTCTTGTCTCTACAAAAATAAATAAATAAATAAATAAAATATTCCAGACGATAGGTTAAATTTTTGTTTTTTCTTTTTTCTTTTCATTTCAAGAAATGAAATATGACAAACTCTGAAAGAACTGTAAAGATTAAAATTTTTGACTGTAAATATTTAAAACTGGGCGGCACCTGTCACTCAGTACATGGGGTGCCAGTCCCGTATACTGAGTGTGGAGGGTTTAAACCCAGCCCCAGTCAAAGTGCAACAAAAAATAGCTCAGCGTTGTGGCAGGTGCCTATAGTCCTGGTTACGGGAGGCTGAGGCAAGAGAATCACCTAAGCCCAGGGGTTGGAGGTTGCTGTGAGCTATGATGCCACAGCACTCTACCAAGGGCGACAAACTGA
>NW_003852457.1:9325565-9327814 GCF_000181295.1 Otolemur garnettii
CACTTGGGAGGCTGAGGCAGGAGACTCGCTTGAGCCCAGGAGTTGGAGGTTGCTGTGAGCTGTGATGCCATAGCACTCTACCAGGGTGACAGCTTGAGGCTCTGCCTCAAAAAAAAAATTTTTAAACTGATATCCAATAAAAATCATACCAGAAAAGCAGTCAGAAGATGTGGCAGACAGGGAAATGATATTTTCAATCTGGACTGACAAGGGCCACTTCACAGAAGAAAGACAACCAATGGATAATGGGCAAAGTTATAAGAAATGCAAACTGCCAACACATGGCATATGCTCAGTGTGAGAAGATACCATTTGCTTCACCTATTAGAACGACAGAAATTTGAGTTTTCTTACTTCTAAACCTGTCATTGATAAGGAAGCTAGCAGTCTCACATATTGCCAGCCAGAGCGTAAAAAAATTGGAATATCCAATATATACCTATAACAAAAGATGAACAGAAGTCACATCTGAGCACCTCTTATAACTGCAGAAGTCAAATGTGACTTGAGTATTAAATTTTAATACAATTTTTTTCCTTTCTTAAATTCCTCATACTTTTTTTGGCACCCTCTGTACATAACTCAATAATCTGACAATTAAGTATTTATCTACAAAGTATACCAAGATATAAAACATCCATTGCAGGATTGTTGGCAATTTCAAAAATTAGAAAACAACTCTGGAAGGCCAAGGTAGGTGGACTGCCTGAGCTCACAGTTTCAAGATTAGCCTGAGCAAGAGCAAGACCCCATCTCTAAAAATAGCCAGGCGCTGTGGCAGGCATCTGCCACCTACTTGGGAGGCTGAGGCAAGAGAATTGCTTAAGCCCAAGAGTTTGAGGTTGCTGTGAGCTCAGATGCCACAGCACTCTACTGAGGGCAACAAAGTGAAATTCTGTCTCAAAAAAAAAATTTTTTTTTAGAAAACAACCAAAATGTCAATCACTACAGACAAGTTAAGTAAATGCTGGGATACACATACATGTTATTAAAAGAATAAGGTGGGTCTGAATTGTTTGTGCTGGGTGAAGGTGGCGATACTGGTGATGTGGAGAAGCACAGAGAACACTAGGTGCTTTCAACAGAGGCAGGGACATAAAGACATCCTCACAGCATACATCAGATTAGAAATAGGAGGGGACTTTTACTCATCATCCTGTACCATTTATGCCTAAACTAAATTCTTTGTGGTAAAGAAATATTCTTTTACTCCTAGTTTGGTAGTTTTATTTGCTTGTTTTATGTTTTTGAATCTGGAATATTGAATTTTACAAATACTTTTCTAGCACCTATTGAGATGATCATAATGCTTTCCATGTAGACCTATCACTATGAGGTTTTTTTTGTGTGTACTTTGTTTTGTTTTGTTTTTTTTGAGACAGAGTCTCACTGTTTTACCCTTGGTAGAGTGCTATAGCATCATAGCTCACAGCAACCTCAAACTTTTGGTCTCAAGTGATCCTCTTACCTCAACCTCCCAAGTAGGTGGGGCTACACACACCAGCAACAATGCCAGACTATTTTTAGAGATGGGTTCTTGCTCTTGCTGAGGCTGGTCTAGAACTCCTCAGCTCAGGCAATCTACCTGTCTTGGCCTCCCAGAGTACTAGGATTACAGATGTGAGCCACCTCACCTAGCCTTTTTTCTTAAGATAGGATCTTGCTCTGTCACCCAAGCTGGAATGCAGTCGTACAATCACAACTTTACTACACTTTACAAATACCATATTTTTTACAAATTGGTTATTCCTGGCAACCCTGTCTCCAGTAAGTCCACTGGTGCCACATTCGCAGCAGCATGTGCTCACATCTTGTCTCTGTGTCACATTTTGGAAATTCTCACAATATATCAACTTTTTCATTACTGTATCTGTATGGTGATCTCTAATCAGTGATTTTTAATGTTACTGTTATAACTGTACTGAGACACCACAAACCAGAGCCATATAAGATGAGGAACTTAATTGATAAATGTTTCTGCCTTCTCTACCTGTAGCTGTTCCCCCATGTCTCTTCCTCTCCTGGGGCGGCCCTATTCCTTGAAACATAACAGTATGGAAATTAGGATAATGAACAAGCCTACAACAGTCTCTAAATATTCAAGTGAAAGAATGAGTGGCACATCTCTTCCTTTAAATCAAAAGCTAGAAGTGGCTTGGCGCCTGTGGCTCAAGTGGCTAAGGCACCAGCCACATACACCTAACGTGGCAGGTTCAAATCCAGCCTGGGCCCGCCAAACAACGATGGCT
>NW_003852457.1:9327983-9338590 GCF_000181295.1 Otolemur garnettii
AAAAAAAAAAAAAAAGCTAGAAGTAATTAAGATTAGTGAAGAAGGCAAGTTGAAAGCTGAGACAGGCTGAGAACTAGGCCCCTGTTGTCAATACAAAGGACAAGTTCTTGAAGGAAACTGAAAGTGCTACTCCAAAGAACACCCGAATGGTAAATCACACCACCTTATTGTTAATGTGGAGAAAATCGTCTCTACAGAAGATCAAACCAGCTACAATATTCCACTAATCCAAAACCTGATCCTCAGCAAGTCCCTGATTCTCTTCAATGCTATAAAGGCTGAAAGAGGTGAGGAAGCTGCAGAAGAAAAGTCTGAAGCTAACAGAGGTTGCTTCATAAGGTTTAAGGAAAGAAGCCATCTTCCTAACATAAAATAAAGTACAAGGTGAGACAGTAGGTGCTGATGCAGAAGCTGCAGCAGTTTATCCAGAAGATCTAGCAGAAATCCCTGGATGAGGTGGCCACACCAAACAAGAGATTTTCAGTATAAATGAAACAGCATTTTTGTTGTTGTTGTTGTCTGGGGTTTTTTTGAGACAGTCTCATTTTGTTGCCCTCAGTAGAATGCTGTGCCATCATACCTTATAGCAACCTCAAACTCTTGGGCTCAAGCGATTCTCTTGCCTCAGCCTCCCATGTGGGAGTACAGGCGCCCACTTATTCCTTGAATAAGCGTTTATTTTTAGAGATGAAGTCTCGTTCTTGCTCAGGCTGGTCTTGAACCTGTGAGCTCAAGCAATCCACCTGCCTCAGCCTCCTAGAGTGCTTGGATTATAGGCATGAGCCACCGCACCCGGCCGATGAAACAGCCTTTTGTTGAAAGAAGATGCCACCTAGTACTTTCATAGTGCAGTGAGGTTGATGCTTGGCTTCAAAGGACAAGCTGACACTCTTGTTAGGGGCCACTGCAGCTGATGACTTCAAGTTGAAGCCAGTACTCATTGACCACTCTGAAAATCCAAGGACCCTTAAGAATGACACCAAATCTACTCTACCTATGCTCTATAAATGGAACCACAAAGCCTGGTGACAGCACATTTGTATGAGCATGGTTTACTTAATATTTTAAGCCCCCTGTTGAGATTTACTGCTCATAAAAAGGGAATCCTTTCAAACTGCTCACTTATAAGGCATCTGGTGACCCAAGAGTTCTGCTGGAGAGGTACAAAGAGAGGAGTGTTATTCTCATGCCTCTAACACAACATCCATTCTGCAGTCTATGGATCTAGGAGTCATTTTGACTTTCAAGTCTTAATATATTTCATAAAGCTATATTTGCCATAGATAGTGATTCATCTGAAGGATCTGAGCAAAGTAAACTGAAAATTTTCTGGAAAAGAGTTACCATTCTAGATGCCATTAAGAACATTTGTGATTCACGGGAGGAGGTCAAAATATTAACATTAAAAGGAGTTTTGAGGAAGTTGATGCCAACCCCCATGGATGACTGAGGGGTTCAAGACTTTAGAGAAAGACGTAGCTACAGATGTGGTAAAAGTATCAAGAAAACTAAAATTAGAAGTGGAATCTGAAGATGAGATTGAATTGCTGCAATCTCAGGAAAAAACTTGAACAGATGAGAAGTCAGTTCACATGGATGAGCAAAGCAGTTCCTTGAGATGGAACCTTACTTCTGGTAAAGATGTCATTGTTGAAATGACAATAAATCATTTAGAACATGACTTAAACTGAGTTGACAAAGCAGCAGAATTTCAGAGGACTGACTACAATCTTCAAAAAAGTTCTACTCTTGATAAAATGGTATGAAATGGCATTGCATGCTATAAAGTAATCTTTTGTGAGGGAGGGAAAGGAAGAGTCAATCAATACGGCAAATTTCACAGCTATCTTCTTTGCCACAGCCCACCCACCTTCAGCAACCCCACCCGAAAATAGTCAGCAGTATCACATCAAGACCAAACCCTCCACCTGCAAGGAAGGAGTCAGTTCATATGGATGAACAGAAAGGCTCAGATAATCATTACCATTTTTAGCAACAAAGCATTTTAAATTATGATATAGACCTTTTTCTTATACATAATACTACCCCTTACTATAAACATATAGTACACTATAAACATACTTCTATATGTACTGGGAAAACAATAAGTTTGTATGACATGCTTTACTGTGATGGTGTGAATGGCATCTGCAATCTCTCAGGTGTATCTGCATTTCTTTGCTTTTCTTTTCCTTTTTTTTTTTTTGAGACTTAGTGTCTCATTCTGTTGCCATGGTAGAGCACTATGGTGTTATAGCTCACAGTAACCTCAAACTCTTGGGCTCAAGCCATCCTCCTGCCTCAGCCTCCCATGTAGCTGGGATTCTAGGTACTCACCACACCACCTGGCTAATTTTTCTATTTTTATTTTTATTTATTTATTTTTTAGAGACAGAGTCTCACTTTGTCACCTTCGGTAGAATGCCGCGGCATCACAGCTCACAGCAACCTCCAGCTCTTGGACTTAGGCAATTCTCTTGCCTCAGCCTCTTGAGTAGCTGGGACTATAGGCGCCCACCACAACATCCAGCTATTTTTTTATTGCAGTTTGTCCAGGGCCGAGTTTGAACCCACCACCCTCGGTATATGGGGCCAGCGCCCTACTCACTGAGCCACACGTACCACCAATTTTTCTATTTTTAATAGAGATGGGGGGATCTCACTCTTGCTGAGGCTGGTCTCAAACTCCTGAGCTCAGGCACTCCTCCTACCTTGGCCTCCCAAAGTGCTAAGATTACAGGCCCAGCTCTTTGCTTTTCAAATGGCATATTTGGGAATAAAATACAGTCATTCCAAAGGAACCAGTACCTGATTGAGGGGCAATAACCACGCACCTAGTGTTCTCTGCAAAGACAGGAAAACACATCAGCGTTCACAGAGCCCCAGAGCCCAGCCCAGCTTGAAAATCAGAGTCCAGAACTACATGTGACCAATCTCTGCCTCTAGCACCCATGGCTTTCTATGAGCATTTTCAGGGCAAGGACACTCACTCGCTCCTGCTGGCGCTTCACTCTGTATTGCTTGAGCTGCTCTTCCAGCTGCTTTTGTGCCTGAAGTCGGACCTGCTCCTCCTTCTCCAGGGGCAGTGGAGACTCTGTAGAGCCTATAGTGAGAAAACAGCTATTAAGAAACTCATGACAATGGGTAGCACCTGTAGCTCAGTGAGTAGGGCACCAGCCCCATCTACTGAGGGTGGTGGCTTCAAAACCAACCCTGGCCAAACTGCAACAAAACATAGCCAGGCTCTGTGACAGGCGCCTATAGTCCCAGCTACTCAGGAGGCTGAGGCAAGAATCACCTAAGCCCAAGACTGGAGGTTGCTGTGAGCACTGATGCCACAGTACTCTACCGAGGGCGACCAAGTAAGACTGTCTCTATTAAAAAAAACTCATGGAGGCTCGGCGCCTATAGCTCAACTGGCTAAGGCGCCAGCCACATACACCTAAGGTGGCGGGTTCGAATCCCCAGCCCGGACCCGCCAAACAACAATGACGGCTGCAACCAAAAAATAGCCGGGCGTTGTGGCGGGCGCCTGTAGTCCCAGCTACTTGGGAGGCGGAGGCAGGAGACTCGCTTGAGCCCAGGAGTTGGAGGTTGCTGTGAGCTGTAATGCCACGACACTCTACCCAGGGAGACAGCTTGAGGCTGTCTCAAAAAAAAAAAAAAAAAAAACTCATGGAGAAATCAGGAACAGCTTCACTGCTTTGCATTTAATTACTAGTATGTTTTAATGCCTAAGCAACATACACCCATCTAAGTTTGTTTTTTAATTAAAACAACAATTAAAAAACAAACAGTCTCACTTTGTCACCCTCAGTAGATTGCCGTGGCTCACAGTAACCTCAACCTCTTGGGCTCAACTGATTCTCTTGCCTCAGCTTTCTTAGTAGCTAGGACTACAGACACCCACCACACAGCCTATTTTTTTTTTTTTTTTTTCGTTTAGCAGGCCCAGGCAGGGCTCAACCCACCAGCCCTGGAGCATGTGACTGGGACCTTAACCCCTGAACTACGGGTGCCCAGCCTACCCATCTAAGTTTTAAAGGACAATTTCTGGATCAAGAGAAATCTGTGAGCCTTGGATACTCACCATAGACAGAATCTACCTTGTAGCACATACTAACCAATACTGGGTCTGTGTTCATGTAATGAGGACACTACCTCCTATGGACACTCAATTTGTAAGACAGGAAATAATAATAAGCTCAAGGGATCCTCTGCCTTAGCCTCCCAGAGTGCTGTGATTCCAGGCAGGCTTCATGTGCCCAGCCAAGAAGTGTCTTTCAATAATAAAAAGTATTGGCTCAGCACCCGTAGCACAGTGGTTATGGCACCAGCCACATACACAAGAGGCTGGTGGGTTTGAACCTGGCCCGGGCCAGCTAAAAGAATAATGACAGGAGCAGCACCTGTGGCTCAAGGAGTAGGGTGCCAGCCCCATATATCACAGGTGGTGGGTTTAAACCCAGCCCTGGCCAAAAAACTGCAAAAAAATAAAAAATAAAAATGACAACTGCAATACAGCTACTTGGGAGGCTGAGGCAAGAGAATTGCTTAAGCCCAAGAGCTGGAGGTTGTTGTGAGCTATCACGCCACAGCACTTTACTGAGGGTGACAAAGTGAGACTGTCTCAAAAAAAAAAAAAATAATAAAATGTATTAGATTTAAAGTCAGTGCCAGTGCTAAGAGCTCTGAGGCACAGAAATTCTAAACTCTGCTGAGGTGAAACTCTGCTCTCTGACCTCACAAAGCTATTCTAAACCTTGAGGTAAGGAATTCATTAAAAGTAGCTGTGATCAGGGCGGCGCCTGTGGCTCAAAGGAGTAGGGCGTTGGCCTCATACCCATATACCAGAGGTGGCAGGTTCAAACCCACTCCAGCCAAAAACTGCGAAAAAAAAAAAAAAAAGTGGCAGCACCTGTGGCTCAAAGGAGTAGGGCGCTGGCCCCATATGCCAGAGGTAGCGGGTTCAAACCCAGCTCTGGCCAATAGCTGTGATTGACTTGGTCCCTGTAGCTCAGTGAGTAAGGCACCAGTCACATACACCAAGGCTGGCAGGTTTGAGCCTGGCCTGGGCCTGCTAAACATTAGTAACAACTGCAACCAAAAAATAGCCAGGTGTTGTGGCAGGCACCTGTAGTCCCAGCTACTTGAGGCTGAGGCAAGAGAATTGCTTAAGCCAAGAGTTTGAGGTTGCTGTGAGCTGTGACAACACAACACTCTACAGAGGGTGACATAGTGAGACTCTGTCTCAAAAACATAAATAAATAAAAATAAAAGTAGTCATGATGGAATTACTTAGTGATGACCAAAATGCACGTAGGCATCTAGTCACATGACAGAAAGCATATTTTCTTTATGCAGGTACAAGTGGGGATTAATTTATCAACATAAAGTTTTATAGAATCAAAAGAGTATTTAGGTGTGGCACCTTTGGCTCAAGTAGGGTGCCGGCCCCATATACTGGAGGTTATGGGCTTAAGCTCAGACCCAGACAAAAACTGCAACCAAAAAAAAAAATAAATAAATAAAAGATTTTTTAAAAAAAGAGTATTTATACAAGCTAGCAGTATGCAAATACCGCTTCTGTAAGGAATAAAAATTCTGAAGTCTGGCATCAGGACTTGCTGCAGAGCAAAGATCAAGCAGGACCTGGGGCTGGTTACCAGAGAGATGAGGTTGTGGTTAAGGAAAGGAGAACAAGGAAATGATCACTTTTCAGCCAAAAACATAGTTAAAAAAAAAATACCTAAAACCCAAACCTTTTATTTTGGGTAACTAAAGGGCTGAATAGTGCATTTAAAGATGTTACAGTTACACACTCAGGGTAGCTATTTCCTCAGGGCTGGGCTTGTCACTTCATCCTTCTTTAGGACATCAGCAGCCTGGACATGGCCAGCCTAGAGGCTGCTCAAGTAGAAATGTGACCATCTGGCAACTTTTTAAACATGGCACCCTCTTTAGACATGGATGTCCAAAGAAAAGCAGCTTTTATTTTAATAAACTCTAAAATCTTAGCAGGCACAAGAATTCACCACTGCCATAGTTCACGCTTACATTTCTCGCACCTTGGGAGGATGAGGCAGGAGGATTGTCTGAGGCCAGGAGTTCAACATCACCCTGGCAATATTGAGACCCTGTCTCTACAAATTTTAAAAATGAACTAGATATAGTGGTGATGCATCTATAGTCCCAGCTCCTCAGGAGGCTGAAGCAGAAGGATCACTTCAGTCCAGGAGTTCAAGGCTGCAGTCAGCTGTGATCACACCACTGCACTCCAGCAGCTGCATTACAGCAGTAATACCATTGACATTACTAATTTGTGCATCTTATCACTAAAAATATCTCCAATACTTTCCACAAGGTTGAGTGGCCTAGATGACTGGAACCATAAGTAGCACACTCAGAGGTTTATGGCTATCAGGTAGGTAATACCATCAGCAAAGTGGCTGGGTTTCAACTAGATTCTGAAGCTGGGTGATCAGTGACATGAGACAGTGCTAAGCTTGATGATAGCAGGGGATGCCCCACAGTCTCTCTCACACAGAGGGTATGGACTCTCCAGGAGGCAATGCATACCCAGCAGGTGCCATCACGTGGCACCTGGGACCAGATCTCACAAAGCTATCAGGTTACGAATCTAGACTTTTCTGTGATCTTTCTAAAGTTAAATGCTGGCAACTAGTTTTCAGGATTTTCTTTTTTTTTTTTTGGTAAATGTGTGAAATGCAGTTTGATTTCAGGTTGTTTTTTTTTTTTAATGTCTTTTTTTAGTTTTTAGAAATGGTTAGAAGCACATTGCTGGCTGAGTAAGGTGGCTCATACCTGCAATCACAGCAATTTAGAGAGTCAAGGCAGGAGAGTCACTTGATGCCAAGACTTTGAGACCAGCCTGGGCAAAACAGTAGTACTCTCATCTTTACTAAAAATGAAAAAAATATTTGGACATTGTGGTGCATGCTACTCAGAGGCTGAGGCAAGGAAACTCAAGCCTATGATGAACTATGACCACATCACTGCACTCCAGCCTGGGAAACAGTGAGACTCAGTCTCAAAAAACAAAAACAAACAAAAAGGTTGGGAAGGGTGGCTCATACCTGTAATCCTAGAACTCTGGGAGGCTGAGGCAGGTGTTCTAGACCAGCTCAGGAGTTCCAGACCAGCCTGACCAAGAGTGAGACCCCCATCACTAATAAAAATAGAAAAACCAGCCAGGAATTGTGGCAGGTGCCTATAGTACTTGGGAGGCAGGGGCAAGAGGATCTTTTGAGCCTAAGAGATTGAGATTGCTATAAGCTATGATGATGCCAAGGCATTCTACCCAGGGCAACACAGTGAGACTCCGTCTCAAAAAAAAAAAAATCCTGTAATCCCAGCTACTCAGGAGGCTAAGGCAAGAGAATCGCTTAAGCCCCAGAGTTTGAGGTTGCTGTGAGCTGTGATAGCACAGCACTCTACCAACAGCGACATAGTGAGATTCCATCTAAAAAACAAAAACAAAAAAACCCCAAACCACTTTACAACCTTAAAAAATAATGTCCATGAAGAAAAAGGCAATTAATCCAAAATAAAAATGGGCAAACATATGAGAGAGTTCACCGAAATGTCCAAATGTCGAACAAATGTATAAAAAGTTAATAAATCCTCGGGTGCTGCCTATGGCTCTGTGGGGAGGGCGCCAGCTGCATATATTGAGGATGGCAGGTTCAAACCTGGTCCTGGCCAAACTGTAATAAAAAATAGCCGGGTATTGTGGCGGCCCCCTGTAGTCCCAGCTACTTGGGAGGCGGAGGCAAGAGAATTGCTTAAGCCCAGGAGTTGGAGGTTGCTGTGAGCTGTAATGCCATAGCACTCTACCCAGGGGGACAGCTTGAGGCTCTGTCTCAAAAAAATAAAAAAATAAAAATCTGAGTATATTTAAGAGGCCTGCAAAGGGTCCTGTGAGCAAGCATGAAGCATGAGGAAATGAGGAGTGAGTGCAGCACATCTGATACAGGCTCATTTTATAATTACACGTTTGTGCATGCACGAAAAATATGGTTAGAAAAAGGTCTCAGGGTTTCTAGGGTCCACAGGCTGCCAAGAGTATGGGGAATTATCTTTAAGTTTCTTGAGATCAGCATAAAATAAATGCTTATTAAAATAATTCATCCCAGTTGACTCACACTGTACTCCTAGCACTCTGGGAGGCCAAGGTAGGTGGATTATTTGAGCTCAGTAGTTTAAGACTAGCCTGAGCAAGAACAAGACCCCATCTCTACTAAAACTAGAAAAATTGGGCTCGGCTCCTATACCTTAACCGGCTAAGGTGCCAGCCATGTACAGCTAAGGTGGCGGGTTCGAATCCCCAGCCTGGACCCGCCAAACAACAATGACGGCTGCAACCAAAAAATAGCCAGGCGTTGTGGCGGGCGCCTATAGTCCCAGCTACTTGGGAGGCGGAGGCAGGAGACTTGCTTGAGCCCAGGAGTTGGAGGTTGCTGTGAGCTGTAATGCCATAGCACTCTACCCAGGGGGACAGCTTGAGGCTCTGTCTCAAAAAAAAAAAAAACTAGAAAAATTGGCCTGTAGTCCCAGAAACTCAGGAGGCTGAAGCAAGAGGATGGTTGGGGTCAGGAATCTGAGATTGCTGTGAGCTATGACGACACCACAGCATTCTAGCCTGGGGCAACAGAGTAAGACTATGTCTCAAAAAAAAAACTAACTTGGTGCCTGTTGCTCAGTGGTTAGGGCACTGGGCAGAAACACTGGGGCTGCTGGGTTCAAACTCAGCCTGGGCCTGCTAAACAACAATAACAACTATAACAAAAAAAAAAAAGCTGGTGTTGTGGTGAGCACCTGTAGTTCTAGCTACTTGGGAGGCTGAGGCAAGAAAATCACTTAAGCCTAAGAGTTTGAGGTTTCTATGAGCTGTGATGCCATAGCACTCTATCAAGGGTGACATAGTGAAACTCTGTCTCAAAAAAAAAAGAAATTCATCCCAGGAAGCTGAGGTGGAAGGATCACCTGAGGCCAGGAATTCAAGATAAGCCTGGGCAATATGACAAGCTCCCATCTCTTAAAAAAATGTTAAAATAGTCCAGATGTTGTGGCTCATGCCTGTAATCCCAGCACTTTGGAAGGGTGAGGTGGGCAGATCACCTGAGCTCATGAGTTGGAGACCAGCTTGAGCTATAATGAGACTCCATCTCTAAAAATAGAAAGGCATTGTGGCAGGTGCCTGTAGTCCCAGCTACTTAGGAGGCTGAGGCAAAACAATGGCTTGAGCCCAAGAGTTAGAGGTTGCTGTGAGCCAGGGTATTCTACCAGCGGTGACAAAGTAAGATTCTGTCTCGAAAAAAAAAAAGATAAAGTAATTCATCAAAGAAACCTCCAAGCATAACTGTAAACTGGTCATGCACAGTTTGCTCCTCACCATGTGGTGATAAAGGACACAAAAGCTGGCCTTTAGATCAAGAACTTCAGTACCATTCCCAACATTACACTGCAAAGGAACCTCAACTCCTGCATGTAATATCAGTCTTTAAAATGAAGCGACCTTGTTAAACGAACAACTAACTGTAGTACTAGGATGGCACATGGCAATGGGAGGTGGCATGCTCAGACAGCAAGTGCTCAGGGCATGACTCTCAGGGGCTGGTGATTCTGACACAGGGAGGGAAAGAGCCCGGCGGAGAACAGATGCTTACACAGTTGCGTTTCTTGCATAGGAAGACTGAGTCTGAGAGACTGCAAAGCTTCTTTTCTAACACTGCCCTCAGCACTAGGTCCCTGAGACTTCCTTAGGTTGTCATGGAAATCAGCCACACCTGGAG
This sequence comes from Otolemur garnettii, assembly GCF_000181295.1. Classification (NCBI taxonomy): domain Eukaryota; kingdom Metazoa; phylum Chordata; class Mammalia; order Primates; family Galagidae; genus Otolemur; species Otolemur garnettii. The sequence goes on from NW_003852457.1 coordinate 9,337,799, forward strand.
AGGCATCTGGACCCACTGGGCTTGTAGTGGGATCGAGAGACAATGACGGGTCCGGGAGCTCCAATGTTGGCCCATTCTGACAGAGGCCTCCTTGGCCAGGTCCATGTGGGCTTTCCCCTTCCTTGGAAGCTCTGTTGGCCTCAACATTGGTACCTGGAAAGAGAGAGCACACTGGGCCACTCTGATTCTAACAAAACCATCAAGTCACTTTTCAGGCATGTGGCTAAAGTAGAACAGATTTCCACATCTCATAAACATGCTCACTCTGAAGAAAAGCAGGCCCCACTTTTCCTCCTATAGGCAAGGTGGCTTGTGACAGGTCTCACAGCTGCTCTGGGCCTCAGTGTACTCACCTGTAAAATGTACTCACCCTCTACACTATAGTGGTTGAACTTAAGTAGTAATGTTTCCTTTTTATTTATGTAAGACTGATAACAAATCTTGTGAAAGTCTGCTTTTAAAAAACAGCAAAAAAGTGCAGCACCTGTGGCTCAGTGAGTAGGGTGCCAGCCCCATATACCGAGGGTGGCGGGTTCAAACCTGGGCCCAGCCGAACTGCAACCAATAAATAGCCAGGCGTTGTGGGGAGAGCCTGTAGTCCCAGCTACTTGGCAGGCTGAGACAAGAGAATCGCTTAAGCCTAGGAGTTAGAGGTTGCTGTGAGCTGTGTGATGCCACGGCACTCTACCAAGGGCAACAAAGTGAGCAAAAGAAAAATTTTTTTTTTTTTTGAGACAGAGCCTCAAGCTGTCACCCTGGGTAGAGTGCTATGGCATCACAGCTCACAGCAAC
>NW_003852457.1:9338652-9343287 GCF_000181295.1 Otolemur garnettii
CTCCCAAGTAGCTGGGACCACAGGCGCCCGCCACAACACCTGGCTATTTTTTGGTTGCAGCCGTCATTGTTGTTTGGCGGGCCCAGGCTGGATTCGAACCGGCCACCTTAGGTGTATGTGGCTGGCACCTTAGCCACTTGAGCCACAGGCGCCAAGCCCAACAAAAGAAATATATGCAGCGGCTCTCGCCTATAAACCCAGCACTCTAGGAGGCTGGGGTTGGGGGGAGGATTGCTTGTGCTCAGGAGTCTCAACAAAAATAGGAAACTTAGCCCACAGTGGTGCACACCTGTAGTCCCAACTACTCAGGATGCTAAAGCAGGAGGATCTTTCAAGCCCAGAGTTTAAGGTTGCTGTGAGCTAGACTGATGCCATGGCACTTTAGCCTGGATAACAGAACAAGCCCTTGCCCCCCAGCCCCCCAAAAAGGAAAAGCTTAAAACATTGCTGACAATTTTTCTAAGAAGAATTGCTAACAGCAGTGCTAATCACAGTCATGTTTACAAAGGCCTGATTCCAAACTTATTTAAAAGCCGAAGTTTATCCTCCTCTAAGGCAAACAGGTAGACCATCTCATCAGAAAAACTGTGTCAAAACTAAGCACAGAACCTTCTGCTTGGAGGCTACCAGTTAGGGGCAGAAGCCCAAGTTTAACCAGTGACAACTCTGTGTTTGTGTATTATACTTAGTTCAACCCATTAATATTACTATAAATAGAATTATTCACTACACAATCTAAAACACATTTCCTTATCAAATAAACAAAAAGGAAAGACTTTTACATTTAAATGTTTCTTAGTCTTTTTCCTCCCCAAAATGCTCAAGAACGGGCCTCATCCTTATGGGTGAGCCAGTCAGTAAAGACCAAGACGATGTGAGGAGGGTCCTGCAGGTCTGAGCCCTGGCTCCAGTGGGTCCTAGGCCCAGCAACACCCTGAGCTCTCATGGGGGGTCAGTGTCACTTAGATCCCATGACCACACAGTACACATCCAAGAACTCCCCTTTGTGCTGAAGCAAATCAAAAATCAGTTTCTGTCACTTACAAATGTGAATCCCAAGCAAAACAGCTATTTCCTGTCATGCCTACCTGAAAGATAAAGCAGAATACAAACAGGTTCCATACAGGAAGGAGAGCCAGGGGCCCCACACCACTCACTTCAGTTCTGCTGCATTTCAGATACAAGTTAATTGGGTTAATTCCACTTTCTGATGGGCACCTTCCTGTTTACCTAACACAGAGTGTTTTTTTGGCCATCATACCATACTTTTTAAAAAATCTAAAAGTAAAACAGCCTAATAAACATTAAGCCTCTATTGTTTCCAAATACAAGCCTAATTATGGATAAACACATCAATGATGATTAAGATGATAGAAATGGCCGCCACCACTTCCTGAACACTCACCAGGTACTTAGCACTTTATAGACATCACTTCTTCTTTTTTTTTTTTTTGAGACAGAGTCTCACTTTGTCACTCTTAGTAGAGTGCTGTGGCGTCACAGCTCACAGCAACCTCTAACTCCAGGGCTTAGGCTATTCTCTTACCTCAGCCTCCTGAGTAGCTGGGACTACAGGTGCCTACCACGACACCCAGCTATTTTTTGTTGCAGTATGGCCGAGGCCAGATTTCAACCCGCCACTCTCGGTATATAGGGCTGGTGCTCTACCCACTGAGCCACAGGCACCACCCTAGACATCACTTCTTTTAACCCTCACAGCCACCCTATGATTTAGGGTAACATTATTTTTCTGTTTTATAAAAGAGAAGATGGATTAAGTCTCTTGCTCAAGGGCACATTACTCTTGATTACAGACTGGAAATCTGGTTCCACATCCATCTGATACAGAACCTATGGTCTCAGGCCTGTGCTACCACCTGCTTCACCTGGCACTGGTATGGCAATAACCATTTTAAGTGTCTAAACATAATTTCACAAGAATCAGAATGCAATTTCTGCTAGTGACTCAGTAGATTTGTAATATATGGTTTTATTTTTTTTTGCAGTTTTTTTGGCCGGAGCTGGGTTTGAACCTACCACCTCCGGCATATGGGGCTGGCACCCTACTCCTTTGAGCCACAGGCGCCGCCCATAATATGATTTTAAAGTGCATAATACACTGTGCTAACACCTCCTGACCAGGCAGGGTCATGAAATAACCCAGCCAATAATATGAAACTGTGACTCAGTGACTTGTCTGAGCAAGACTAAGACACCAACTCATCAAAAAAAAATTAAAAAACCCAGCCAGGTGCCTAGGCAAGCACCTATAATCCCAGCGGTTTTAGGAGGCTGAGGCAGCAGGATGCTCACAGCCCGAGTCTGAGGTTGCAGGGAGCTATGATGCCACTGCACTCTGATCAGGGTATAGGGTGAGGCTTTGTCTCAACAAGAAAAAAAAAACTGTGACTCAATAATCCTTAGATAACTACCTGACAGTTTCTGAACTACAGTTATTAAAATTTGGCAAGTGGCTCGGCACTGTAGCTCAAGTGGCTGGTTCAATTCAGCCCGGGCCCACCAAACAACAGTGACAACTACAACCAAAAAATAGCCGGGTGTTGTGGCAGGCACCTGTAGTCCCAGCTACTTGGGAGGCTGAGAGAAGAGAATGGTTTAAGCCTAAGAGTTGGAAGTTGCTGTGAGCTATGATGCCATGGCACTCTACCCAGGGGAACAGCTTGAGACTCTGTCTAAAAAAGAAAAAAAAACAAACAAAAACTTGGCAAGTGACCAATCAAAAAGGGAGAAATTTAGGCAGGGGACAATAACATGTCAGCAAAGACCCATAGAAGCTTTAAGGGAAAACACTGCTACTATACCACAAACACACAATGACCAAGTGATTCTTAATTCCTACAGTGTTTGATTTATAGTTAGCACCAACTGAGAAAAAACGTGCATCCAGTTACGAAAACACACTCAGAATGTCCCAACACCATAGTCTTCCTGTTTAGCAGCACACAGAGCAACCTGAGGACTTACATTGGGCCTTGTCCCACATATTAAGCAGTGCCAGTGAGCCCTGAGGTTCTAGAGGTGCCTCAGGGAGAGCTGAAGTACCACTGCTGGGTCCATCCTCCAAGAGGCCATCCTGCTCAGCTGCCGCACCATCCATGGTCAGGATGACCCAGGTTGGATTAACATCAAAGGGTGCATGAACTACAGATGAGCCCAGTTTCTGCCATCAGCAACAGCCAAGAGTTCCCAGAGAGGGCCCCACCATGTTTTCCATTTTCAAGGTAAAAATTAAAGATTCACAGGCAGCTTGATGTCCAGCCAACTAATATCACAATACCTGATAGGAGGGAAAAAGAAAAAAGTGTATTATTAAACTTCATTTATCAGATATCAGGTAAGAATTGTAACTTTTTTTTTTTTTTTTTTTTAAGACAGCCTTATTATGTCATCCCTGGTAGAGTGCCATGGCATCACAGCTCACAGCAACCTCAAACTCCTGGGCTTAAGCAATTCTCTTGCCTCAACCTCCAGAGTAGCTAGGACTACAGGTGCCCACCACAACACCTGGCTATTTTTGTTGTTGTTATAGTTGTCATCATATTAGGCAGGCCCTGGCCAGGTTCAAACCCGCCAGCTCCAGTGTATGTGGCCGGCACCCTAGCTGCTTAGCTACAGGTACAGAGCCTCAGGAACTAAGTTTTAAATTTTATTTAAATGTAATTATTATTATTATTATTTTTTGGAGACAGAGTTTCACTATGTTGCCCAGTAGAGTGCCATAGTGTCACAGCTCACAGCAACCTCAAACTCTTAGGCTTAAATGATTGATTCTCTTGCCTCAGCCCACCAAGTATCTGGGACTACCAGCATCACAACGCCCGGCTATTTTTTGGTTGTAGTTGTCATTGTTGTTTGGCAGGCCTGGACTGGGTTCAAACCCGCTAGCTCTGGTGTATGCGGCTGGCACCCTGGCCACTGGGCTATAGGCGCTGTGCCTAAACGTAATAAATTTGAAACAGACACATGTGGCCAGTTCTACATTGGACTTGCAGGTTGAGGTGCTTGAAGGGCAAACTCCCTTCCTAGGCCACCTGGAGTGCCTGAATCAAAGGCCACAGCTCCTGCCTGGCAGCCCCACCTTGCAAAGTGGCAGCTCAGATCTAGACAGACAAATACTAAAGCAGCAGCCACCATGGGACTTAATAGCCAGGTGGGGAGAAACAAGAACAGACAGAAAGGCAGCTGGCTTGGACTAGGGACCAGAAAAGACACCTCAAAGCAAGTGACCTCCCTGTGTCCATCCCTAGCTGGAATAGCTATCTAGCAACCTACCTGCTATATTTAAGGGACTAGGCTTGGCGCCTGTAACACAGTGGTTACGGTGCCAGTCACATATACTGAGGGTGGTGGGTTCGAACCTGACCCGGGCCAGAGAAACAACGACAACTACAACAACAAAAACAATAAAAAATAGCTGGGCATTGTAACGGGCACCTATGGTCCCACCTACTTGGTAGGCTGAGGCAAGATAATTGCTTAGGCCCAAGAGTTTGAGGTTGTTGTAAGCTGTGACACCACAGCACTCTGCTGAGGGTGACATGGTGAGACTCTGTCTCAAAAAAAAAAATCATAGGCTAGGCGCCTGTGGCTCAAGCAGCTAAGGCGCCAGCCACA
>NW_003852457.1:9344065-9371105 GCF_000181295.1 Otolemur garnettii
CTGGATTCGAACCTGCCACCTTGGGTGTACATGGCTGGCACCTTAGCCACTTGAGTTACAGGCGCCGAGCCGTCTCACTCTTGCTCAGGCTGGTATGGAACTCCTGAGATCAAGTGATCCACCCACCTCAGCCTCCCAGAATGCTGAGATTACAGGTGTGAGCCACCACACCCATTCTACTTCCTTTAATTTCAGGGCTCTCCCCCTTTAGCTCAGAGCGTAGGGGGACCGACACATACATGGAGGCTGGCAAGTTCGAGCCTGGCCTGGGCCAACTAAACAATAATAACTACAACCAAAAAATAGCTGAACATTGTGGTGGGTGCCTGTAGTCCCACCTACTTGGGAGGCTGAGGCAAGAGAATCACTTGAGCCCAAGAGTTTGAAGTTGCTGTGAGCTGTTACACGAAGGCACTCTACCGAGGGTGACATAGTGAAACTCTGTCTCAAAAAAATAAAAAAGTAAATTTCAGCTGGGCATGGTAGTTCATGCCTATAATCCTAGCACTCTGGGAGGTCAAGGTGGGAGGATCACTTGAGCTCAGGAGTTTCAGACCAGCCTGAACAAGAGCAAGACCCCACCTGTATATAAAAAAAGAAAAATTAGGTGGGTGTTGTGGTAGATACCTGTAGTCCCAGCTACTCTGGAGGCTGAAGCAGGATTGCCTCAGTCCAGGAATTTGAGGTTACTGTGAGCTAAGCTGATGCCACTGCATTCTAGCCTAGGCAACAGAGACTCTATCTTAAAATAAATAAATAAAGTAAGTTTCATATTATCCTATGTTATGTTCTGTTTCATATGCTTCATGATAAACATCACAGAAGCTTCATCTGTAGCTTATAAATCCCATACAGAAATTACAGACAAGAAGCCACATAAGTGGCCCTCAACAAGGAGTGTGCTGCTGACTTGAAGAGAGCTGGTAGTCTGGCACCCTTCACTGTCACACTATCAGCCATCTTATTACTCTTCACCAAGGAAAGAAGTCATCCGTTGGTGGTAGGTCTATCCCCATCTACTGACTGTCAATGACTAGTACAGTGTAAAACTAGCATTAAGGGTTATTAGAAAGTGGTATTGATAGAAATGAGTGATAACGTGGCTCAGCACCTGTGGCTCAGTGGCTGGAGCGCCAGCCACACGCGTTGGAGCTGGCAGGTTCAAATCCAGCCCGGGCCTGTTGGACAACAATGACAACAACTACAAAAAAATAGCTGGGTGTGGTGTGGCAGGCACCTGTAGTTCCAGCTACTTGGGAGGCTGAGGCAAGAGAATTGCTTAAGCCCAAGAGTTTGAGGTTGCTGTGAGCAGTGATGGTTCAGCACTCTACCAAGGGCAACATAGTGAGACTCTGTCTTACAAAAAATTTTAAAAAAAGAAAAGAAATGAGTGATAACATTAGTAACTATAAATCCAATATAGCTACTTAAAAACTACCCCAAACAAAAAAGACTCTGGAAGTGAGTCTGACTCACGGTGCCTAGCAAATATAAATATTTGAAAACTAAAACAGTGTCTGAATCACACCAATGAAGGAAGTTACTAAGGTTGGCCAAATAACTAATCCTTTGTGCAACAAATTCTCAATCTCATTTTTGTCTTACAGTTATTAGTAATGTCTTTCATGCCTGGAGATTTTTCTGGGTAGGAGTGAATGAACAGGCCCCAAAGTCTGGACAGAGATTTGGGCAACACAGCTGTCTATACACACTGCACAGAAGCTTCTGAAAATCAAAAGAAAACCACTGTGATACCCACCAAGCCTGCCCCTCAGCAACAAACCCAAAACTCCCTAGGATGGCTGGTGGAAAGCCAGCCGAGCCATGGCATAATACTGTGGAGAAGACACACACTGAGAAAGGTAAGGCATATCAGCAAAACAAAGGCCAAGGTGGCCCCATCATCACAGCCTTGCCACTTTAAGGACTGGTGAATTACAGATGGAAATGTGGACTCTGTCACTGAATACTGGTATGCTGTTGAACTGGTCATCTTGAAAGTGTCTTTAGCAAAAGAAAATGTTTGTATTTTGCTTTGATATGTCTTTGCCTCCACTTTGTGGGGGTGGGGATGCAGGGGGTGATATCTACATCACTGTCTGTTCCTACAAGGCTCACCTGCCCAGATAAAAAGTTCTGCCTATGTCTGTGACTGCAGATCTCACCCCTCTGCTAAGAATGCCCTTCCTTGCAAGTCTACATCAGGCACTGCCTTGAAGTCTTCCCTAGCCTTGCAGGCAAAGTGCCTTGTACACTCCCTTCTGTTATCACTATACCTCATGTGTGCCCGTTACCACAGCCTGTCATACTTGCAACTGTGTGTGTCCATTACATGGTAAGATCCTGGAAAACAAAAACTATCATTTCAAGTCTGTGTCCCCACTCCCTCAAACACGCCACACTCATACTCAACACAGTTACTGAATTAAATCTTTGGCTCTGTCAAGTCTCTCATAAAGTATTTGAATCCTAGAGCATCAATAACACCTTTTAAGGGCTGCATCTGTGGCTCAAAGAAGTAGGGTGCCGGCCTCATATGCTGGAGGTAGCAGGTTCAAACCCAGCCCCAGCCAATAACTGCAAAAAAAAAAAAAACCTTTTAAAATACAGAAAACCTGTTAACCTTTCCCACTGAAAATACCTGAGACCTCCAGTTTCAATGAGGGACAAAGAGTGTCCCTGGGAATTACAAATGAGAAGAGCAGGCTATAAAGGCAAGAGCTGAAATAAACACCTGAATGGGAAGGAAGACTGAGACCTGAGATGACCAGCAGGACCAGACTTAGCCATTAAAGACAGAATATGCAGAAGAGAACTGTCACAGAGGCAAATAGTGACAATGCCTATCCTTAACACTGCCCAGGAAAGAGAAACATTAGCCCAGGATATTCAAATTCCACAGAGAAGTCACACCAAACATGGCAACAAAGGCCATTACAGATCCCACTCATTTAATTCCCTTCATTCTGATTTCTTACTAAACAAGAAACCTTGTGATTCTCAAGCAGCCCTACCCCAGCTCAGAATGGAGACCCCATGACTGTGACTTATTCTGGCAGCTCCAGGTTCTGCCTATGTGCAGGTCCTCCTAAAGCTGGGCTAGAGACAGAACATACTGACTGTACCTAAGGTGGAGTCTAGTGACAGTGTTACTTCTCCCTCTAGGGCAATAAATGGGCGTTCTCTGTCTATCCTCAGCTTCAGTTGAATTTTAGTTAGCATGGCTTGGTCGTTCAGGGGCTCATTACCTCAGACCGCTGACAAAAGCAAATCTCTGAGAAGTTGGAGGAGGATCAGACAGCTGGGGGTGTGTCACAAGGAAGCTGTTATTAGTAACAGACACTCCACTTTATGACTGAAAAAAAAAAAAAAAAAGAAAGGTCAATCTTACATAGTGTTATTTTTGACCACCAGCATTCCTGTTTCCTAGCGGGAAAAGACAGGACAAAGCTATCACTCAGAACTTTGAAAGATATCCCTAATTTGAGGTTCAATCCTGTGTAACCTCAAAGAATCTCACACTGAAAAAAACACTAGCCCAGATGCCAGCAAGACTTCCAGCTTCCACTCAGGTTACATGAATTCCATAAACACACATTAACAGCTCCAATAACCTCACCTTATTTAAGCTGTTCCTATCAGCTACTAGAAATAGAGCATCAAAGATAAAACAGGATTTCCCTAAGATAATTCCTTCAACCTGACTGAGGCTTCACTGACATCCAAAGATACACAGAGCCCTATATACAAAGTGAAGCCAAAAGCAAGCCTCACACCACTACACAACAGGAACCCCACTGATACATAGCCTAACTCCTCTTAGCTGTGAGACTTTCCCAAGATTTCTTACACATTCTTAGCCTACTTCCTCAAAAGAAAACCAATGAGAAACAATATAAAATTTCTGCCAAGATTAAATGCAACAAGGCATAGGGTCTGTCCTGCATCCAATAAAACGGTAGCAATTATTATTGTTCATTTCCCTTCCATTATTGCTTGTCAAAAGGGGTAAGTAAAACCCAACTGAAGATACTCTTGAGAAAGTAAACTTTTTTTTTTTTTTGAGGTTTTTGGCCAGCGCTGGGTTTGAACCCACCACCTCCAATATATGAGGCTGGCATCCTACTTCTTTGAGCCACAGGTGCCACCCAAAAGTACGGTATTCCTTAAGGCAACTGAGCAAGAAAAAGCTACTTTTGAATCTGAGTAGTATCAGACAACATATTTCCTTTCCTTGCCATTCAAAGAATACTGTAACTGAAAGCTGTTAAAAGTTTATAAGGAACTATACTCATGACATTAAACAGTAAAAAAAAAGAAAACCTGAGTCACCTATAAATGCTTTACAATGTCCCAGTGACAATTAAATCCAATTTCTTACCATGAACTATGAAGCTACATGAGCTTTGGCTCCTGCCTATATCCACACCCTTACCCTTGTAACTTTTCTCCTTTTCCACTGCATGCTAGCCCTAAACTTACTCCTTCCTCGGGGTATTCAAAACCTTGTTTCTCTTCATTCAGCTTGAAAGGCTCTTTTCCCACAATTTTGCATGGCTAGCTTCTTGTCATAGAGGGCTTGGCACAAAAGTCCCCTCCCTCGTGAGCCTTTCCACACAATTTAAAAGTAGCTTACCCCGCCTGGATCACCATCAGTATACTCAGTAATGACCTCATGTATGCCTCTGCTAAGTGAGCTCAGTGACCCTGACAAGACTTCAACGCTGTATCCCAGGGCCTACCTACAATGAATTTACACCTCAATGAATTTGGGGAATGGCCAGGCGAGGTGGTACACACCTGTAATCCTAGCACTGTGGGAGGCCAAGGCAGGTGGACTGCCTGAGCTCAGGAGTTTGAGACTAGCCTGAGCAAGAGCTAGGCCTCTACTAAAAATAAAGACAGGCATTGTGGCACATGCCTGTAATCCCAGCTAATCAGGAGGCAGAAGCAAGAGGATCACTTGAGACGAAGAGTTTGAGGCTGCTATGAGCTAGGATGCCATGGCACTTTACCCAAAGCAACAGAGACTCTGTCTTAATTAATTAGGTGAATAAAAGTTGAAGTGTTCATACTAGTGTCAATGCCTAGCTCCCTGGACCCATTCCTTCTGGACAGTAGTAGCCCTGAATCAGTGAAACATCTCTGAACATCTAAGACAGAGAAATAAAGTCTGCCAGAGACAGAGGCAAACAGATAAGTACATGGGTTCTTTAAAACGCAGCTGCACCCGAGCTGCCCGACACCACATCACGTTTGTCATTAAGAGCAAATGGCATCTGGCTACTCAGGAGGCTGAGAAGGACCGAGTGAGCCTAGGTGTTCTGGGCTGCAATGAGCTATGATCGGGTCACAGCATTCTACCCGAGGTGACAAAGCGAGTCCTCGTCTCAAACAAAAAAAACAAACTGCAAAAGACAAGACTGAAAATACAAGTACTGTCCTGAGCAGCTGGAGTAGATGCCTCTGGGGTAAATCACATCCTATTAGGCGCCAGCAAGCGTTCCTGTGGACTCAAGTGTATCAAGTTCCACAGAGGCAGCTCCGCTAAAGGCTAAAAGCTGGCCCTGAGGCTACCGGCAGTGAGAAGGGTGACTGAAACGGCCGTCACCGCAGCGCTCCAAGAGGCAGCCGCACCCAGGCCCCGCCGTCCCTCGCTGGTTGCCCCTTGCCCGCCCTCCGCCGCCAACTCTTGGGCCTCCCAGGCCCTCGCTCGGCAAGAGCCCGGCTCCGGGGCGCCGCGGCCCCCGCGACCCTCACCCTAACGCTGCGGAAGCTGCGGCAGCCGCCCAGCCCGACTTCTCCAGCGGAGACGTGGCTGCGCGAGGGGCGGGGCACGGTGGTGCAAAGACTACGGGCCTCCCAGAAACAGCCTGTGTGCTATGCCTCCGTTCCGGAACATAGAATATCGTCTTCTGCTCGCTAGCAGCCGCTTTACGTCCAGGACCGCTTTCGCCACAGGTTCAATATAGAATTCATCCCTTAGTGGCCCTACGCAATTTCATAAAGTGACTTTGAGAGTCTGCGGTACTTTCCAGAAACACAACTTCCGGACTTGCAGTACACATTCCGACAGGAAACCGAAAAATAGAGCTTCCGGCGGAAATGGCGTGACCAGGCCGCGGTCCCAGTCCTGCCACGCCCTATCTGCAAATATATGGGCGTGGCTTTTATCGCCCCGCCCCACGCTGTGGGGCTGCCCTCCTTATTGGGCCTTCTTGGCTGGTTCCTGCGCTCTGGCGACGCCTCACCTTTTCAGAAACGGGAACACTGATGGCCCGGGAGATGAGTTGGAGAACTGTACTGTCGGTTTTGCCTATGGGTATTGCATTGTTCCTACGCCGTTTACGTAATGAAAAGACATTAAGTTCCTTCAATAAATTGTTTTTGCACATGCGAAGGTACACTAAGAGGAGTCAAGCGGGGTGAGAGGAAAGCATGTGGAATCAGGAAATCTTGAGGGCCCATAAGAATGTGGGTAACCTAGGTAACCAATGACCAATAGAAAGAGACAATCAATGACCAATAGAAAAGGGCAATGATACCTGAAGGCTAGAGAGGCCAATGAAAACCTTGCAACCAATTTCAAATGAGGATATTTGTACCCCCTGCAGGCCTTTGCCTCTATGTCTCTCTCACCCACCACTTGTTCCTGAAAGGGACCCACTTCCAACTCTCTTTTGGAAGTGATCTAAACATTCTTTGTTCTTCCCACATAAAATTTCTCTTTGTTACACTGAAACTTGTGCAGGTTACTTTTTGCCCTCTGTTCATGCTGCCTGTGCTGTTCCAGTTTTGTTTGCGTTCATTTTTGCTTTCAATTACCACTGTGCCTCAGTTGAGCTTTTTAGCTCAACCAAGTAATCGAAACAGGTCCTCTGACCTCCAATAGCACAGTTGTCAAAAAGTATTGCAGGCTTGGCGCCTGTGGCTCAAGCTGGTAAGGCACCAGCCACATACACCTGAGCTGGTGGGTTCGAATCCAGCTTGGGCCCGCCAAACAACAATGATGGCTGTACCAAAAAATAGCCAGGCGTTGTGGCGGACGCCTGTATTCCCAGCTACTTGGGAGGTGGAGGCAGGAGACTCACTTGAGCCCAAGAGTTGGAGGTTGCTGTGAGCCGTGATGCAACGGCAGGCTGTCTCAAAAAAAAAAAAAAAAAAGTATTGCAGTTGAGGCTGCTGGTGCACTTTTCTGTGCAGTGCAGCTGTTTAGAAAGCCACATCAGGGAAGGCCTGTCCTCCCACTTTGCATTCTTTCATGATTATTCAACCCAGGGCTCTCCTTATATATTTTAGAATAGGTCTCTGTACAAAAAAAATTTACAGGAATTTTGATAGAAATTGTATTAAAGTATATGAATCTGGGGATAACTGACATCTTTACTGTGTTCACTAAGCCTTGGATCTATGTACATGGTACATCTCTCCACTAGATCTTCACCGATTTCTTTCATACATGTTTTGTAATTTCAGCAGAGACGCTATACATTTTCTTAAGTTTATACCTAAGTGTTTCATTTTCTCTTTTGTGAGAGTTTCACTTTGACGTTCTTGGTAGAGTGCCATGGCCTTATAGCTCATAGGAACCTCAAACTCTTGGGCTCAAGTGATCCTCTTGCCTCAGTCTCCCAAGTAGCTGGCACCCACCAGAACGCCTGATAGGATCAAACCCCACCCGAATAGGATGGACCTGCCTAAAAGATAATCAACCCCTTACCCTACTCCACCAGATGTCCCACCTGGGAAAGGTAAATAGGCCAACCCCCACCCTTCCAACAGATGTCCAACCCAGGAAAGGGAATGTCCCAACCTCCACCTTCCTGACCTTTAAACCTCTCCTTCCCCCCTTTGCCATTACCCATGTGTGGATTTCTTCCCCACCTAGTTGGAAATCTTACCCTACCCGCACCCAGGTGGAATAAAGCCCCTTTATTTATTCATTTTTTGGCTGGTACTGGGTCTGGACCCCCTACCTCAGGTACATGGGGCCAGGGCCCTACTCCTTTGAGCCACAGGTGCCACCCAATAAAGCCACTTTAATTGCACAAACTCCATTTTCCTTTCCTCACCCGCCTCGGAATAATCTTTCATCTTTGGCTCTGTAACCTTTCACTATTTTTAGAGACGAGATCTTTGTCTTGCTCATGCTGTTCTCAAAACTCCTAAGCTCAGACAATCCACCTGCCTTGGCTTCTCAAAGTGCTAGGATTACAGGTGTGAGTCACCACGTCTGGCCCCTGATTTTATTTACTTATTCATTTATTTAAACAGAGTCTCACTTTGTCCCCCTTGGTAGAGTGCTGTACTGTCATAGCTCACAGCAGCCTCAGACTCTTGGGCTCAAGCAATTATCTCATCTCTGCCTCCCAAGTAGCTGGGACTACAGGTGCCATTCCTCTTGGGGAAATCTAGCTAGACCTGAGGAAAGTTGCTGGTTTCAATTTAAACCAAGGCATGAAAAGGCTGTTTTATCTTCTACAGGGTTGGCATTTTCATGTTTTGGAGAGAAGGAGAGTGTGTGATCAGCAGCTCCCTGAGACACAGGCCTGTGGCAGCTCTAATTCGCCCCTAGGCCTAGCAAGGACTTCCCTCTGGCCTCACTCCTCCACAAACAGGAGATGTCTACCCTGTGGCTTTACTTGGTGCTCTGCTAAAGACAAAGCTTCAACACTGGAAGAGCAGATCCTTGGCAGTTCCCACCAGATGTTCAGGCTTCAGGACCCAACCCCAGCTCACCCCATGTGGCTAACACCCTGATGGACTGAGCTAGCAGATCTGCTGGAGCTGGTTCCATCATATGGGGCAGCCCATACAACCAAGCCCAATACGGGAAAGAGAAACAAATGTGGCTTGTTTATTAGATTGCAAAAGAGAGGACTTTCTTCCACAGAGAGCTGCTTCTCAGTGTGTATCAAGAGCAAGACAACAGCTGAAAATTGTATTCCTGAGAAGAAGCAAAAAAGTCACCAGATTGCAAACAAACATTAACAGGTGATTTCAACAAAAGATAATTTTGTTTTCTACAAAAAAACCGAAATTTCAAGTATTATTCCAGATGACATGGCAAACCTAATGCGGGAAAGGGATCCCAGAAATAAAGGCCAGGTGTGCTCCCTCTCACACTCTGCTGGGGTCTCCGTGGGGAAGGCTGCTAGGGGTGGTGCGTCCTGCGCTTCATCTTCCGTCCTCCCACTTCAGCCAGGACCTGGGGCCAGCCCTGTGCTAGGGACAGTGGTTACTCACGCTGAGTATTAAGGACCCGCTAACTTCATGTCCACATCTAGGGTTAGCAGTTGGGATGTTGGAGATTGTTTTTTATTACAGAGAAACATATGCTTATTCTTTCAAATATCATACTATAACCAGTTTTAGTCAATTTGTAAATTATAAATTATATTATTTGTGCTACAGTTTGTGATATTTAAATCTTATTAGAAGATAAGCACCAAATCTACTAAAATAAAAAATATATAAAATGCTGTGGTTTTCCCAACAGTAGAATATTCTGTACATCCTGTAGGCTGTAAACTTATGTTCCATTTTCCTTAAAAAGAATGTTTTTGATAAATTTTCCCCTTTCTCCCTTAGAACTTTTCCTGAAAAGAGATTTCTGTTTTAACTCTAGTTACAAAAGGAGCAAACCTGTGCTATCCCCCCTCTCAGCAGGTGGGGATGACTTTCTGTTCACAGGAAGCCTTCGGTCTCTGCAGTGTCAGCCACGGCCAGTCCCTGCCCAACAAGGGCCAAGAGGATAGGCTGTGCCCCAGCCTCCCCTGAGGCCTCTTGGAAGGATCTTATTTGGAGAGTAAAACTCCACCAAAGAAAAAGTCACACTAGAGTCCATGACCAGAGACCCCAGCATTCTTCAGGGGGATTCTACAAATGCCCTAATGTGTTTGTATTCGGTATTTTTAAAACAGGTCATCATTGCCTCCAACACTCCACAGCTCCTGCAGCTTCCAGACGCTTAGTTCTTAAATCTTGTCTGTTCACAGATATGATTGAATTTCCTACAGGGAAAAAATGGTCAATTACAAAAAGGGTATCAGAGAAGTATTCAATTCAACAGATTTTGAAACCATATACCTGAGAAATAAATGTGTGTGTGTATGGAGACTTACAGCAGTATATTTCTTTTCTTTGTTAAAAAAATTTTTTTTTTTTTCAGTTTTTGGCTGGGGTTGGGTTTGAACCCGCCATCTTTGGTATATGGGGCTGGCACCCTACTCCTTTGAGCCACAGGCGCCACCCCTTCTTTTTTTTTTAGACAGAATCTCAATATGTCGCCCTGGGTAGAGTGCCATGGCATCACAGCTCACAGCAACCTCCAACTCTTGGGCTTAGGCGATTCTCTTGCCTCAGCCTCCTGAGTAGCTGGGACTACAGGTGCCTGCCACAACACCTGACTATTTTTGTTGTTGTTGCAATTTGGCCTGGGCCAGTTTGAACCCACTATCCTCGGTATATGGAGCCGGAGCTCTACTCACTGAGACACAGGAGCGTCCCTCTTTTTTGTTTTTTTTTTTTTTTTTGGAGACAAAGTCTCACTATGTTGCCCTGGGTAGAGTACTGTGGCATCACAGCTGACAGCAACCTCAAACTCCTAGGCTTAAGCGATTCTTTTGCCTCAGCTTCCCAAGTAGCTGAAACCACAGGTGTCTGCCACAACACCCAGCTATTTTTGGTTGCAGTTGTCATTGTTGTTTGGCAGGCCTGGGCCAGATTCAAAGCTGCCAGCTCCAGTGTATGTGACTGGTGCCTTAGCCGCTTGAGCCACAGGTGCCAAGGCACTGGCTATTTTTTGTTGTAGTTGTCATAATTGTTTTAGCTGGCCTGGGCTGAGTGGCCAATGCCATAACCACTGTGCCAGGGCACCAAGCCAACACAGCGGTATAGTTCTAATTATAATCAAAGAAACTAACCCCTAAAGGTAGCCTTCTTTTTCACTTTTAAAATTTTAAAAGAGGAGCGGTGCTTGTGGCTCAAAGGAGTAGGGCACCTGCCCTATATGCCAGAGGTGGCAGGTTCAAACCCAGCCCTTGCCAAAAACTACAAAAATAAAATAAAGTAAAATTTTAAAAGAGGAGTAAAAACATCTTAGGTAATTTTTTTAGAGAAGAAATAGAAGCTGTGCCTCCTCTGAGTACCCCACATTGCTGGTCGCTAGCATGGCCACCTTACGTCCCCATTAGCCCCAGCAGATGCCAAGTATACTCTGCCATCCTGAGGAAGGTAAGCCACTACCAGTGAAATCACTTTTCCATATGCTGCTGTGCTCAAACACAAAGCAAGGTTCTTATTTCATAGAATCACTCCTTAGGGCAGTGGTTCTTAACCTTCCTAATGCCGACTAATACAGTTCCTGTGGGTTGTGACCCACAGGTTGAGAAACGCTGCCTTAGGGCAATGTTTTCCAATCTTTTTTATCTCACTGCACACTTGAACCTATAAACTTCAACACCACACTTAACATTATATTAATAAACAGTAAGAACAAAAAAAGATTATATGTACTGTGCTTTGAACTGCTTTTGAAAATAATGCTCTCCAAAAAATTTTCCTGGGATACAGGTTGAAAATCACTCACTACCTTGGGAGAATCCCCTTTATCAGCAGAGGTATCTCATCCTGAGGGCACTTGTCTCAATTATTTTAACCTGAACCACAAATGACTGCTTGGGGATGACCTATTCTCCAGGGACTGGTTAAAGGCCTGCTTACAGCATCAGAGAAACCCCCAACTGTCCTATTGTCCTGTGGGTGAGCCTGCCATGACCACAGCTCCCAACTCAGAAAATGCTGAACCTGATGATGGGTATGCCCTGGAGGCTGCCAGGTACTCCAGACACATACACACAGAGAGGAAGATGGAAGTGAATGTTTGCAATGAACATTTCATGGATTGAGGTAATAGGAGAAGAGAAACATTCCTAAATGGAAAAGTTACTTTGCATACCGTTTGGCATAATGACTAAATTAGCATATTTTGGGTAGATAGCTGACTGTCTCCCCTGCATTCCCAAGCCTCACTCACATCGCGTGGTGAGCCTTCACCTGAGTGCGGCAGTTACGGCCCCAATAGCAGTCAGGACGGGATGTCACAGCCACTAGAAACAGAAAGAAGTACATGTCTATTAAATATGTTAACTAGGCTGGAGTGCAGTGGCATCATCACAGCTCACTGCAGCCTTGAAGTCCCAGCCTTAAGGGATCTTCCTGCTTCAGCCTCCCGAAGTGCTGGGACTATAAGGGTGAGCCACTATGCTCAACCAACTACCTGAATTTAAGCAGTGATCTAAAGAGAGAAGCTGAAGCTGAAACGCCAGCACCTTCTCAAGCTTTGTAACTAAATCCCTTAAACTTTTCCAAGATTTCCGGAAAGGAAAAACATTTAATTGAAACCTCAACTCAATAAATGAAATGACTCTAGTTGTCTACTGGATGTATTTATGTGTCTTTGTTTTAGAAATGGAAGTTGCCTTGAGTAACAGCTGACAGCTAATGGCCGCAGGCCCTGAGAAAGCTGTGGGCCTATCTGCTGAGCAGGGACTGAGCTGAGTGACTTCAGCAGCTTGCTGCTGAGGCCAATACAGAGTTAGAGCTGGTGGGAGGGAAGAAGCTTTACCTGGCAGCTCTGAAGCAGGAATGCTCTGCCGGTACTGGTAGGTCAGCTCTCGGAAGCTGCGCAGGCCACAGCAGTAGCACAGCACAGTGTTGCCAGTGACCCTGTGATCTGGAAGGAAAAGGCCTCATGAAGACGTGCCGCCTCTCCAGACAGGAAAGATACCACACTCCACGTCGGTGGGAAGCTAATTCCCCAACCCATAAATGGGGTTGAGACAACTGGCCAAACGACCAAAACTAAGAGATACTGATTTTTTTTTTTTATTTATTACTGATAACTCAAGCTGTCGCCCTGGGTAGAGTGCCATGGCATTACAGCTCACAGCAACCTCCAACTCCTGGGCTTAAGCGATTCTCCTGCCTCAGCCTCCCAAGTAGCTGGCCTGCTATAGGTGCCCGCCACAACGCCTGGCCAGTTTTTGGTTGCGGTTGTCATTGTTTGGCAGGCCCGGGCTGGACTCGAACCTCCCAGCTCTGGTGTATGTGGCTGGTGCCTTAGCCTCTTGAGCCATAGGCACTGAGCCTCTATTTTCTTATAGCAAAGTACTTCCACATGGATAAAAAATTAAAATATTAAAAAATTCAGGCTCGGCGCCTGTGGCTCAAGCAGCTAAGGCGCCAGCCACATACACCTAAGGTGGCGGGTTCGAATCCCCAGCGCAGGCTCGCCAGGCAACAATGATGGCTGCAATCAAAAAATGGCCGGGCGCTGTGGCGGGCACCTGTAGTCCCAGCTACTTGGGAGGCTGAGGCAGGAGACTCGCTTGAACCCAGGAGTTGGAGGTTGCTGTGAGCATGATGCCACAGCACTCTACCCAGGGGGATAGCTTGAGGCTCCGTCTCAAAAAAAAAAAAAAAATTTAAAACTGTATTATAAAAAAACAAGTATTATTTTCTCTTGACCTATTTTAAGCATGTCATGAAAACCAAAGGGCACACAGAAAAGAATTCAACATTTGACTACTTACAACTTCAACACAATGAAAATACACATGACAGAGGAGAAATACTAATGATAGAATGGGAACATATTTGCCACACAAATGACCACGTGCTATACTCTTAATTAACAAAGATATCACACACGTTCATACCAAAAAAATCAAAATAGCCTACTATAAATATCGGCCAAGATCACATACAAGCAAATGACCCATAAATGCAAAATGATTGTCAATTTAGTTAATAATCAAAGGTGACCAAATAGAACAATGATATGTCACTGTTGGCTTCCCACACTGACAAAATAAAGGCAAAAGCTAAGCTGACAGCTGGAGCTTCTTCCTCAGCACCAAGGACTATCAGGGCAGCACTTAAGAGACTATGCCTGTGACCATCTCAGCTGTGTATGCCATTGTTCTAAGAATCCTATTTATTTATCCTACAGTGATTTTTCCAATCTACAATAGTGCATGTTCAACAACTGTTGTGTTGGCTCAGCACCTGTGGCTCAAGTGGCTAAGGTGCTAGCCACATACACCTAAGGTGGTGGGTTCAAATCCAGCCTAGGCCCACCAAACAACAATGACAGCTGCAACCAAAAAATAGCCAGGCATTGTGGTGAGCGCCTGTGGTCCCAGCTACTTGGGAGACTTGCTTGAGCCCAGGAGTTGGAGGTTGCTGTGAGCTGTGATGCCACAGCATTCTACCTAGGGGGATACCTTGAGGCTCTGTCTAAAAAAAACAAAAACAAACAAAAAAACAACTGTTGTGTTTACAACAGTGAAAAACTGAAAATAATTTAAATATCCTATATTAATAAATTGGCTAAATAAACCATATTAGAATACTGTGTAAAAAAAAAAAATCAAGATAAAGACCTCTTGATAGAGCAGGAAAGAGAATGATATACACATAGGTGCTTATATGTAAAGGCACCTGGACAAACAGTCACAAAAACATAAATGCTATGTGTTCTGAGGTGGTAGATTTCCAACAACTTTTACCTTCCCTGTATCCTATTTTTTTGTGAGCCAAAAATAAGAAGTCATTAAAAACCCAAAGAGTACTAGGGAGGCTGAGGCAAGAGAATCACCTAAGCCCAAGAGCTAGAGGTTGCTGTGAGCTGTGACACCACAGCAGTCTACTGAGGATGACAAAATGATACTCTGTCTCTAAAAAAAAAACCCCAAAACCTAAAGAGGCTGATACCTGGCCAGTAGATCTGGGCAGCCAACAGCCACTGCTGCAGCACAGGACACCTGGCACCCACACACAAGACATGTCCATGAGCTGGAAACAGCTTAAAAGGATTTTAAGAAAGCCTCTCAAGTCTTCTTTCATAATTATGTCTCAGAAGAAAAGTCCCTTGTAAACTCCCATTCCACAGGCATCCTGTACTCCCTTGGAAGGGCAGCCTCCTTGAGGGATCGGCACACTAGGACCATAGCCTCCTAATACACCAGCCCAGGCATCCCCATGGGTAGAGGTGGGGTCCCTCCAAGCTGCACTCCTGCCCTCCACTACAGGAGAAGGTGCTGGGATATGTCATGCAGGTTCAAACCCAATTTAAAAAAAAATTAATCTAAAGTATCAGGATCTGTGTTATCTGCCAGGATGGGTAGAGGTAGAGGCCATAAATGTGAGAGAGCAGACGGGTGGCCTGCCAGGTTTCTATTGCTTAACGGGAGGCAAAAAAGGCCTTGGAAACTCACATCCACTCCAGAGCAGGAAGCATGTGAGTGGATCTTACCAGACAGCAGGAATGCCCCCCGCTGAAGCGCCATGAGGCTCTCCGTCAACATGTTTCTCCACGTCAAACCCCTGGTTGCCAGGTAATTCTGTGGCGGGGGTTGGGGGGTAGGAAGGGCAACAAGAGGAAATACCAGTTTAAGGGAAGAAATGCTAAAATGTGAAGAAGCACTTTGGGAGGCTAAGGTGGGCAGACTTCTTGAGCTCAGGAGTTTAAGACCAGCCTGAGCAAGAGTGAGACCCCAACTCTACTAAAAATAGAAAAACTAGCCAGGTTTTATGGCAGGCGCCTATAGTCCCAGCTACGTGGGAGGCTGAGACAAGAGGATTGCTAGAGCCCAAGAATTTGAGGTTGCTTTATGATACCTCAGGACTCTACCCAGGGAGACAGAAACTCTGTCTCCAAAAACAAAAAAAAAAAGCGAAGAAAGGAAAGACCTCAGAAAAGCCACAAAGGTGGTTAGAGAGAGACTATGGTCCCTGTGAAGGCATCTGCACAGGGGCAGCCCAGACAATGTGCAGGTAGCTGTAGGCCAAGCACCCACATATGCTGCATGAGGAGTCTGATCCCAAGGGCCAGCTTTTGCAGCTTGGAAGTGAGAGTTACTTTATTTTCACAAAATTTCTACAAAGACACTCACAGCACAGGTGCAAGTCAAACACTCAACCTTGGTCAGAGTGTCCTGAGCTCTATGGCAGGCCTCGGTCTGTGAAAAAACCTGAGGACCTGGCTTCTGTTCTCTCTGCCCTTCAGAAATACAAAGCTGCTTAGTTCCTTTTGTTCAAACCTACAAAAATGTGCCACTGCATGTGGACATCAAACCAGCGTAGTACTGCTGAGTGAAGTATGAAGGCCAACGTGGCATGTGTGCTGTTAGGTCTATGGTGAATGTGCAGGCCCATGTGGTGTGCATGCTGTTGGAAAGGATCTCAGCAGGAAGGCAGATGTGCACATTAAACTTGTTAAATTCTGAGAGCTGAGCTGGCTTCCTTGAACATGGAAAGAAAACAGGCAGAAAAGGAAGGTGCCAGAAGACAGACCCCAGTCCCACACTGGTCCCAAGGGGCCCGTGTTTTCAAGAAACCCTCTCTGTGAGCTTCAGGAACCAACTCTTATGAATTCATGGCATGATGAACAAAAAGGAAATACTAATTTTTGTCACATGGGGAAAAAAGGTATATGCCAATGAAATACAGAACACCTGACTGCATGAGTCAGAAAAAGCAGAAAATGTCTTAAAAGTAACAGGAAAAGTTATGGAGGGGCTCTTCTTGGTTTCAGCTAGACTCAAGAGCTAGTCTGAAAGGGGAATACCTTCAGGATGTCCGATTCATAGTTGTTGTTGTTCAATACCCCATCCAGACACTTGTCCCCCAGGTTGAGTTCTGCCAAGATGAAGGGAAGCAATGTTATCTGTTTTATAAAGACATTATGTGAAAGTATTATTTGCCTGACAGAATAAACACATTTCTTTTCATTATAGACTCTAGAAAGAATAAAACGTTTGATGACAAGGCTTGAGGCTGTAGATCTGTGGCTAGGGCACCAGCCACATACACCAGAGCTGGTGGGTTCGAACCCAGCCTGGGCCTGCACAATAACAATGACAACTACAACCAAAAAATAGCTGGGCATTGTGGCGGGTGCCTGTAGTTCCAGCTACTCGGGAGGCTGAGGCAAGAGACTCACTTAAGCCCAAGAGTTTGCAGTTTCTGTGAGCTGTGACACCATGGCACTCTACCAAGGGTGACATGGTGAGACTCTGTCTCAAAAAAAAAAAAAAGCTTGATGACATAATTTTAAATAGATAATAGGCAAAAGTGATTTCTATTTTACTCCCTTCTTAAAATGTAAAGTTCTCTGAGTCTCCTCCATATCTGAAGGTATCGTAACATTTGAACCCTGCAGTAAGGACTCAGTTTTAAGTTAGCATGTCCTCTAATTGTTCTGTTATTGCTTTCTTTTCTTTTCTTTCTTTCTTTTTTTTTTTTTTTTTTTGGAGTTTTCAGCCGGGGCTGGGTTTGAACCCACTACCTCCAGCATATGGGGCCGGCGCCTTACCCCTTTGAGCCACAGGCGCCACCCTGTTATTGCTTTATTTTAAGCTGACATAAATTTGATGCTTTTAAAACTGCAAACCTCTTAGTTAGCAGCTAATCACTTGGTGACTAACAATGGCTGCCATGCCCCCCAGCAGCCCAAGGACACCACCATCACTTGCCCTCAAATTCCCCAAGGGATTGTGTAAGGTCAAAACAACTTGGGCTGAAGAGCCAGTATTACCACAGAACGGGGCCAGGCAGCCAAAGCAGCCAGTCCGGGTACAGCCCCAGTACAGTTGGCAGAAGGGCTGCAGGCAAACTGCACCTGTGGACAGAGAACACTTGTCAAGTGGGCAACCGACACTACAGCCTGTCTCTTCTACAATTCCAAGTAGTGCCAGACTCAGGACCTCAACTCTCTCTGAAAACACCATTTACAAGGAGTTCCCATGAACTTGGGACATGCCCCAGCTAGGATCAAAGGGGACTGCACTGTAATGACTGAGAGTTGTGACTAAAGGCCAACTAAAGGCCAGACCCACACATGCTCATGCCAGGAAAACTTGTGAGATCCAAAGAAGCTGGAAATCACATCTATCCCATCACCTGACTTGACTTCCAGCTCTGAAAATGCGACATACTTCCTATCACCTCTTTTAGATGCCTTTTTCCTATTTTTTCATGTTGTTACCTTATTTTTGTAGACATTATTATTATTTTTTTTTTTTTAGCAGTTTTTGGCAGGGGCTGGGTTTGTACCCACCACCTCTGGCATATGGGGGCAGCGCCCTGCTCCTTTGAGCCACAGGCACCGTCCTGTAGATACAATTTCTTAATGTTTAATATTCTCAGAGCAGAATTCCCTAAAAGATAATATTAGGTAAACTTTTTTTTTTTTTGATACAGAGTCTCACTTTGTCGCCCTCGGTAGAGTATTGTGCAACCTCAAACTCTTGGGCTCAAGCAATTCTCTTGCTTGAGCCTCCCAAGTAGCTGGAACTACAGGAGCCCAACACAATGCCCAGCTATGTCTTTTTTTTTTTCTTTTCTGAGACAGAGTCTCAAGCTATTGCCCTGGGTAGAGTGCCGTGGTGTCATACCTCACAGCAACCTCCTCAAGCGATCCTCTTGCTTCAGTTTTCCATTTTTAGTAGAGATGGAGTCTCGCTTTTGCTCAGGTTGGTCTTGAACTCGTGAGCTCAAGCAATCCACCTCGGGCTCCCAGAGTGCTAGGATTATAGGCACGAGCCCCCCTGGCTATTTTTAGAGATGAGGTCTCGCTCTAGCTCAGGCTATCTCAAACCTGTGAGCTCAGTGCTGGGATTATAGGTGTGAGCCACCATGTATAGTCCTTTTTGCTCAATTTTTAAGCCCTTCCCTGAACCACCTATTGTTGACTACCAAGTGAATGTGGAGCAGGAGGTGGAGTGTCCCCTGAGACCTCTCATGTTCTCTCCCAACAGACAACATTGAGTAGTGGGAAGTGGTCACTGTGCAGAACAGGGGACAATGAACAGAGGGCAGAGGCCACCCAGGTATGTCTCCTGCTGGACCTACTGCACCTGCCTGCCTCATTAACAGTCTCACCTAGAACTGCCCCCAGTCCTGGTGTAGGAGCATGAACTGGGAGATAATGTATGCTGGGTCATGTATGTTCTGCTGACTGCTTTGTGCCAGAATCTAGGACAGCACTCTGTGCATAGTCAGAAGAGACCAAATCTGCCACACAGGCTCCTGTTCTCTCCACTTAGCAAGGCCTGAAGGTGCAACAGCTCTAAGAAACCAGGAGGTATTGTATAGGCAGGCAAAGCACAGGACACATTTCAGGGATAAATTCAAGCAGCCACTAGTCAACAATAAGCTCCATTTTAACAGTTAAAACTGTGTTAAAACAAAGCAACTCATTTCATCTGTTAGATTTAGAAGTTGAGACATTCTAAACCAACTATGGTACACAGACCCCAGGCAGAGAACCACAGCGTGTGGAAACTTGGTCTATATCAGGGTGGGTTGTCAGTGGTGGGAAGAGATTGATTATTCAAGGTGGCCATGTGGGGACAATCGAATATGCAGATGAAAAAAAAAAAAACAGCATCCTTACTTAGCACCCTACACAGAGTCAAAACGACTCTGAACCCTGAGCCTCACGGTGCAGATGGGGGAGTGAGGGAGGCACAGCTCACTCACACTGCTGAGGGGCGACGCGGGGGTCCTGCTGGTGCTCGGCTCTCCGGTCGGGCATGGGCTGGAAGCAGCAGGTGCATATGACATGGCTCCCCTGTAGTGGGCACACGTACTCCTGGCCTGCTGACGTGCATGCAGGCCAAGCACAGTGAACAATAGGCAGAAAGAGAAGATTAGACTCACATTAGAGAAAGACCCAAAAGAGAGCTGAGGAATCTGGAGCTGTCTGAATAGCCAGATTACATTTCACCATCTAAATTGAGGGAGCAGGCTCGGCGCCTATAGCTCAACCGGCTAAGGCGCCAGCCACGTACACCTAAGGTGGCGGGTTCGAATCCCCAGCCCGGACCCGCCACACAACAATGATGGCTGCAACCAAAAAATAGCCGGGCGTTGTGGCGGGCGCCTGTGGTCCCAGCTACTTGGGAGGCTGAGGCAGGAGACTCGCTTGAGCCCAGGAGTTGGAGGTTGCTGTGAGCTGTAATGCCATGGCACTCTACCCAGGGGGACAGCTTGAGGCTCTGTCTAAAAAAAAAAAAAAATAAATTGAGGGAGCAGGCCAAACATAGTGGCTCATGCCTATAATCCTAGCATCATGGAAGGCCAAGACAGGAGAAATGCTTAATCTCAGGAGTTCAAGATCAGCCTGAGCAAGAGTGAGACCCCATCTCTACTAAAAATAGAAAACTACTTGAGTGTAATGGCACACACCTGTAGTCCCAGCTACTTGGGAGGCTGAGGCAAGGGGATTGCTCAAGCCCAAGAGTTTGAGGTTGCTGTGAGCTATAATGCCATGGCACTCTACCCAGGGTGACAGAGTAAAACTCTGTCTCAAGAAAAAATAAATAAATACAAATAAATTGAGGGAATTCAAATAGATTTTTTATTTGTTTGCTTTTGGTTTTTTTCTGAGACAGAGTCTTACTTTGTTGCTCCTGGTAGAGTGCCATGGCATCAGAGCTCACAGCAACCTCAAACTCCTGGGCTCCAGGGATTCTGTTGCCTCAGCCTCCTAAGTAGCTGGGATCACAGGGGCCTGCCACAATGCCCAGCTATTTTAGAGGTCAGGTCTCACTCTAGCTCAAGCTGGTCTCCTCGGCCTCCCAGAATGCTGGGATTACAGGCATAAGCCACCATGCCCACCATGGAAGTTCAAATAGATTTAAAGGTATTCAAAAATGTCTTTTAGTTGTTTAGCAAGATTTCAAAAATCAGTTGAAGGCTTTCTCATATTTCCTATGAAAGAAGGACAAGCCCATAAAGCATGTTTTTTTTTTCCTTTCTTCTTTCTTTTTTTTAATGAGACAGTCTCAAGCTGTTGCCCTGAGTAGAGTGCCCTGGCATCACAGCTCACAGCAGCAACCTCTAACTCTTGGGCTCAAGCGATCCTTTTGCCTCAGTTTTTCTATTTTTTTTTTTTTTTTTTTTAGTAGAGACAAGGTCTCCCTTTTGCTTAGCCTGGTCTTAAACTCATGAGCTCAAACAATCCACCCACCTCAGCCTCCCAGAGTGCTAGGATAATAGGTGTGAGCGACAGCGCCTGGCCAAACTGAAAACAATTTTGAGGTGTTTTTTTCTTTCTTTTTTTTTTAGAGATAGCGTCTCACTTTGTCACCCTCAGTAGAGTGCTGTTACGTCACAGCTCACAGTATCCTGGGACTACAGGCACCTGTCACAACGCCTGGCTATTTTTCTGTTGCAACTTGGCTGCGGGGCCAGGTTTGAACCTGCCACCCTCGGTATATGGGGCCGGTGCCCTACTCACTGAACCACAGGCGCTGCCATTTAAAGCATGTATTTTATATTATAAAACAGTAAAACGAGAATAGCTACATCCATCAGGAAAACAAATGACAAGCACCATGGCTGCAACCAAGTGATCTGGTCCCAAGTCAGGAGCTCTGCATCAATATGGCCAACCTCCCTAGACATGCAGTAAGCCCAGAGGAAAGATCACAGGGAACACGTCACCCCATCCCTATGGAAATTCCACTGCAGTCTTCTGGAACACCCACTGAGGGTCTTAGCTCTGCTGGGCTCAACACACCACTGCATGTATGACCTAGTAACTACTCTGACAAGCCCAAAGGGATATGCTGGATCCCTGCTATGCAGAGACAGCCTTTCCAGTGTCCCAAGCAGAGCTGGTGAGAAGCAGAGTCACACCCACACCCATAACCTTGAGTTCACATCCGTGTCCCAGCACTGCTTTGCCCATCCTGTCTGAGAGTTCTACAAGGAACCACTAGAACTGTGGTCTAAGAAGGTGGCTATGAGTCACAGTCACACATGTGCAGCCCCAGGACATGCTTAGGCTAGTAAGTGGCCAATAGGGCCTGGGCCCTTGCATGTTATCCTCCTGTTCTGCAGAAACACAGAGCAGAGAGGGCGTAGAGCTTCAGATTCCACATGCTCAGCAAGCTGTCCTATGCCTCTCTTGATAACATCTAGGGACTTGCCTGCTAAACAGGCATGTGATGGGAGAGAATTTGGGTGACTGGAGGACAGGACAACTTCTGGTGACTTGGCTAAAGAGAAGCCCATCTCTTATTTGAGGGCCAGATGTATGATCATCACTTTGGGCTTGGCAAACCCACCAGGGTACATCAACTGCAACAAGAGAGCAGTGGGCTGAGCGAGAAGCCAAGTATTAAAATCAGGATTAATTCCCAGGCGTGTCTAGAATGGAGATCAGGAATTATTTGATTTAACAGTTATTTGATTTTTTAAGCCCAAAATCAGTTATAAAAACAACAAGCTACAAGAGGTAGGGGTCACCAAGGCAGGAGGACAGCACAGGGTGTAAAGTGCTGGCTACAATGTGCATCATCAGGGTCCTAGCAAGCTAGTGACATGACAGCCAAGAACAAAGTCTGATGGGAGGCGTGGTATCTCACCTGTCACAAGGCTGGCAGATGTGGATGGTACAACCCCCAGGGCCTGTGGGGCACCTGGCTCACCAGTGGGTGCTGGGCAGGGAAGGGGCTGCGCCACCTGCCTCCTGTACTCGGGACACTGCCGGCACACGACGTATGGCTGGCTGTGAGGAGAGCACAGGGCAGGGCTGAAGAAGCAGGGCAGACTGCACTCAAAAGTCCCTGACTTTGGCCATTGGCCACAACTGTCCATCTCCCAGAGACGGTACCACCTATAGTCTAAGCACCACCTACAGCTGCCAGTATGGGAGAGCAGCCCCTGTGCCATACTGTAGCCCACTCCTGGAAGAAAGCATGTTTCCCAGAATGACCAGTACAGGGGTCTGCAGTGAGGATCACATCCACCCACATGCAGGCTGCTCTGTGTCCCCATTCCCCACATCCCGCGGTTTCTACTGGCAGGGCATATGACCCCGGGAGATAGGGTAGATTCCTGCCCTTCCCAGACACTCTGCACATTCTCCCCTTGTTAACGCCAGAGCATGGTGCCCCACAGCTGGAAGACGCCCCTTGCCCTCTAGGATCACCAGAGGCCATCATGAGCCCTGCATCAGCCTTCATGACCCATGCTGTCCTGAATCATTTGTCTTTGGTGCATTTTACCAAAATCTCAGGAAAAAGAAAAGACTGTTAAAAAAAGAAATTTATGGGAAAAAATACCCAAGACTCTTTCCTCTCAGTCTGAGGACATCTATCTATGCCTGATAACAATGCAAGAAGCCAACAAGGGTAAATCAGGAAAACCTAACCAGACAAAAATAAAAAATGATGAAAAGACACTCAACTTCTGGGCGGTGCCTGTGGCTCAGTGAGTAGGGCACCAGTCCCATATACTGAGGGTGGTGGGTTCAAATCCGGCCCCCGTCAAACTGCAACAAAAAAAAATAGCCAGGTGTTGCGGCAGCTGCCTGTAGTCCCAGCTACTTAGGAGGCTGAGGCAAGAGAATTACCTAAGCCCAAGAGCTGGAGGTTGCTGTCAGCTGTGATGCCACAGAACTCTACTGAGGGCAACAAAGTGGAAAAAAAGAAAGAAAGAAAGAAAAAGACACTCAACTTCAAAGAAAGAAATATAAATGAAAATGAGATGACTTTTTCTTCCTACTAAACTGGCAGAGAGAATCCTTTTTTTTTTGAAATGGAGTCTAACTATGTTGCCCTTGGTAGAGTGCTGTCACATCACAGCTCTCAGCAATCTCCAACTCTTGGGCTTAAGTGATTCTCTTGCTTCAGCCTCCCAAATAGCTGGGACTACAGGCGCCCGCCAAAATTCCTGGCTAGTTTTTGGTGCAGTTGTCATTGCTGATTTTAGTTGGCCAGGGCCGGGTTCAAACCCGCCAGCCTCGGTGTATGTGGCCAGCGCCCTACCCATTGAACGACAGGCACTGCCAATAACCTGGCAAAGGGAATCCTTATGTGGACCTCACTAAATGACATAGTTTTTATGACAGGTAACTGGATATCAAACACACTGAAAGTCCAGCAGGGTCCAGTGTCCTATCTTGCTCTTCCTCACCCACTTACTTCTACATGTGTCATCATGAAATGACTGGCTATGTATGCACAAACACTGCAGCCAGGTTCAAAACGTCTGATACATCACAGATGCAAATGTGCAATATAACTCCATCTTCATAAAATATTAGTATATTACATCTATTTTGTTAAAAAATATATGCATGAATACATATCTGAATGACCAGATAGGTATAATAAAATGTTAATATTAAATTGACTTTTTAGTTTTCTTTTTTTTTTTAGGCATTATCACTTGTTAAATTTAGTAAAAGGAAATAGTAATACAATTTTTATATTTTTTAATTGTTTTTTTAAGTACCATGGCCTTGACCCAAAGTGAGATCCTGGACTTCCAAGTTAGGAAATATCAACACATCAGTAGATATAATGAGGTTTCCAGGACAGTACTCTTAGCCAGGTGACCATGACTTTTCTATAATAACATCCCGACAAATGACGATACACACTGTAACTTATAGTACCGGACTTTATGACCACTTGATAGGCTGCAGATAGTAAGTGTGTTTATGTGGGAAGAATAATGACCTTGTGTTACAGCCAATAATCAAGACCTTGACAAGGAGACTAAGCAAATGAAGAGATGTTAGCAGAGGTGGCAAGTACCTGTAAGCTATCCAAGGCTGACACTCTACCTGACTGGCCAGTACGTCTGTTATCTAGTCACCCATCAGCTACCACCCTGAGTGTTCACCTGATCCTCACCATGCTCCTTGATGGAGGTGCTTGTTCTACCTAATTCCAGAAAACAAGTTCAAGCCACGAAGAACTGGGCTGTTGAAGCAGAACCAGAGCCCGTGCTGCCTCACTCCAGCAGCAAACGCTCAGCCATGGCACTCACTGCTCCTCCAGCTCCCACACTCTGCTCCATACCAGGCCAGGACCTACCTAATGTCTGAGGACTCACTGTCAACATCGGACAGCTCCAGCAGGTCCTCTGAACTCCCCTCTTCATCAGAAAAAGATCTCCTGACTTTGGGCTGCAGCATGTCTTGAGTAATTTTATTCCTGGCATCCATGCTTTGCACATCTTCTTCGCTGCGGCTCTTGTCTAGAAGTCAAAGGGCACATTAGCACTCACTGACACCATGAAACGACCAGGTGCATATCTCAGGCTACTCAGCCCATGTCCCTAGTGCCTGAAGAATGGAGATCTGGATGGGCTGCCCCACTTACCTGGGTGCTGGATGAGGTACGCTTCCACGAGGTTGTTGAGGATATGGTTTTTACAGATCCGCTCTACCGGACAGCGGCAGGTAGGGCAGAGTGAGGAGCGCTCCATCCAGCCAGAGTAGCAAGCTGCGCAGAACGTGTGCATACAAGGCTGCAGGCTGGAGCACAGAGGAGCATGTCTGTTGACAGGACCATCACCTCGTGCCCAAGTCCCCAGCAGGGCCCACCCAGTAGAAGGACATGCCAATCTGAGCCATGTGCCAAATGGGGGCCTCAAACCATCATTTGACCTAAAAATACTTGGACTCAGTCTTGGTCAATGAAAACACATCAGAGGCCACATAGATTCTGTGTTTTGAGGATCGACAGGGGCAGACTGTGACTCTAGGAATACTAGTAATAGACACAGTATTTTCAAACTGAAAGTCAATAGGCTCTAATTATTATTATTATTCAGTTTTTGGCCAGGGCTGGGATTGAACCCGCCACCTCTAGTATATGGGACTGGTGCCCTACTCCTTGAGCCACAGGCACCGTCCAATAGGTTAATTCTTAAGCTCCCAGAGGGAAGCAAGCAGGCTCTTTCTCAGTTGCTCCTGCACGTATGTTCTATGCTAGATGTTGTTTTTCTTTAGCTAAAAAATGCTTTAAATTCAGCATAGTTCATTTGATCTGTGTGCAATGTGGAGATTGGGTTCACGAGGTTACATGTGACCCATGCCAGTCAAAACCAGTGCTGCCGAAATCCTGGGGGTTCCACAGCCCTGGTTCCTGGGCCCAGGTTTTCTCCTCATTGAGTAGACAAGTAAAATGAAAACAGTAACTTGCACAAATTCCACACTAAACCACACCCAAGGCCTAGGTTGTACCTCACACAGTCATGCAGCAGTTCCTGGCAGATGACACATGTGAGCGTCTCCTCCATCTTGTCTGGCTTTACAGCTGCAGCTCTGACGTCCTCGAGAACAGGTTGGGTGTTTCTGCACTGATCTGCGACCAACAACTGCAGGTTCAAGTCAAGCTCCCCGTCTGTGAGATAAAGGGACGCAGCTGACTGTCAAAGCCAAGGAAGAAATAAATGCATAGACTTAAAGTAGAATATGACTCCAGGAATACAATTAACAGACACAGAGTGTTGTCGTTTTGTTTTTTTTTTTTTGAGGCAGAGTCTCTCACTATGTTGCCCTCAGTAGAGTGCCGTGGCATCATAACTCAGAGAAACCTCCAACTCTTGGGCTTCAGCGATTCTTTTGCCGCAGCCTCCCAAGTAGTTGGAACTACAGATACCCACCACAACACCCGGCTATGTTTTTGTTATAGTTGTCTTTGTTGTTTAGCAGTCCTGGGCTGGATTCAAACCTGCCAGCCCCAGTGTATGTGGCCCACGCCCTAACCAGTGAACTATGGGTGCCAAGCCCACAGAGTGTTTTCAGACTGAAAAGTCAATGGGCCCTAACTCTTAAGCTCTCAAAGGAGAGAGACATAGATAAGTTTCAGGCCTCTACTGCCCACCAGAAGCAGGAAATATGTAATCCTTGCCTTAGGTTTATATTTATAGTTTTTTTGTTGTTCTTTTGTTTTGAAGATAGTGTCTCACTCTGTTGCCCAGGATAGAGGGCTATGGCATCATAGTTCACAGCAACTGCAAACTCTTGGGCTCACGCCATCCTCTCTCGAGTAGCCGGGACTACAGGAGCACACGATAACAACTGGCTAGAGACAGGGTCTACTCTTGCCCAGGCTGGTCTGTAACTTTGGAGCTCAGGCAATTTCACTTGTTTCAACCCCAGAGTGCTAGGATAACAGGTGTGAGCCACTGTGCCAGGCCTATAAAGGATTTTTTTTTTTTTTTT
>NW_003852457.1:9373062-9374150 GCF_000181295.1 Otolemur garnettii
GGCTCGGACTACAGGTGACCACCACAATGCCCAGCTATTTTTTGGTTGCAGTTGTCATTGTTGCTTAGCAGGCCCTGGCCGGGTTTGAATCCACCACCCTAGGTGTATGTGGCTGGCGCCCTGCCAAATGAGCTACAGACACCGCCTCCTTTGGGAGCTTTGAGCAATCCAGCTACCTTAGCCTCCTACAGTGCGAGGATTATAAGCATGAAGCACTGTGCCCAGCTAAAGCCTGGATTTTCATTCAGACAATGCTGAGGTGTTAAAAGTGTTGAACTGAGGCAAGGTCCTTATGCTGCTGCAGAAGCTGACACCCTCAGGGCACAGAGCACCAGCCCAGGGAACCCACAAGAAGGCACAAGATACAGAGAACCACAGATTCTAACCTCTTTTCATTTTCTTTTTAGTAGGCTCCAAATCCTCCTGATCTCGAGTTTCCATCAAAGAGGAAGGTGCTCCTGTTCTGTCTGGGAGAGTCAACACAAAGCCAGAGATTTCATCATTTGTCACAAGCGAACCACATCCTTTTGGGGACGTGGATGCACCCCCAGACCCTGTGAGCGGGAATAAGACACTTTCTTATTTATCCACCTCAGGAGAGAACACTTCAGGTCAAAACTGGTACAGTTTACAACCAAGATGTCACAGTCTAAGAATGGTGTACAGCTTACTAGAAATACTTGTTCACTCAACACACTGTCTTAAAAGTATCTGTGCTTATCACTTCTGCTAGGTGGAGCTGGGGGTGGGTAGCTGCAGAGATGTTTGTGACTAAGATCAACCCTTCAGTACCAAGTCGAACACAGGGCACAAGTCTAGCACATCATGCACATTATATCAAACTACTGAAACAGAGGTCTATGGGCAGCACCTGTGGCTCAGTGGGTAGGGTACCGGCCCCATATACCAAGGGTGGTAGGTTTGAACTGGGCCCTGGCCAGCTAAAACAGCAGTGGCAACTGCAACAACAACAAAAATAGCTAGGGATTGTGGCAGGCACCTGGAGTTCCAGCTACTCAGGAGGCTAAGGCAAAGAATCGCTGAAGCCCAAGAGTTGGAAGTTGCTGTGAGCTGTGATGTCACAGCAC
>NW_003852457.1:9375256-9377091 GCF_000181295.1 Otolemur garnettii
GGGGCTATAGGCACCCGCCACAATGACCAGCTTGACAATGTTGTAGTTGTCATTGCTGTTTTAGCTGGCCAGGGCCGAGTTCGAACCCACCACCCTCAGTATATGGGGCCAGCACCCTATCCACTGACCCACAGGCGCTGCTCCTAGAAAAATTTTTATTTAAAAATTGTATAATATATAAATAGATTTCCCTTTAAACATAGAACATTATTTAAAAATTCACAAAACTTTATCACTCAGTCTACATGCTGTGCTATGCATTTAGAAGGGATAGAATGGAAAACACTGGGTAAGTAGATTTTCTTTACAGGCCAGAGCTGTGCTGTTGGGTGCTTTTTTTTTTTTTTTAAGAGACAGAGTCTCACTTTGTTGCCCTCAGTAGAGTGAGTTGGCATCACAACGCACAGCAACCTCCAGCTCTTGGGCTTAGGTGATTCTCTTGCCTCAGTCTTCCTAATAGCTGGGACTACAGGCACCCGCCACAACGTCCGGCTATTTTTTGTTGCAGTTTGGCCAGGGCCAGGTTCGAACCAGCTACCCTCAGTATATGAGGCCGGTGCCCTACTCACTGAGGCACAGGCGCCGCCCCGGTGCTTTGTTTTTGAAGAGGGTCTGATAATATTCAAAAAACAGTGTGCGAAGCTACAGATGTGGTTTACCAAGGCAGATAGTTGGCAACCTGTGCTTGTTGTACTTGAAATGTCACTTCTCCTTGCGACCAGCTATGTAGCGTTAGCACATACCCTAGCTGTGCACACTTCTGGGTTTTAGGGGCCCTGGACATTACTCTGAAGGGGCCTAGAGAGTTTGGAAAACTTCAACCATGCAGGTGGTTATTCAAATCTGGCATGTTTTCATCTTAAAAGCTGATTGCATTTTCTTTCACTTGTGACTCTAAGGTAACAAAGTTTAAACAAAGGCAGATTAAATGGGCCTTTAAGAAGCTGGAGTTACAGTTTAGAAGTGTATAGGAGACAGGCTAGTAGGAACTTTTTCTGCCACTGATTTGGTGTAAACAGCTTGTCTTATCTCCAGAAGCAGGGAGTGAAAACTGCACAGCATAAGCATCTTTAATGGGCATCTGAGAAGCCTTCCTATGTGTCCTGAAAAGTCACAGCATCACTGTTCAGATGCCTGGAATGTCATTAACCTGAGGATTTGGCTTATGAAAGGGCCTCTGGAAAAGGACAAGGGCAGATCTCATCAACCCTAAAGAGGACCAGAGGTACTGGGCTGCCAGTATGAAGAAGGATACTGGAGAAAAACCAAATTAACAAAAATAGAAACAGGCTCAGCTTAAGTTCCAAGAGGGAGACTGAGTCTCTGCCCCTAAATCCCACTAGATTACTTAAAGAGATGTAAAAAGAAGGGACATTTTGTTGCAGAGCAGCCAGACTGGCAAGTGAGATGGAGGGAGATTTTTCCCTGTCACTGACCAATTGATAGATCATCTGAAAAAAGGTCTTTCTTTGAGAGGCTCTCTGTTGGCAATAAGATATGCTTAGCCTATCCTGGACTGGGTATTCTTGGACTTTGTGTTATGGAAACCAGCTTTTTTGTCACATCCAAACACATCTGAATTGAGATTTAGAGGATGTTCTGTCCATAAGAAACCTGCAGACTGTTGTGTGACATAAAAACAAGACAGCTCAGCATTTTAGGAATAAATAAGAATTTTCCCAAAGCTAGGTGAAGCAAGCTATAAAACCTCACTGAAGACTATTAAAGAGCTTAACAGGCTCGGCGTCTATAGCTCAACCGGCTAAGGCGCCAGCCACGTACACCTAAGGTGGTGGGTTTGAATCCCCAGCCTGGGCCTGCCAAACAACAATGAC
>NW_003852457.1:9377479-9382381 GCF_000181295.1 Otolemur garnettii
GCTGAGGCAAGAGAATCGCTTAAGCCCAGGAGTTGGAGGTTGCTGTGAGCTGTGACACCATAGTACTCTACCGGAGGTGATAAAGTGAGACTCTGTCTCTAGAAAAAAAAAAGTCAAAAATACTTTTAAAAAAACTTGAAAAGCTAATTTTATGGAAAATCTGGAAGAAAATTATAGAACAGCTAAGAAAGTAAACTAAAAAAATAAATACAGGCTCAGCGCCTGTAGCTCAGTGAGTAAGGGCACCAGCCACACACACCGAGGGTAGCAGGTTTGAGCCTGGCCCAAGCCTGCTGAACAATGACAACTGCAACCAAAAATAGCTGGATATTGTGGTGGTGGGTGCCTATAGTCCCAGCTACTTGGGATGAGGCAAGAGAATCGCTTAAGCCCAAGAGTTTGAGCTTGCTATGAAGTGTGACGCCATGGCACTCTACCAAGGGCAACATAGTGAGACTCTGTCTCAGTAAAAATAAAATAATAAAAAAAATGAAATAGGACAGCACCTGCGGCTCAGTGAGTAGGGCGCTGGCCCCAGATACCGAGGGTGGTGGATTCGAACCCAGCCCTGGTCAGCTAAAACAGCAGTGGCAAATGCAAGAAAAAATAGCCAGGCATTATGGTGGGTACCTGTAATCCCAGCTACTTGGGAGGCTGAGGCAAGAGAATCACTTAAGCCCAAGAGTTGGAGGTTGCTGTGAGCTATAACACCATGGCACTCTACTGAGTGCAAAAGAGTAAGACTCTGTCTCAAAAAAAGAAATAAAATAAATACATATAGCCACAGTGTGATCCAATTTAGGGAATATACATACATATATTCTCTGCAACAACACCTATGAGAAAACAACCATGCCATGCTGCACTTAAATGGTCTGAATTTTTCCCAGTGACTACAGAGGAAGGCAAGAGGGTTCACAGTATTAAAGACCAGTATATATAAAGATGATTTGAAATACTATGCCCACCTAGATAAACTTGGAAAACATTATGCTCGGTGAAAGAGGCCAGGCACAAAAGACCACACACTATATGATTCCACATATATGAAATGTCCAGAATAGTCAAATCTATAGAGACAGAAAGCAGATTCATGGTTGCCAAGTGGTAGGGGAAAGGGATGGGGAGTGTATGCTCATTGGGATGGGTTTCTCTTTGAGGTGATGAAAACATTCTAGAGTTAGAGGCGATGGTTGTAAAATCTTAGAAATGTATTAAAAACCACTGAAATGTTCACTTTAACTGTGTGATTCGTATGGTATGTGAATTACATTCCAATAAAATTGCAAAATACTATAGTACCACAATCCCTGACCTTTAGCATTTCTGTTAGGGATAGAACAGATCAATATTTACTATGTAATTATACCATTTTCCCAGGTACTATAAAAGTTTCAATTCTCCCCTGTTCAAAACATCAAAAATAGGGCATAAACAAAAAAAAACAAAGTAAACAAAACAAATTTACTATGCAATATGATTTACAGAAATCATATTACTGAGGATCTCATGCTATTCTCCAGTGGCTTTATCTGTCTCTGTGACAATGTACGCATGGATTAGTGAACAAAACTGTTTCTAATGCCATGACCTCATAAGGTATGAACAGGAAATTTCATCTCACCAGAGCTGGAACAATGCTCTAGCACTGCACGAGGCTCCATGGTAGAGGTAGAGGCCGTGGGGAGGAGGTCTGACGTCGATGTCGATGGCTGTGGTTCCTCAAAGCACATCTGAGTGGTGGGCGACAATGATGCGACCTGGGGATCATCACCGCACCCTGCACCTGAGGTATCTTTGGTCATGTGGAACACATTTTCTTTATTAGCTTCTGTAACCACAAAAGGAGAAGTAACACTTAGGGCTCCAATGGACACCACTACTTCAGTTGAGACACTCCAGAATACTAAAGGACTTTTTAATCTTTTTTTTTTTTTGAGACAGAGTCTCACTCTGTTGCCCTAGGTTAGAGTGCCAGGACGTCACAGCTCACAGCAACCTCAAACTCCTGGGCTTAAGCAATCTTCTTGCCTCAGCCTCCCTGAGTAGCTGGGACTACAGGTATATGCCATCATGTCTGGCTAGTTTTTCTATATTTTTTAGCAGAGACCGAGTCTCATTCTTACTCAGGCTGGTCTCAAATTCCTGAGCTCAGGAATCCACCCACCATGGCTTCCCAGAGTACTAGGATTACAGATGTGAACTACCATGCCCAGCCAGCTTTTTTCTTAAGAATTCAACAGCCCTTAATATGCATCCACTTCTTTGCAATTATCTTACTTACCAAGGGAATCTTGTGTCATGCTTTGCTTTTCATTTAAAGATTCATAGAGGTATGCCACATCTAAAAGGACATGAAGCAAATCAGAGAAGCAGTGGCCATGTGAAATTAGAGTTCATTTTTCTCCTGTTCCCTCCAGCCCATTTGTTTTTATTTTCACTCATTGGCTATTAATAATATTCACCAGCTTAAGAAATTTCAAAATAAGTGATCCAAAGCATCTTTATCAACTTAAAATAAATGAGCCCCAGGAAAAAATGGCATCAAGAGGTATGCTGAGGTGAAGAATACATGCCTTGCCTATAATTTCAAACTACCAAAAGGAAGAGGTATAGGATCTTTCCTTGTGGCAGGGGGCTGATTTTGATTATGCTGAAGATGACCAAAGAAATATGCACCCCTTCTTCCTCTTCCTTACCACTGTGGTCTTTAAATATTTCAAGACTCCCATAGCCCTCCTTGTCCTATATCATTCTTCTACAAACAAAAACAGACTCCTGGAGCTGAAAAAGTCCCACTGGAATCCAGTCTAACTTTTGCTGTCTCTTGTGAAGTCTCCAAAACCATAACCATCCATGGCCTCCAGGCCTCTGGTCCTAGGTTTTTATTCCCCAAGAACTCAAAATTCCTTTATGATGTGACCTAACCCACCACCACTCCTTTTCCTTTGCTACCCTTTAAGATTCATGCTTATGACCACAGTGGTGTTCCTGAAGAATGCTGGGGCTCAGAGCACACTCCCATTCTCAACAGATACTATGGACCCCAAGAATCCATGTAGACAGCAAAGGGAATACAGCCAACAGCGATACTCCTGTAGGAAGCATCTGGAGGTGCTTCTGGCCTCAGCAGGACTGCCCCATAGCACACCCTTGTGTGTGTCTAACCCTGGGAAGTCTCCTCTCTTACTTTGTTCTGGCTCATTCTTCCTGTACACCAAGTAGATGACATCCCCCGTCTGTAAAAGGCAAGTCTGCTTCTTAACAATTTTCAGCTTGTTAATTACTGTTCCATTAGTGCTGTAATAAAAAAAAAAAAAAAGGCCATTTATTTACCCTACTTAAAATAGTTTGAGTTAAATTTTTTTCTACCATGATTAGGAAAACAGCTCAACATTTCTGTTCTGAAGATACGCCACAGGAGAAATGCAAATGCAGGAGGACCTCTATAAGCTGATTACCCAGGGACTGCAACAAACTGGTCATGATACAAAGGTGATCACAAGGAATGAGGCCTACTGTACTGATAGATATGTGTGGTGCATGTCCAATCTGTGAAAAGCAGGTCAACTTGAGGAGGTGGTCAGTATAGGGAAGTGGTCAGATATGGAGGTTCTACTATATTTAACAACACACTTATGCAAATATGACCTTACAATTCTCTTGAGAAGAAACTTAACTGTTACTCCCTTCTGACTACTTAACTAGCATGCGAACTGCCTACCTAGTGTCTTAGCACTACAGTTCCAATGCCAGGGTCTCTTCCACCTGCCTCCTGTCAGATCTGAAGTCCTCACCAGCAGCACTGTGTTTCCACTTCCAACCTTGCTTAGGCTATGCATGCTCAATTTTGTCCACACATCCACTCCCACCAGCAGGCACAACTCCAGTCAAGTTCATTCCTCAAGTAAGTACTGATTTCTCCTGAGAGATGGGCACCAGGATGGACAATAAATGCTGGGCCATTGCCTAGAAGATGACATGGCCCTGTGCTCAAAACATGTGGTATGACTGCCAATGCTGGGTAACTGACAGTGACCACTATGCTAGGGGGAGGGACTTCTGAATGGAGACCTAATGAAACACTTGTGACAAACGAAGAGTACAGCACAGCCAACAAACAACACTTGGCAACCGGGTGGCCACCCTAATTCCAGTCACTCTCACCACCACAGGTCTCAGCTCTACAGCCACTCCTGTACCCTGGTGAAGAGTATTTCCTGATCCATGCCAGTCCCCTGGGGTCAGAGGCCACAAACATTTTCTGTGAAGGGCCAGGTAGTAAACTGTTTAGGCCTTATAGTCATTTGGTCTCCGCCATAACTACTCAACTCCGCCACTGTGGCAGGAAAGCAGCCAGAGACAACATGCGAATGATCATGGCTGTGTCCCAGTAAAACACACAGAACCAGGTGGCAACAGCCATAGTTTGCTGACTTTAGCTATCATAATACACAGCCGATCCTCAAACCACACATGGGTCAAAAATTCAGCATTGGGACCTGAGTTGTATGAACTTGGGACCTGAGTTGTATGAAAGCCATCTTTTCAGAGACATGTGTTCTGCAGGGCCCATTACAGAGCTTCAGTATGTGGGTTTGAAGGTCCTGGGGCCAATCCCTGTGTACATCAAGAGACAACTACAGTCAGGACCTCTGTTATCATGCTTCTACTTGTGATCCACTCTTACACTCTTTCTATATAAAAAAGCTGATTATTAGGCGGCACCTGTGGCTCAGTGAGTAGGGCACTGGTCCCATATACCAAGGTTGACGTATTCAAAGCTGGCCCCGGCTGAACTACAACCAAAAAATAGCCAGGCATTGTGGCAGGCGCCTGTAGTCCCAGCTACTTGGGAGGCTGAGGCAAGAGAATTGCTTAAGCCCAAGAGTTTGAGGTTGC
>NW_003852457.1:9383808-9385171 GCF_000181295.1 Otolemur garnettii
CGCCTGTGGTCCCAGCTACTTGGGAGGCTGAGGCAGGAGACTCGCTTAAGCCAAGGAGTTAGAGGTTGCTGTGAGCTGTGATGCCACAGCACTCTACCCAGTGGGATAGCTTGAGGCTCTGTCTCAAAATAAATAAATAAATAAATAAATACATAAAAATAAAAAAAAAACACTGTAAGTGAAAAAAAGCAGATAATACAACAGTATTTATTGTATCTCATTTATGCAAGATAAATATGCTTACATATGCACCTAAACATGTAAATGAGATTTTGAAAAGCTTTCTATTTTCTACATACCACAAACCAAGTATCCCTAATCCAAAATCCAAAATGCTCCAAAATCTCACCAAACTTTTTGAGCACAAACATAACACTGAAACGTTCCTTGAAGCTTTTCAGATTTCAGATTTTTAAATTATAGATGCTCAACTGGTTAAGTATAAATGCAAATACTCCAAAATCTGAAAAAACACAAAATTGGAAGTACTTCTGGTCCCAAGCATTTCAGATAAGAGATACTCACTTAGAATTAAGTTGTATGAGAATTTATTAATTAAAAAAAAAAAAGGCTGGATGTGGTGGCTCACACCTGTAATCCTAGCACTCTGAGAGGCTGAGGTAAGTGTACTGCTTGAGCTCAGGAGTTCAAGACCAGCCTGAGCAAGAATAAGACCCCATTTCTACTAAAAATAGAAAAATGAGCCAGGCCTGCAGTTACAGCACAGGCCTGCAGCCCCAGTTACTCAGGAGGCTGAGGCAAGAGGACCACTTGAGCCCAGGAATTTGAGGTTGCTATAAGCTAAATACCATAGAACGGGCAACAGAGTGAGACTCTAGTCTCCAAAAAATAAATAAAGATAGGACAGTTTTTTGACTTGGAGGAAAGAAGTCACAGCTAAACCATGTTTGCAAGAACTCAAACTTTACCAGTATCTTT
Source organism: Otolemur garnettii (assembly GCF_000181295.1). Lineage (NCBI taxonomy): Eukaryota > Metazoa > Chordata > Mammalia > Primates > Galagidae > Otolemur > Otolemur garnettii. Next base: position 9,384,748 of record NW_003852457.1, read on the forward strand.
AATTCATTTATTTTAGAGATAGGGTCCTGCTCTGTTATCCGGGCTGGAGTGCATTGGTGCAAACATAGCTCACTATAGGCTCAGACTCTTGGACTCTAATAATCCACTTCAGCCTCCCAAGTACCTGGGACCACGGGAGCTTGTCACTATGCTTGGCTAATTGTTTTTTTAATTTTGTAGAAACAATATCTTTTAAGTCTTATTTCTGGGACATATTGGCTTTAATTTGAATATATGCAAGATGGGTCATAGACATCCAAGTGCTGCTGAGTGACTCATAATAAAAACCAGAAAAGGCTCGGCGCCTGTGGCTCAAGCAGCTAAGGCGCCAGCCACGTACACCTAAGGTGGCAGGTTTGAATCCAGCCCGGACCCGCCAAACAACCATAATGGCTGCAACCAAAAAATAGCCGGGCGTTGTGGC
>NW_003852457.1:9385394-9386932 GCF_000181295.1 Otolemur garnettii
ATTAACTACAGTCATGTGCCATTTAATGATGTTTCAGTCAACGATGACTGCACATGTGATGCTAGCCTCATAAGATTGAAATACCATACTTTTATTGTACTTCTTCTATGTTTAGAACATGAATACTTACCTTTGTGTTACAATTGGTATAGTACCACGCTGTGAACAGGTCTGCAGCTTGGGAACCCAGGTCCTGTCCCATCTAAGTTTGTGTACATACCCCCTGATGCTGGCATACTCCTGTTGCTAATAGGCATTGTTATGCTCTGCTACAGAAAACAAGCCGCTGCTATACACACACATGTTGCTACAGACACAGCATTTTTCCTTTTCCCCAGCCAGTGCACTCACTGGCTTAAACTACAAGAAGAAACAAAGAAGTTCAGAAAAGAACTCACCTGGTATCTTCCAGCATCACCTGACCAGATTTTTCATCGACTACAATTTTACAATGATCTCCAGAGACCAGTTTATTGCTGGGGAATGAAAGGTCACAACCTAAAACAGAAAGGGAAGGAGGATGCTGGATATGACCACAAGGCCATGAACTCTAGTGCCCTCTGCTTTATAAAAACATGTGAATTGAAGTTAGGATCCCCACGGTATACCTTTAAGGAAGCATCATTTCATCAACAAAGGCATGAAGAATTTTAAAAGTATCTAAGAGTTAACCCACAGTAAAGGAGCATGGACTGTGTCCTGAACTTTTGTAAATGCCCATTGCCTCAAAGATGGCTCATCAACATCTCTAGCTACACAAAAACTGTCTCTTCTTAACAACTTTACAATATGCACAAATGTACTGTTAGTGTGATAAATATTAGAACTTTAAAAAAAATAAGGGACTTAAGTAAATCTTTAGTACCCTAACTTAGTCCTAATTTTTTCTTTGGGTAATCTTAGAGTTTCATAAGTCATCAAAAAATTGAGGCAACAATGGTCACAGAAAATGTGACTGAATTAATTCTCATAGGCATGTGTACATGTATAAGAAAACATAGGCCAAGTGCAGTCGCTCACACATGTAATCCTAGCACTCTGGGAGGTCTAGGAGGGTAGAATGCCTAAGAAAAGAAGAAAAACTGTCCAGGCACATACCTGTAGTTCCAGCGACTCAAGAGGCTGAGGCAGCAGTATAGCTTGAAACCTGGACTCTGAGGTTGCTGTGAACTATGACGTCATAGTACTCTACCCAGGGCAAGGGAGTGAGACTGTGTCTCAAAAAAAAAAAAAAAAAAAAAAGCTCAACCATAGGACAGCAGCCACACAGTGGCATGGCATCCTGCCCTAGAGGCTGAGGCAGCAGTATAGCTTGAAACCTGGACTCTGAGGTTGCTGTGAACTATGACGTCATAGTACTCTACCCTGGGCAAGGGAGTGAGACTGTGTCTCAAAAAAAAAAAGTAAATAGTATATAAAAAATGTATCAATAGGCTTGCCGCCTGTGGCTCAATCGCTTGAGCCTAGGAGTTGGAGGTTGCTGTGAGCTATGATGTCCATCACTCTATCCAGCGCGACAGCTTGAGGATCTGTCTCAA
>NW_003852457.1:9386952-9395973 GCF_000181295.1 Otolemur garnettii
AAAAAAAAAAAAAAAAAAAAAAAAAAAGGCTCATTGCCCATAGCTCAGTGGTTAAGAGTGCTGGCCACATACACCAGGGCTGGCGGGTTCAAACCCAGCCTGGGCCCGCTATGACAACTACAACAAAAAAATAGCTGGATGCTGTGGCAGGAACCTGTAGTCCCAGCTACTTGGGAGGCTAAGGCAAGAGGTTGAGTTTGCTGTGATACCACAGCACTCTACTGAGGGTGACGTAGTAAGACTCTGACTCAAAAAAAGAAGAGATAAGAGATGGCAAAAAAGCACACGAAAAGATGCTCACCATCATTAGCCAACAGAGGAATCCAAATTAAAACCATGAAATACTGGGTGGCACCTGTGGCTCCCAGTGAGTAGGGCGCTGCCCCATATACCCAGAGTGGCAGGTTCAAACTCGGCCCCAGCCAAACTGCAACAACAGCAACAAAAATAGCTGGGCCAGGCATTGTGGTGGGCACCTGTAGGCCTAGCTACTTGAGAGGCTGAGAAAAAAAAAACCAAAAAAAAACTGCAAAATACCATCAAGCCACAGTCAGCAACAGCATTGCATCATATAAGGGTAGCCAGAGATTAACGTAACAACTAAGACTATGAAGCTTCCAATGGAAGACAAAGGAGAAAAACTAAGCCTCACATGGATTTCTTAGATAGGACACAAAAACCACAAATCAGAAAGAAAAACATTGATAAACTAAGGTGCATCAAAAGTAAAAATTTGACTCTGGGAGGTTGAAGCAGCTGGATTGAGCTCAGAAGTTCAAAACTAGCCTGAACTAGAGTGAGACCCCATCTCTAAAGACAGCTGGATGCTGTGGCAGGCGCCTGTGTTCCCAGCTACTTGCAAAGCAGAGGCAAGAGAATCACTTAAGCCCAAGATTTTGAGATTGCTGTGAGCTATGATGCCATGGCACTCTACCAAAGGTGACAACGTGAGACTCTATCTCAAAAAAGAAAACAAAACAGAAAGTAAAAATTTGTTGTTTAGAATCACTGTCTAAGAAGATGAAAAGATAAGCCACAAACTGGTAGAAGTATTTGTAAAACACATATCTGATAAGAGTCTTGTATCCAGGACTCATAGAGGGAGACAACTCAATATAAGTAAGAAAGCCAACAATATAATTTAAAGACTTAGACACTTTATCAAAGAAGAGATATGGGGCTCAGCACCCATAGCTCAGCAGTTAGGGCGCTGGCCACATACACAGAAGCTGGTGGGTTCAAACCTGGCCTGGGCCTGACAAACAACAATGACAACTATAACAAAAAAACAGCCAGGCTGAAGCAGCACCTGTGGCTTAAGCAGTAGGGCGCTGGCCCCATATACCGGAGGTGGTAGGTTCAAACACAGCCCCAGCCAAAAAAAAAAAAAAACTGCAAAAAGAAAAAAAAATAGCTGAGCATTGTGGTCAGTGCCTATATTTCCAGCTACTAGGGCGGCTGAGGCAAGAGAATTGCTTAAGCCCAAGAGTTTGAGGTAGCTGTGAGCTGTGATGCCATGGCACTGTACCAAGGGTGACACAGTGAGACTCTGTCTCAAAAAAGGAAAAGGAAAAAAAAAAGAAGAGATACAGATAGCAAAAAAGCACCTGAAAAGATGCTCAACATCATTAGCCAACAGAGAAATGCAAATTAAAACCATGAAATACCACTAATCACCAAATGAGAATTGGCTAAAATTAAAGACTGACCACACTGAGTCTTGCCAAGGACATGGAAAAACTAGAATTTTCATACACTGCCAGGAGAATTGTAAAATGGTTATCACTTTGGAAAACAGCTTTAGAGGGTCTTATCAAATTAAACGTGTACTTAACATGTGCCCCAGCAATTACACTACTATTTAGCTAAGAGAAATAAAATTTTATGTATATAGAAAAACTGTAAACTAATGTTACAGTACCTTTATTTCTGATAACCCCAAATAGAAAAAATACAAATGTCCATCAACTGATGGTAAGTGAATAAACTGTGGTACATCCTAACAATGGAATACTACTTGGCAGCAAAAATGAACCAACCATGGATATAAAAAACAGCAGAGTGACTCTCACACCCACAGGCCAAGGGAAAGAAGCCTAATGCAAATGATTATAGCGGAATGCTACGTGCTTCCACTCATATGGCTTTCTGAAAAATGCAGATGTACAGGCACAGAAATCAGATCAGTGGTTGCCAGGAGCTGGGGCTAAACAGATGGAGCGGCAGTAAAGGAATGGAAGAGGGAACTAACTCCAAAGGAGACTTTCTGAAGTGATGGGAATGTGGAAATGTTCTACATCTTGACTGTAGTGATAATTAAAACTCATGGAACTAAAACATCAAAAGAAGTGAATTTTACCTATGTAAAATTATACCTCCATAAAACTATATCATAAAAATCTTTTTTTTTTTTTTTGAGACAGTCTTACTTTGTCACCCTCAGGAGAGTGCCATGGCATCACAGCTCATAGCAACCTCCAATTCTTGGGCTTAAGCCATTCTCTTGCCTCATCCTCCAAGTAGCTGGGACTATAGGAGCCTGTCACAATACCCAGCTATTTTTTGTTGCAATTCTTATTGTTGTTTTAGCTGGCTGGGGCTGGGTTTGAACCTGCCACATTTGGTATATGGAGCCGGTGCCCTACTCACTGAGTCACAGGCGCTGCCCTATCATAAAAATCTTACCTGCACAAACATTCTTTGTTTTCTTTTATTGAGAACAGAGTCTCACACTGTTGCCCTCAGAAGAGTGCTATGGCATCATAGCTCACAGCAACCTCAAACTCTTCGGTTCAGGTGATCCTTTGGCCTCAGCCTCCCAAATAGCTGGGACTAAAGGTGCTCACAACAATGCCTGGCTATTTTTTTAGAGACAGGGTCTTATTCTTGTTCAGGCTGGTCTCGAACTCATGAGCTCAAGCAATCCACCTGCCTCGGCCTCCCAGAGTGCTAGGATTACAGGTGTGAGTCAGCTCACCCAGCCTGAAAGCATGTCTATTAAGCAGATTAACTCAATATGTTCTTGCTCCTTGTCTTAATGTGTAATAACATATATAGCATTATTTACATAATTTACCTTGGGAGGTGGAAGCAGGAGAATCGCTTGAGCGAGTAAAGGCAATTAGAGTATTTTCCAAAAGTGTCTAATGATCTACACTTTTGAAGTTGTAGAAAAAATTTTAATTTAATATTGAGATTTAGGACTGCCAAAAAGCAAAAAACAAACAAAAAAAGCCCAAACAGGTGCAGGTACATTACAAGAGATAATTAACAAAATGCATGTTTCTAAACAGCAATCTTTCCTATTCTCTTTCTAAACTATAAAGTCAGTACAATATGGACTCTACCTTGCAAATGCAAATACGTGCTCCTTGTCTTAATGTGTAATAACATATATAGCATTATTTACATAATTTATCTCTATAAAACTAAATTAAAAATCTTTTTTTTTTTTTTTGAGACAGAGCCTCAAGCTGTCATCCTGGGTAGAGTGCTGTGGCATCACAGCTCACAGCAACCTCCAACTTCTGGGCTTAAGCGATTCTCCTGCCTCCACCTCCCAAGTAGCTGGGATTACAGGTGCCTTCCACAATGCTCGGCTATTTTTTGGTTGCAGCCATCATTGTTGTTTGGTGGCCTGGGCTGGATTTGAACCCGCCAGCTCAGGTGTACGTGGCTGGCACCTTAGCCGCTTGAGCCACAGGCACCGAGCCTAGATTAAAAATATTATTTGCAACTTGGTGCCTGTAGCTCAGCAACTAGGATGCCAGTCACATACACCAGACTTGGTGGGTTCAAACCCAGCCCAGGCCTGCCAAACAACAATGACAACTGCAACAAAAAATAGCCGGGTATTGTGGCAGGCAACTGTAATCCCAGCTACTCAGAAGGCTGAGGCAAGAGAATCGCTTAAGCCCAAGAGTTGGAGGTTGCTGTGAGCTGTAATGCCACAATACTCTACCCATGGTGACATCTTGAGACTGTCTCTAAGAAAAAAAATCTTATTTGCAGAAACATCCTACATTAGTACTTTATTCTTGCATGGCTAACATTACATTTTAATTTGAAGCCAGGTACCTTCTAAACAGGTTTTTTGTTCTTTTTTTAGGCAGTCTCATTCTGTTGCCCTTGGCAGAGTGCTATGGCATAATCACAACTCACAGCAACTTCAAATTGTTTGGCTCGAGCAATCCTTCCTTCATCTTACAAGTAGCTGGGACTACAGGCCTGTGCCACTATGCCAAGCTAGTTTTTCTTTTCTTTCTTTTTTGCAGTTTTTGGGCAGGACTGGGTTTGAACCCATCAACTCTGGCATATGGGGCCAGCGCCCTACTCCTTTGAGCCACAGGCACCACCCCCAAGCTAGTTTTTCTATTTTTAGCAGAGACTGGTCTCACTCTTGCTCAGGCTGGTCTTCAACTTCCAAGCTCAAGAAATCCACCTGCTTTGGCCTCCCAGAGTGCCAAGATTACAGGTGTGAGCCACCCTGTCTAGCCTCTCAGCCGTTTTTCTATGATCAATCTTACTAAAATCCTCTCAGCGGGCTTAGCACCTGTGTAGCTCAGGGGCTAGGGTGCTAGCCACATACACTGGAGCTGGCAGGTTTGAAACCAGCCCAGGCCTGCCAAACATCGACAATTACGACAACAACAACAAAAGTAGCCAGGCGTTGTGACAGGAGCCTGTAGTCCCACCTACTTGGGAGGCTGAGGCAAAAGAATGACTTAAGCCCAAGAGTTTGAGGTTGCTGTGAGTTGTGACACCATAGAGGGTGACATAGTGAGACTGAAAAAAAAAATCCTCTCAGCAACTCTGTAAGTAGGTGTAAAGATATGGAAAGGTATCCGTGATTGCTTCTTGGCCTTTTGAACAAGAGCATGTGAAAGGTGTTGGTGAAAGGCAATTTGTCTACAGGGCCTCTACTCTTCATTAATTCTTATAGTATATCAAGTAAAGGCAATTAGAATATTTTCCAAAAGTGTCTAATGATCTACACTTTTGAAATTGTAGAAAAAATTTTAATTTAATATTGAGATTTAGGACTGCCAAAAAGCAAAAAACAAACAAAAAAAGCCCAAACAGGTGCAAGTACAAGAGATAATTAATAAAATGCATGTTTCTAAACAGCAATCTTTCCTATTCTCTTTTTAAACTATAAAGTCAGTACCATGTGGACTCTACCTTGCAAATGCAAATACTGTAACCTAATTGAACCCTCACATTAATCTGAAATGAAATTTAAAATAACAAAGTATAAAGTTAGAATGCTATTAGTTTTTAGACAAACTAAATATCTGTTGACCTAACCAGTGCATTTCTCTATATATAGGAAAGCTAAAAGGGACATCAAAGTACAGGATGGTTGCTTAGAAGTCTAGATGCAGTAAGTGCAGAGAGTAATGATACTTTTTCTCACTAGTTGCAGGATTTTATTCAAGTTCTTAGCTTCCCGACTTCATTAAATAAATAAATATTTTAGGAGCTGGAACTTGAGTTTTTAAATGTAGGCATTACAGCTAGACATTTCCCTTGGAGCTTTATCTGCATCCTCTAAGTTTTGGTATATTCTATTTTTGTTTTCATTTGTCTCAAGATTTTTTTTTTAACGTTTCCTGTGGTTTCTTCTTTGACCCATCAGTTTTTAAGATGGTGGTATTTAATTCCACATATCCATGAATTTTCCAGTATTCTTTCTACCGATTTCTGATTTTGCTCCATTGTCGTTGGATAGGATACCGTGTATGGTAACAAATACGGCAAAACTGCATTCTGGAGAATACACGAATGCAACTACTTTATACAGTTAGGAGACTAAAATGATCTGCATGAATCATGCACAGAAGGTGAACAGGCAAATAAATGAGAGAATACTTATTCATTAAAGAATAAAGCTCACTTCAAAAAAAAAAAAAAAAGCTGGAGGGCACAGGGCATTCCTGCCCCTGGGGGGCTGCCCACAGCCTGGTGGACCCCGTCCCCCCTTCCCTGACCCCCACTTCCTTGGCCCCGCACCTCTCCTCCGGCCTATGGTCCACTCGCGTTTCCACAGGAGAACGTGCGGCTCTCCCTCCTCCGCGCCCAGGCGGAGGAGCCGCCCCCAGGGCGGCCGCTGCGGCGGCCGCTCGCCTTCCTCGGGTCGTTCCATCGAGATTTACATCTAACGAGAGTCCGGAAACACCCGGTGAGACCCCATAGGGAAAGCTCGACCACCCAGCCCACACCACCCCGCGGCCCGGCCCCGACACTGGCTGCCCCAGCCTCCACCCGCCTCGCTCACCGCCCTCGCAGCGCCGAACCCGGAACCGGCCGAGCCGCAGCCGCTGTCAACGGACATCGCGGATCCCTCAGCTGATCTCTGGGGCGGGGCGAGTCCGCATTTACGCCCCACGATTGGCTGCCAGCGACACCTACCGAGAGCGGCGGCTAGAGAGGACCCGGAAGCGACTAGCGACAGCTGGCGAGTCAGAGCTAGGAACGTGCGGGCAGGGGAGGCTTCGGGCCCGGAGGCCATCTTTGAGGCTGGCCGGTATGACTCGTCTTCTGGGGATCAAGGAAATAGCTGCTGTTGGGCGCCATGTTATGTTGGGGCAAAAGGGGCAAGTAACTTCTGGAATCTGAACATATTCTTAAAGCTTGTACATACTATTTATGTACACATTTTTGAGACAGTCTCATTGGGGCTAGGATGTATGGCGTCATCATGGCTTACTACAGCCTCAAACTCCCGGGCTCAAGCGATCCTCCTGCCTCAGCCTCCCTAGTAGCTAGTACCATAAGCGCCGCCATGCCTGGCTAATTTTTGTATTTTTAGAAGAGACGGGTCTCGTTTGCTCTTGCTAAGGTTTGACAGTTAAGTTCCTGAATTTGCCACTGTGTGCTTACCTACGTTGGCAGCACCATACAAACACCTCAGTCAGGGTTCATAACCTTGGCAGTTCTGTGTGCCATAGCCATATTAGTATGGACTTGCAGTGGTGCCGAAATGAGTGGCCTTTAGTGCTGTTGACTGTTTCTGTGTGTGTGGGATGAGAGCTCTGATGGTCATTCCATAAAGAGTTTCAAAATTGCTTAACTAGGCGCTGGCACCGAAGCACAGCTTCCCAAGGGGAGAACTTGGAAGGTGACGGCAGTGATATTCAGCAACGAGGTTGGTAGTGTTTTGCTGAGTTCGGGAACTTAATTGTTTGTCCTCATACCTCTTTCCTAGACCTCCACGTCACCAATTTTCAAATCGGGTTTCTTCCAAGTCCCGGACCATTCATCTAAATCATTGGCCGCTGCTCATGAGTCTGTGCAGACTTGTACCTCGAGTCACTTCTTCCAAAGAAAATGGTAAGGTACGCTGCTTAAAGTTCTGCCCACTAGGAGCATTCCCTTCATTACTGTCCCTCAGGGATGTCTCAGAAAGGACCTGCAGGGCAGCACTGTCCACCTCCAGGTCGTAGCCACACAGCATACACCACTGTCTGTAAGCCAGTCTTCTCTCCCTGTTACCTGACCAAGGGGAACTCCCCATGAGGTGATAGATACAGGCTGGGAGAGAGAAGGCAGCATGGCAGGAGTGGGTGCCTTGGGCATTTTGGCCACTGCTTCACATTAACTTACTTGTGCCTTCAGGTTCTGTTCATGTAAATACTTTGTTTGAGGATGGGGTAGTACTCTGTGTGCCTAACTTTATGGATTGCTGCATCAGATGACACTGAGTTTCATGATGGGCAGCTCAGGTCATATGGTAACTTAGTGGGCAGAAGTTTATTATTTAGACCTTAATAAGACCTAGTTGCAGGCCAAAAGCTGGTTCTCAAAAGAAGAGTAGTTCCCTGCATAAAATGTCAGGGCTTTGCTACAAAATCCTAAGGGCCTCTGTAATGACTCACCTATAGATGCTCTCCAGCGATTCCAGACAGCATCCCTGTCTGCTATCAACACCTCAAGCACCATTGGATCTGCTGGGTCATATGGGTCCAGTGACAGAGAAGCCTGCACCTGTGCAGAGCTTTCTCTTGTTCTGGCCCTCACTCAAAACTAACAGCTTTTGAGTCACCCAATAAGTGGGTTGATGATCAAAATGAAAAAAAAATCCAAGAAAGCACATTTTAGGGTGCTTTCATGAAGACTATCTTCATGAAATGGGGTAGGGGCAAATTTTATGACAGAAAAAAAACAAAGAAGAAAAATTAATTTTACTAGAATCTCCTGTGTGTCAAAAATACCCTTTAAAAAAAGTGAAATATTAATTTATACCTTTTATATGAAAGCTATAACCTAATAACAGCCTAAGAATACGGGGAGAGGGGAGGGAGAGAGGAGAATGGGTGGTGGGAGGGGGATTGGCGGATCACTTCTGTGGTTTATCTTACAAGGGTACAAGCGAATCTTTCTAAGAGTAGCATATGAACATTTTAACACAATAACTAAGAAAATGACATGAAGGCTATGTTAACCAGTTTGATGGGGCAGTGCCTGTAGCTCAAACGAGTAGGGCACCGGCCCCATATGCCAGAGGTGGCGGGTTCAAACCTAGCCTCAGCCAAAAACTGCAAAAAAACAGAAAAGAAAAGATTGGCTGAAAACGGCCCCCACATAACATGGCTTGGCGCCTGTGGCTCAAATGGCTAAGGTGCCAGCCACATACACTTAAGGTGGTGGGTTCAAATCCAGCCTGGACCTGCCAAAACAACAATGATGGCTGCAACCAAAAAATAGCCAGGCATTGTGGCAGGTGCCTGTGGTCCCAGGTACTTGGGAGGCTAAGGTAGGAGACTCGCTTGAGTCCAAGAGTTGGAGGTTGCTGTGAGCTGTGATGCTATGGCACTCTACCAGGGGGAAAAAATTGAGACTCCGTCTCAAAAAAAAAAAAAAAATCACTCCTAGACAGTTTTAAAATAAATCTACAGGAAAGATTTTCACAAATCTCCCTAGATAGAAAGCAAGGGCAGTCAGGTGAGAAATAACTTTTGGTTCAAAAAGAAAGCTTGGATGGAAATGAAAGAAACTCGATGTGGTTTTAGAAAACAAGAG
>NW_003852457.1:9395993-9404813 GCF_000181295.1 Otolemur garnettii
AAAAAAAAAAATAAAAATAACAAAAGTGAAATACAAATTCCAATTAGACAAAGTTGTTTACATGCACATTGCCCTAATAGCAAAATTTAACCTAGCATCTGAAGAAGCAGTGCAAATGTCCATCTACACAGGTAGAGCTATTTAACTGAGCAAGTTTCAGGGAAATCAAAGTATGTAACACCACAAAACCCAGAAATGGAAATAATTGTCAAAGCCTGTCAGTGTGTGAGGCTCTGAGGAAATGGAAATTCTGCTGTACTTCTGGTGAGAAGGTGACCTTGTGGAGAAACTTTGACCACATTAGAATTTCATTAGTTGTAGGCCCAGTGGGTCCGTTGCAGCCACAGGAGAGTTGGTGAGCCCATACTCTCCCTCTGTAGGTGTCTGCAGAGGCATAGAGAGGGAGAGATTGGGAAGTCAGTGTGTTCTTTCAAATTTGGCTATAGAAACACGTCTTTTGTGTGGACTTTAGGATGTGATTACTCTATATTTGACCAAAGGAATATAATCCTAGTACATTTGTTTATTAAGCATTTAAATTAATTCAGCAGAATATAAATGTTTTTATTGGTTTCTTTCTTTTTTTAGAGACAGGGTCTCTCTGTCCTTCAGGTGGGAGTACAGTAGTACAATCAAACTCACTGCAGCCTCAAACTCATGGGCTTAAGCAATCCACTTACCTCTCCTCCTAAGTAGCTGGGTCTATAGGCATGTACTACCATGCTCTGCTAAGGTTTCTAATTTTTAGAATCAAACTGGATAAATTGCCAAAATTTTTCTTATAACTTCAGAATAGGACCAATATTGTAATCCTGATCTTATGAGGAGAAAAAGCACAGCTGATAAAGTTTTGGAGAGGACTTGGGAGAAGTGCTGGAAAGAAGGGTGGGAGGGCTGATCCTATCATAGAAACATAGAAATGCTTTAAATATAAAGAAATTGGCATAAGGATGGCATCTGAAGAGATAGTGGTGACGAGAGAGGAGACTAAGCAGTGACACAGTCTACTATGGGTAGCCGGGAGAAACAGATTGGAGAAGAAAATCGAGTTAAGTTTTTTTTTATTTATTTTATTTTTATTTATTTATTTTGAGGCAGAGTTTCACTTTGTCACCCTCGGTAGAGTGCCGTGGTGTCACAGCTCACAGCAACCTCAGACTCTCAAGCTTAAGCAATTCTCTTGTCTCAGTCTCCGAAGTAGCTGGGACTACTGGCACCCACTACAGTGCCCAGCTATTTTTAGAGACAGGGTCTTGCTCTTGCTCAGGTGGGTTTCAAACCTGTGAGCTCAGGTAATCCACCCGCCTCAGCCTCCCACAGTGCTAGGATTACAGGCATGAGCCACCATGCCTGGCCTATTTACTTTATTTTTAAATTTAAATTTTATCTGTCATATTATGGTCTTGCTATGTTGCCCAGGATGGTCTTGAACTCCTAGCCTCAAGGAATCCTCCTACCTTGGCCTCCCTAAGTGCTGGGATTATAGGTGTGAGCCACTGTGCCCAGCCTATGTTTTATTTTTAACTGAAAAACAAAGATCTTGTCCAAAGTTCTAGAATCAAAAAGTTAGGGTTTTCGTGTGTGTGTGTGTGTTTGAGATAGAGTCTCACTCTTTTGCCAGGCTAGAGTGCCATGGTGTTAGCCTAACTCACAACAACCTCAAATTCCTGGGCTCAAGCAGTCCTTTTGCCTCAGCCTCCTGAGTAGCTGTGACTACAGGCACCTGCCACAACACCTGGCTAATTTTTCTATTTTTAGTACAGATGGGGTCTCACTCTTGCTCTGGTTGGTCTCCCTTGAATTCCTGAGCTCAAGCAATCCTCCTGCCTTGGTCTCCCAGAGTGCTAGAGTTACATGTGTGAGCCACCTCACCCGGTTTAGAATCAAAAAGTTTACCACATTACTTGTAGATTTGAAATTTACAAATGAAGAAATAAAAACAAGTGATTAAATTGGTTGCTTAGTCCCAGCGCAGTGGCTCATACCTGTGGTCTAAGCTACTGGGGAAGCTGAGGCCAGAGGATTGCTCAACCCCTACAGGTTGAGATTGCTGTAAGCTATGATGCCATGGCTCTATACCAAGGGTTCTCAAAAGAAGAGTAGTTACCTGCATAAAATGTCAGGGCTTTGCTCCAAACTCCTAAGGGCCTGTGCAATGACTCATCTACAGAGGCCCTCCAGAGGCTAGACAGCATCTCTGTCTGCTATCATCACCTCAAGAGGCACCATTGGATCTGCTGGGTCATATGGCTCCAGTGACAGAGAAGCCTGCACCTGTGCAGAGCTTTCTCTTGTTCTGGGCCTCACTCAAAACTAACAGCTTTCAGAGTAAGACTCTGTCTCAAAAAAACAAAAAAATTTTTTGGTGGCTCACAAGCTACAGCAGAATTGAGGTTAATGAAAAAAGAAAACTCAGGGCAGTACCTATGGCTCAAAGGAGTAGGGCGCCAGCCCCATATGCTGGAGGTGGCGGTTTCAAACCCAGCCCCCGCCAAAAACTGAAGAAAAAAAAGAAAAATCACATATGTTTTTAGCTTTAAGTTGCTTCCTATTTGCACAAATGGTTATTTTGATAATGTTATTAAATAACATAGTCCTTATATTAACTTGCTTCTAATGGAGATGTGTATGTGTATTGTATAAGCACTACTATTTCTCCTAGAATATAGCTGACATCATAATTACTGAACATGATATTATCTACAGTGAATTCAATTTACATAAATTTTTCAAAAGTCAATTTCATAAATACACTAAACTTCAACATTTGCTAACATCACAGTGACTTATGAAAAAGTTTTATTTGTCAGTAACAAGTAGATTATAAGACAGTTCATACTTGGATGGGATGATCTCTAACTTTGAGGCTAGCCAGGAAGTTTTAATTGAACTAGTTATATTTTGTTTTAATGGGACCATTAAAAATTACTTATTGACTGTCAGGGTGATTTAGTCTTTTTTTTTTATTGAATGGTAACTATGTACATTAATGCACTTCTGGGGTACAGTGTGCGGTTTTCACATGCAATCCGAACTACTTCCATCAAACTGGTCAATACAGCCTTCATGTCATTTTCTCAGTTATTGGTGATTTAGTCTTTTAATGAATATAATATTTACTTGTAAGTATATACTTTGTTGTTAGTACCCAAGATTCAATGACAAACTGGTAGAAAGGGAGATAAAATCAGAAAACCTACTCAGAAAAAACTTGCCATAACAGAATAAAATGTCCTCATTTAAAGAAATTTCTGAGTCCAACAGTTAAAGAAAACAAAAAGTTCTGTGTGACCAGGATACTAAGGGAGAATACAGACTATAAAAGAAAGGCCACATATGATTCGATAAATACAAGATACCATATTTATATAATATTCTAGATGTGGGAACTCATATTTCATGTAGTTCAATTATTCACTTGAACTTCATACAGTAGAAAGTGTATATTCTACTTTTACCAGTGATTTAAAATTATTCTCTCCTTTCATAAAAGGAGATGTGCTCATGCAACTTTATATTTTGATGTTCCTTTCTAACTACTTCTAGCCCCATCCCGTGTCCTACCTGCTGTCTCTGAGAAAACCCCATTCAGAAAGCACAAAAGCTCTTTTTTAAGTCAGATAGGTGATGGACCAGCCTATGTAGAAATTTAGAAAAGGTACATTAGGGTGGTGCCTGTGGCTCAAAGGAGTAGGGCACTGGCCCCATATGCTGGAGGTGGCAGGTTCAAACCCAGCCCCAGCCAAAAACTGCAAAAATAAATAAATAAATAAAAAGAAAGGAAGCTTTAAAAAAAAAAAAAAGAAAAGAAAAGGTACATTAGCCAATTTTTATAAGAAAAATGTCAAATTTCATATAAAATGAAACTCTGCTAAATTTACTAAAATGAATAATATATTTTAAAATTTGTAGTTAAGAATAAAAATAAAGGCTCAGTGCCTGTGGCTCAAGTGGCTAAGACACCAGTCACATATACCTGAGCTGGTGGGTTGGAATCCAACTCAGGCCCTCTAAACAACAATGAAGGCTGCAACCAAAAAGTAGCCAGGTGTTGTAGTGGGCACCTGTAGTCCAGCTACTTGGGAGGCGGAGGCAGGAGAATAGCTTGAGCCCAAGAGTTGGAGGTTGCTGTGAGCTGTGATGCCATGGGACTTTACCCAGGGTGACAGCTTGAGGCTATGTCTCAAAAAAAAATAAAAATAAAATAAGAATGTCCATTAGTAAAGATTTTAACATGGTGGCATATATTCCTACATGTAACCTACATGTAAGTTCCTAACAAGGGATAAAATGGAGTACAAATCACACACACACACACACACACATACACACAACGCCAGGAACACAGAAACACAGATGACCCAACTATCAGATCAACTGGCTGAAGAAAGCTGCCCAAAATAGTTTTTTTTTTTTTTTTAAGAGACAGAGTCTCACTTTATCACCCTCAATAGAGCGCCATGGCATCATAGCTCACAGCAATCCTCCAATTCCTGGGCTTAGGTGATTCTCTTGCCTCAGCCTCCTCTGTAGCTGGGACTATAGGTGCCTGGCTATTTTTTGTTGCAGTTTGGCCAGGGCTGGGTTCAAACCCACCACCCTAGGTATATGGGGCTGGCACCCTCACTGAGCCACAGGTGCCACCCTATTTTTTGTTTTTTTTTAGACAGAGTCTCAAGCTGTCATTCTGGGTAGAGTGCTGTGGCATCACAGCTCACAACAACTTTAAACTCTTTGGCTTAAGTGACCGTCTTGCCTCAGCCTCCCAAGTAACTGGGACTACAGTAGCCCGCCACAACACCCGGCTATTTTTTTTTTTTTTTTGGGTTGTAGTTGTCATTGTTGTTTGGCAGGCCCAGGCTGGATTCGAAACCACCAGCTCCAGTGTATGTGGCTGGCACCCTAGCCACTTGAGCTATAGGATCAGAGCCTGGGAACAGATTTGTTAATAAACCCACAAAGGGGGTTCATGTTGTTCCTGTACAGAAAGCCAATTACTGAGACAACTAGGACTAAAAAGGAAGAAAAGATTTATTGCAGGAGAGGTGCATCTGCTGGGAGCGGGAGGCATAGTCTACCTCAAATCTGCCTTCCAAACCAAAAGGGTCCCGGGTTTTTTTCCCAGAAGTAAAAGGAATAATGTATGAGGGGAGTGAACATCATTGTGTTTTTGAGGTGGAGTGTGGGGCACGTAAGCATAATGAGAATTCATGCTAGTACACACATCCTGTGAAGAAAAATGGTGGATAAGTCCCTCCCAGGGCAGGGATTGTAATATAATGAGCTAGGGGTTAATATTGGTCATTCTTGCAGCCTTGTGTGTAGGCTTAGTGTGTCCTCGGGTACCATCTGTGTTGGTGTACAGCTAATTTTGTGTTTTCTGGACAAATGAGTAGTGTAAAGCTCTTTAGTAATATCATGGCTACAAGGAGGTTTAACCATTCCTGGGAAAGAAACTCAAAAGGGAACGCATCAGTGCAACAGAAAGTTACGAAGTCCTTGTCAGCATATCTTACTGGCCTGGGAACTTGAAACATAAGAGAACTACAAAGCCATTTTTAAAAAGTTGGGAGTGGAGATGAGACATGATTCTAGAGGTTCAATTGAAAGATTTATGTGGCTTGGCACCTGTGGCTCAAGCGGCTAAGGCGCCAGCCACATACACCTAAGGTGGCAGGTTCAAATCCATCCCGGGCCCACCAAACAACAGTAATGGCTGCAACCAAAAAATAGCCGGGCGTTGTGGCGGGCGCCTGTGGTCCCAGCTACTTGGGAGGCTGAGGCAGGAGACTCGCTTGAACCCAGGAGTTGGAGGTTGCTGTGAGCTGTGATGCCACAGCACTCTACCTAGGGGGATAGCTTGAGGCTCTGTCTCAAAAAAAAAAAAAAAAGAAAGATTTATGTGATGGATGTAAACTACACAAAAGAGAAAGCATAATATTGTCTTGCACTGGGACTCAGAGGTTCACTTTCTGGCTGCCCAAGGATATCTGTGTACAACCTCAATTTCTTGTTGAAACAACAAGGGGTTAAACTAGATGACCTTAAAAGGGCCTTCCAATTCTCACATTCTCTCTTTTTTTAATTTTTAATTTATTATTATTATTATTTTGAGACTCACTATGTCACCCTTGGTAGAGTGCCATGGCATCACAGCTTACAGCAACCTCAAACTCTTTAGGCTTAAGTGATTCTCTTGCCCAAGTAGCAAGAGACTTGAGCCTCTCAAGTAGCTGGAACTACAGGCGCCCACCACGATACCCAGCTAATTTTTGGTTGTATTTGTCATTTTGCAGGCCCAGGCTGGATTCAAACCTGCCAGCTCCAGTGTATGTGGCTGGCACCCTAGCCACTGAACTACAGGCACTGAGCCCCAACTCTCACATTCTAAAGGAGGGAAAAAACTGGCAGTAGCAGAAAGACCCATTAATAACAATATTCATTTGGCTCTAAGTGCAAAGTATTCTAAGTACCTTATACTTAACTGCATTCAGTCCTCAGGGCGATCATATGCATTATGCACTATTATCATTTCCATCTATGTTCACACATTAGGAAACTAAGAGACTGAGTAGTGCTGAAGTTACCCATTTAGTGTGTGTCACATTCAGGACTTGAGCCAGGCAAAGCCTGCCATGCAAGCCACTGTACTCTGCTGGCCCTATACTGCAGGCCAGAGCAGTTGTTTGGCAGTGAATTATTAGGGGACTGGCATGGGGACAGACATGGGGTTGAGCATGATGTGTTGAAATAAGAACATAATTTGGCTCCAGTTTTTATATCAAGACACAAAGGTAAGGAGGAGGACAGCATTCTAACATGTGAGGCTTGAGAAATGTTGGTCCCAGTGACAAAACTAAGACAGAAGGCAAATAGACAGAAGGCAGGTTGGAAAGGAAGTTAGGGCAAATGGAGACTATTGATTTCAGAGTTACAAGAGTATTAGTATTATAATGAGCTTATTATAAGAGGCCTATGTACTATTTTGGAGGCCTAAGAACTATTGTTTTTTTCCCTTTGTTCCTTTGAAGAACCTTGGAAATAGCTAAAACAGGGGTTATACCTACTTTAATCAATACCTTTTTGATTCAAAGAGACGGAATGTGGTTGGGCACGGTAGCTCATACCTGTAATCCTAGCACTCTGAGAGGCCGAAGTGGGTGGATCGCCTGAGTTCAGGAGTTCAAGACCAGCCTAAACCAGAGCAAGACCTCATCTCTTAAAAAAAAAAAAATGGGGGTGTTGTGGCAGGCACCTGTAGTCCCAGCTACTCAGGAGGCTGAGGCAAGAGGATTGCTTGAGCCCAAGAGTTGGAGGTTGTTGTGAGTTATGATGCCACAGCAGTCTACATAGGGTGGCAGAGTGAGACTCAGTCTCAAAAAGAAGAAAACGAAGTAATTAAATAAAGGAAAAGATGTATGCAGTACTAAGTGCAGATGTATGCAGTACTAAGTGTTTACCTAGCATAAACATAGACCTCCTCCAACCCCTCACAAAAGTGGTGCTGTGTTAACAAATGTGTGAGCTAGTGGTTTCTCATCCTTCCATTATAAAAGCCTAACTAACCCTCTCAAAGTACCCACACTCAAGCATCAGTCAAGAAAGGGGCTTGATTATATGGATGCCAGTGGAGTGAGAGGCATTAAGGCAGAAAAGGAGGTCAAGCCTTCTCATAGGCAGACCACTGGATATGAAGATAGGGAGTCCAGTCTGGCACTCACAGTGACTTAATGCTTGGTTATTGGCAAAATGCAGCCCATGTATTCAAGGAGGATTTGGATTAAGTGGTATCTGATGGAGCTTCCAACTTGTAAAGTCTGCATTCTTAGCCAGACCTCCCTTCTCCACAAGGCACAGGGTAGATGAGGATAAATCTCCTTATATACTGTGCCTTATTTCTGCTTTCCTTGGAATTTATGCTCCTGATTCCCTGGATTATTAGTACACCACCCATTTAAGCCTCAAAGAATTAGGGGATTCCCCAGTTTAGTTTGTAAGAAAAGCGGGACATTTTCCTTCCATGCAGACCCCAGCCATCTAAGGTAATGGCAGGGCACAGCACCAATTCTTTTATTTTTTGCGACAGAGCCTTAGGCTATCCCCCTGGGTAGAGTGCTGTGGCATCACAGCTCACAGCAACCTCCAACTCATGGGCTAAGCAAATCTCTTGCCTCCACCTCCCAAGTAGCTGTGACCACAGGTGCCATGCCACACCTGGCTGTTTTTTGGTTGCAGCCGTCGTTGTTGTCTGGCAGGCCCAGGTTGGATTTGAACACTCCAGCTCAGGTGTATGTGGTAGGCACCTTAGCCACTTGAGCCACAGGCGCCAGGCCCACAGCACCAATTCTTAACAGCATTACCACTGTCACCACCACCACCACCACCAACTGAATTGTGAGGTTCTTTTCTTTTTGTGTTTTAGGTATATCTGGATTACATGTTGGAAATTGATGATACAGATTTAGTTTGGGATAATTAGTTAGAATGGAAGCCAAAGTTTACTTGCAAATTATTCCCAATCACCACACTCACACACAGGAATTCATTAAATAGTTTACTCAGTAAACATATGAGTATACAGATTGTTTTTTCTTTTTCTTTTTTTAGCAACAGAGTCTCACTGTATCCAGTGGTGTGATCAGCACTCACTATACCAGGCAGCGCCTGTGGCTCAGTGAACAGGGTGCCGGCCCCATGTACCAAGGATGGCAGATTCGAACCTGGCCTTGGCCAAACTGCAACAAAAAATAGCCAGGCATTGTGGTGGGCACCTGTAGTCCCAGCTACTCAGGAGGCTGAGGCAAGAGAATCACCTAAGCC
>NW_003852457.1:9406172-9426796 GCF_000181295.1 Otolemur garnettii
CTGGATTCGAACCCGCCACCTTAGGTGTATGTGGCTGGTGCCTTAGCCACTTGAGCCACAGGCGCTGAGCCAGGTTTATTTCATCTTACATTCTCACAAGATGTTAACACTACCTGGCTATAATGAGTAATATATATTATATATATTTTTTTGACACAGAGTCTCAAACTGCGACCCTGGGTAGGGCAACCTCAAACTCTCAGACTTAAGCAATTCTCTTGCCTCAGCCTCCCAAGCAGCTGGGACTACACGCGCCTGGCACAATGTCTGGCTATTTTTTGGTTGTAGTTGTCATTGTTTGGCAGGCCCAGGCTGGATTCGAACCCCCCAGCTCCGGTGTATGTGACTGGAGTCCTAGCTGCTTGAGCTACAGGTACTGAGCCTATGAGTAATATTATGCTCTAAGTTGTGAAGATCCCATAAAGAAAATAGTTACTAGATAGCATCACCAAATTCACATATTTGGTCTCAAAATAAATCCACTACTCAATAAGGTATTTGAGTTGATATGGCAATGGGTGTGGTATTAGAAGGAAACTTGTAGAAGAAAGCAAACTTAACTTACTTGAATTTCATTCTTTTGAGCCAGTGAAGACTTGTTATATTGCCTGCTCAGACAGACATCATTGAAGTAAATAAAATTTTTCAAGATAATGGGAGTGAGAATGGCCTCTTCTTTCACTATACAGCAAATAAAGCCATGGGAGAATTCTGAGGGTGGAAACCATTTTATTCTCACACATAATACAGTACTATTACAAAGAAACAATTACAAGTGACTCACATGCTATATTTCAATTATGCCCACATCCCCAAATATTTATTTCATTTGTTAGTTCATTCCTTAAAGACAGGATCAAAGGGATACACATTTATTAACACAGACCACAACGTGAATGAAGTCTCTTGGAGTTGCTCTAGATAGAAAACCTGCACAAAGAGCTCCTTCAAAATGCAGACTGAAGTGCAAATCCAGCTGAAAGGAAAGGCACTTCTGTGTAGCCTGGTGGTAACTATTTCCCTTCTAATGTCCTCTGTGTGCCAAGAAGAGAGAATGATTGGTTGAGAGAGGGTAAAGCGAAATTTTTAACTGAGATATTTAACAAATGGGATGCTGCCATCTACATTGAGCCTCTTTCGTTAGTATGTATATGTGTATTTTTAGACACAGGGTCTCATCATGTTGCATAGCCTGGTCTCAAACTGCTGAGCTCAAGTGATCCTCCTGCCTTGGCCACCTGTGTAGCTGGGACCACAGGCATACACCACCATACCCAGCTTGACTTAATTTATTATGTCATGAGATCATAGGTAAAGCAACTCTGGTTTAATCTTAGAAAAGTTGATTTTCTTTTTGACATAGTTTGTGATGGGAAAGGTGGTATAGAGGCGCTGAAGAAGTCCTTATAATAATCTTGATTACTGAAGGGGGAAGGAAGTCTTGCCCATAAATTACAGATGACATAAATTGTACATAATAAAGAACAGATTATGAAACAAGGTATTTTACTTGCACAGCACAACTTTTCATAGCACTGAGTATATCATTCCCTCCTTTCTTCACTCCGTAACTGGTTATCTTTCTTCCTGTTCATGTATATTTAACATAAGTACCAATGTTTCCTTCAGGTTATACAGCTAACCCAGGGGTAGCATAAGACTTCATAAGCATTTTAGTTTCTAAGGCTGATGAAGTTTAGTAATAACTGCAACCCCTTTTACAAATGTAGCAGATGGCAACAATCTCCACAGCCATTTATATATTAGTACAAAAGCAAAAAGAAGTTTATTTGGTATAACTTCCACTGCACTGTTAAAAAATACAAAAAGGAGGACAGCACTTGTGGCTCAAAGGAGTAGGGCACCGGCCCCATATGCTGGAGGTGGCAGGTTCAAACCTAGCCCTGGCCAAAAAGAAAAAGAAAAAATACAAAGAGGAAACATTGATGTTTAGTGTAGGAAATCTTGGTAAATGTCAGTCTATGCTCTGTGAGGCATGTGCACCACTAACTAATGCTCACAGTTTTATTAAATGCTTGTCATTTAGTAAATGACACAGAAAACATACGGCACACTCAAAATATTCACTCAAGAACCTTTTAAAATGGAACTATTTACAGATATGTTCAACTTAAAAAAATCGAACCAGTAACGGGGATTTGGACTACCAGTAGTCCAAAGCAGCGGTTCTCAACCTGTTGCGACCCACAGGAACTGTATTAAAGGGCCGCGGCATTAGGAAAGTTGAGAACCACTGGTCTGAAGAGTAAGAAGAGGGAATGTTGTTAGCTGAGAGCTGGAAAGACTCAGAGCTGAAGAAGGGAGCTGCCGCATATAAGAAGAGGAAACTGGCAGAATCACAGTCCAGAATGACGGAGGGTGAGGTAATAAACATTCCCACCTCTCTCTACTCTCATGCTTTTATTTCTTTTTGGTATCTCTCATTGTTCAAATCTAAGAAGAAACCCCAGTGAAGCAGTCTCTTAAAGACAGGCTTGGGCCATGCAGGGCAGACAAGGGTGGAAAAAACATTCTGGAGAAGCTGAGAACAATCGGTGTGTACACAGAGCCATAATGGGTGAACTTCCTGTGGTGTGCAGAGCCACTATGGGTACACTTACTGTTGTATACAGAGGACAAGCACAATTCCTATTGTGTAGCTGCTGCAAATGCAAATCACCTGAGCTCACTAACTCAGATGATGCAGTCTGTTCAATTACTTTTAAAGATTTATATTTAAGTGCTGTTCCAGTCATACACTACTTCTAAATATATCATAAGCCCCAAATATGCTACTATTATTTTGACTTTAAAAAGTCAATTACCTTTTTAAAAGATTTAAAAATGAGAAAAATCTTTTATATCTACCCACATATTCACCACTAACAGAACTTCATTCCATTATATAGATCCAAATGTCCACTTTGTATTATTTTCCTGCTGCCCCTAAATGTCCTTTAATGTTTCCTGCAGGTAGGTCCACAAGTGGTAAATTCTCTGACTTTTCTGATTTGAAATAGTCTTTATGGTCATTTATGAATTTTTTTTTTGAGACAGAGTCTTACTTTGTCACCCTTGATAGAGTGCCATGGCATCATAGCTCACAACAACCTCAAACTCTTGGGCTCAAGAGATCCTCTTGCCTCAGTCTCCCAAGTAGTTGGGACTACAGGTACCCACCACAGTGCCCAGCTATTTTTAGAGATGGGTCTGGCTCTAGCACAGGCTGGTCATGAACTCCTGCGCTCAGGCAATCCACCAGAGTGATAGGATTATAGGCATGAACTCCTGCGCCCAACACTGAAAGATGTTTTTGATGGAAATAGCATTCTAGTTTATAAGGTTCATTGTTTTTTTCCCCCTAGTAATATAAAGTTCCTTTGTATTTCTGACTAGAAGTATGCTACATATTATTTTCTCTAGATGTTTTAAAATTATTCTGTTTTCTTGTTTTATTCTGAGACAGAATCTCACTGGGTAGAGTGCTATGGCATCATAGCTGACAGCAACCTCCAACTCTTGGGCTCAACCAATCCTCTTGCCTCAGCATCCTGAGTAGCTGGGACTATAAGCACCCCACCAAAATGTCTGTCTACTTTTTCTCTTTTTAGTAGAGATAGAGTCTCACTCTTGACCAGGCTGGGCTTAAACTCAAGAGCTCAAGCAATCCACCTGCCTTGGCCTCCCAGAGTGCTAGATTTAGACATAAGACACCATACCCACCAAAATTATTCTCTTTATGGTTGCTTTTGATCAATGTGACTGTGATGTACATTGCTGTTATTTTGTTTATTCTGCTTTGTGTTCTTTGAGCTTCTAGAATATCTGTGTTTTCATCATATTTGGAAAATTTTCAGCCATTATTTATTCAAATACTTAAGCCTCTTCCCTTTCTCCTCTTTCTGAAACTGCAATTATATATATACACATACATATTATGCCACTGTAATTATTTTCCTATTCTCTATTTTTAAAAAGTCTTTTCCAACAAAATGTGGTATATGTATACTATGAAATATTATCCAGCCATAAAAAGGATGAATTAATGCCTTTTGCAATAATTTGGATGGAACTAGAGACCATTCTCCTAAGTAAAGTATCTAAAGAACAGAAAAACACCACATGTACTCACTATTAAGGACTAAACAATGTGTACACATGTGCATAGAAGGAAGTAAAATTCAGTGAATGTCAAGCAGGGTGGAGAGGGAAGGAGAGGATGGAGGCAAATGTATCTCATGGGTAATAATGAACACTATCTGTGCGATGGGCATACTTACAGCACTTACTCCAGCAGTACAAAAGTAATCCATGTAACCAAAAACATTTGTACCCCTGTATTATTTTGAAATTTTACAAAAAGTCTTTTTTCTCTCTGTACATTATTTGGATAGTGTTTCTTACTTTTCAGGTTCATTGTTTTTTTTTCTTCCTCTCTGTCTAATCTGACTACCCAGCATTTTAAAAATGTAAGATATTGTTATTTTTATCCTCAGAGGTTCCATTTGACCTGTAAGAATATATCTTACACCTCAGTTTCCATCCAATTAGTGTTTTCCTCTACCTTATCTATGTTAACATTATTGTCTAGTAATTCCATCACCTGTCTTTACCAGGTATTTCTATTGCCTTTTTCTTGTGATTATGAGTCCTATTTTCTTGCTTCTTTGTACATCATGTACATTTTTTGGAATGCCAGGCATTCTGGGTCCACAACAGCTATTAACCTAGGGCTAATTAATCTCATTACCATAACAATATCCTTCTGAAAATTCTACCTAATGCCCCATATTGTTATACTTTGCTACTCTAGCTGATGGGAACATGAGCTATTCCCAGTCCTGCATGTACCCCAGGACTGTTCAGCCTACTACTTTCCAGTACTTCTTTTCCTGGACTCAGGAAGTTTCTTTCACATATCTGTAAATGAGTACTAGGCTAGAGTGCTCAGGGGACTCCTTGATGATTTGTGGAGCGTCCACTCTGGGAAGCTCCCTCTTCTCCAGTATTTCCCCTTGCAAATTACAGTTACTATGGCTTTCCCAAATGCCAGTCCTACCTCTTCAATTCAGCAAGGCTTTTGTTCCCTTCTCTGAACTACAACTTGGTAACTGTCATTTTACAGTAGGCTGGGTAGTCATGGGGTTCACCTCACTTCTTCTGTGTCATCCAGGGATCACAGATATGCTTTCTGTATGGCTAAAAACCATTACAGTTCATATATTTTTTAGCTTCTAGCTATTTAAGGCAGGAGTGTTAATCTGATTCTTGTTATTCACCACAGCAGAAAGCAGAAGTCTTCATATTTAAGTAAATATACCTGCCATTTAAAATTCACTACTATTTACAATAATTTATATACAGTGAACACAACTTCCTCACAGAATTATTTCAATAAGGTCATGCTTATAAATTCTTAAAATTATTAAGATTACTCTTTTGTCTGAAATCTCTAATACTTCATATTCAGTATTTTCTTTCTGTAAATATTTTCTAGTGTACACTCAGTTATCCTCTCTTGATGAAATCTTTCACTCACTTGTTACAACATTACGTTTTTTCCTGTTTAGGTCTTTGTGACTTTTGCTGAAAGCTTCTATATAATCTACTTCTACACAATATTATCAGTATTCACCTTGATGACTAACCCAGAGTGTAATATATTATCTTCTGGGAGAAGGCTTTTCTATATCATCTACATTTTAAAAACTTTTCCCCTTTCTGAATTTTGTTAATTCAACTCCACAATTATAGCTTTTCTAATGGTCACTGCCTCAATAGGATTTCTCTCCTATATGTCTCCTAAGAAGTGTCAGAAAATAACATCTGAGACAAGGTTTTCCATATTTACTGCTCACTCTCACATGGTTTCTTCTTCTTCTTCTTCTTTTTTTTGAGACAGAGCCTCAAGCTATTGCCCTGGGTAGAGTGCTATGGCATCACAGCTCACAGCAACCTCCAACTCTGGGGGTTAAGCAATTCTTTTGCCTCAGCCTCCCAAGTAGCTGGAACTACAGGCACCTGCCACAACACCTGGTTATTTTTTGGTTGTAGTTGTCATTGTTGTTTGGCAGGCCTGGGCTGGATTAGAACCCATAAGCTTTGGTGTATGTGGTTGGTGCCTTAGCTGGTTGAGCTACAGGCACCGAGCCATGGTTTCTATATTATATGATTTCTCTGATGTATCATAAGCTGTGACTTCCTGTTGAAGGCGGTCCCACATTCACTGCACCCATAGTACTTATCTCCTGTGTGAATTCTCTGATGCCTCATAAGGTGTGACTTTCTAGTGAAAGACTTTCCACATTCACCACATTTATAGGGCCTCTCTCCTGTATGAACTCTCTGATGTATAATGAGCTGTGCCTTCTCAAAGAAAGCTTTTGCACAATCACTGCATCTGTAAGTTTTCTCACCTGTATGGTTTCTCTGATGCTTAATGAGCTGTACTTTCTGAACAAATGCTTTCCCACATTCACTGCACTCATAGGGTTTCTCCCCTGTATGGATTCTCTGATGCCTGAGGAGCTGTGGCTTCCAGGCAAAGGCTTTCCTACATTCACTACATTCAAAGGGCTTTTCTCCAGTATGGGTTCTCTGATGATGAATGAGACTTGACTTCTCACTGAAGGTCTTCCTGCATTCACTGCACTCATAGGGTTTCTCCCCTGTATGTGTTCTCTGATGTGATATCAAGCTTGACTTCTGGGTGAAAGCTCTCCCACATTCACTGCATTCATAAGGTTTCTCCCCAGTGTGAGTTCTCTGATGTGTTAGGAGTTGAGACTTCCCAAAGAAGGTTTTTCCACATTCAACACATCCATAGGGTTTCTCTCCTAAATGAATTTTCTGATGTCTCATTAACTCTGACTTCTTAAAGAAGGCTGCATCACAATCACTGCACTGATAATTTTTCTCTCCTGTATGAGTTACCTGATGCTTAATAAGCTGTGGTTTTCTGATGAAGGCTTCACCACATTCATTGCACTCATAAGGTTTCTCACCTGTATGAATCCTCTGATGCCTAATGAGAAGTGAGTTTCTACTGAAGGCTTTTTTACATTCGCTACATGCATAAGGTTTCTTCCCTGTATGGGTCCTCTGATGAGTAATAAGCTGTGACTTCCAAAAAAAGGCCTTTCCACAATCACTACATTGACAGGGTTTCTCTCCTGTATGTGTTCTTTGATGGGTAATGAGCTTTAATTTCTGGGAGAAAGCTTTCCCACACTCACTGCAACAATAAGGTTTCTCTATTGTATGGGTTATCTGATGTCTTTTAAGCTGTGACTTTCTGCTGAAAGCTTTTCCACATTCACTGCATGCATAGGGCTTCTCTCCAGTATGAGTTCTCTGATGTAAAATGAGCAACGACCTCCTACTAAAAGCTCTTTGACATTCACCACACCCATATGGTTTTTCTCCTGAATGAGTCCGTTGATGAATAGTGAGCAATGACTTCTGTGAGAAGGCTTTTCCACATTCATTGCACTGATAGGGCTTCTCTCCTGTATGAGTTCTTTGGTGTATAACAAGCTGTGATTTCTTGTTAAAAACTTTGCCACACTCCATGCACAAATAGACTCCTGTATGTGTTATATGATTCATTATAAGCCATGACTCTTTACCACTGGCTTTTCTACATTTCCTGCAATTACAGTATTTTACTCCACCATGAGTTCTGTCAGATTTAATATAACATGATATTTTCTTATTGAGCTCGTCAAGTTTCCTTCTTTCACAGTTATTTTTTGAAATAAGAACATCAAAAGGATGTTTTAAACATTTTTCACCTGTGCCACATTTATGAGATCTTATTCCTAAATGAACAAAGTTCATGCTCGAATTAAATATTCTCCCCAAAACATCATATTCACAATCACTCTCCATACTTTTAAGTGTGTCTTGATCATCTTGGTGCAGCATTTTGCATTTGTTATCTAGCCAGACTTCTAAAAAAGGAAAAAACAAGCCATACTGTGTAATTCCCCCAGTGATTATGCTTACTGAATATAGCTCTTCTGACATGGAGCCAGGATCCCTGTCCCCCCAACCCAAAACAATTCCCTCAAATAATGTCTACTTATTGGGCATTGAAAATTTTCTCAGAAATGAAAATGTATTTAAAAATTATAATTGTTTAAAACATAAAAACATAATAAGGAAAAAGAAATATACTCAAGGAAGAGTAATCATAAGATTAAAAAAATATGAGCTCGGCACCTGTAGCACAGTGGTTAAGGTGCCAGCCACATACACCAAGGGTGGTGGGTTTCAACCTGGCCCCAGGCAAACTAAACTGCAACAAAAAAATAGCTGGGCACTGTGGCAGGCGCCTATAGTCCAAGCTACTTGGGAGGCTGAGGCAAGAGAATCGCTATTTGTGAGACGTTTTCAAGACTCATAGTGAGTCTCAAAAAAATATGGAGCAATATCTAATTAAATGCTGGGATGACTGATTTACTTATTCAACAATAATGTCTTCTGTATATATAACTTTATTAATAAAATATCAGTCAAGTGGACAAGTAAGTACCCTACCACCAGAGACCTTCACAATACAGTTAAGAATGCAAATAAAGGCTCAGCGCTTGTGGCTCACATACACCTAAGGTGGCGAGTTCAAATCCAGCCTGGGCCCGCCAAAACAATAATGATGGCTGCAACCAAAAAACGGCCGGGCATTGTGGCGGGCACCTGTGGTCCCAGCTACTTGGGAGGCTGAGGCAAGAGACTCGCTTGAGCCCAGGAGTTGGAGGTTCCTGTGAGCTGTGATGCCATGGCACTCTACCCAGGGGGATAGCTTGAGGCTCTGTCTCAAAAAAAAAAGAATGCAAATAAAAAGAACATAATACACAGTTGAATTATATAAAACAAGAAATACTGGCTATAATAAAGAATAAATATAGGGTATCAATTTTCTCATCTTTGCCTGAAAGATGAGAAATACTAAAATTTTTTTTTTTTTGAGACAGAGCCTCAAGCTGTCCCCCTGGGTAGAGTGCTGTGGCATCACAGCTCACAGCAACCTCCAACTCCTGGGCTCAAGTGAGTCTCCTGCCTCTGCCTCCCAAGTAGCTGGGACCACAGGCACCCACAACAACGCCTGGCTATTTTTTTTTTTTTTGGTTGCAGCTATCGTTGTTTGGCAGCCCCGGGCTGGATTCGAACCCACCACCTTAGGTGTATGTGGCTGGCGCCTTAGCAACTTGAGCCACAGGCGCAGAGCTGAGAAATATTAATTTTCTGTACTGTTGTTACATTTTAAAACATTCTCAAAGTTATTACATGAATCACAGATGTCCATACTCAGCATTATTAAAGCTACTTTTTGGAATTATCTGTGAGTTCTCTGGAGCTCAAGATCACCACTTGAAATTTCTTGATATTTACTCCTTTTGTATTGGACCTACAACTGAATCTATCATCTCTATATTGAATCTATATATAAAGCTATCAGTAGAACTCAAACCACAATAATTTTTTGAATAGTATTATGACAGATTTTTTTTTTTTTGCCCTGTAATTACAAGTTTTTATGATTTTTTTTTTTTTTGAGACATAATCTCACCACGTTGCCCTTAGTAGAGTGCCGTGGCATCACAGTTCACAGTGCCATGGCAACCTCAAACTCTTGGGCTTAAGAGATTCTCTTGTTCAGCCTCCTGATCAGCTGGGACTATAGGTGCCCACCACAATGCCCCGCGTTTTTTTTTTGCTTGCAGTTGTCCTTGTTTAGCAGGTCTGGGCCAGGCTCGAACCCACCAGACATGGTGTATGTGGCTGGCACCCTACTCACTGAGTTACAGGTGCCTAGCCCAAGTTTTTATGATTTCCACAACATGACCATTTATTGAATATTTTAAAATGATATTTTAAAGATTTGTTTACTTTTTTTTTTTGAGACACAGTCTCACTTTGCCTTGGTAGAGTGCTATAGTGTCATAACTCACAGCAACCTCAAAATCCTGGGCTTAAGCATTCTCTTGCATCAGCCTCCCAAGTAGCTGGAACTACAGGCACCTGCTACATTGCTCAGCTATTATTAGAGACAAAGTCTCACTCTGGCTCTAGCTGGCCTCAAACCTGTGAGCTCAGGCAATCCACCCACTTCAGCCTCCCAGGTGCTGGGTTTAGAGCGTGATCCACTGCTCTCAGCCTACTTTAATTTTTTTTTTTTTTTTGGCAGTTTTCTGACCAGGGCTGGGTTTTGAACCCACCACCTCCAGCATATGGGGCCAGCGCCCTACTCCTCTGAGCCACAGGTGCCGCCCCAGCCTACTTTAATTTTTAATGATATTCTTTTCTAGCAATTATGTGGTAATATTCCCAGGAAGTATTCTGCCAGATGAAAGATTTGGTAGGTCTCAAATAAAAAATAATTATTTTCTGAGGGGTAATTACTTTAGGGAAAAAAGCTTCATCCAATTCTCAGACATCTAAATTTCAGATGAAGCACCAAGTAGAGCTGGTGCTGATACAGAATGATACAGAGAAGAATGAAAGGAAGACTCAATGTCTTGAGCATAATTAAATGAAGATTCATTAAGATGAAAAAGACTATGGAAAAAAGTTTGGAGATCAAAAGCAAGAGTCATATGTAGGCTTGGCGCCTGTGGCTCAAGCGGCTAAGGCGCCAGCCACATACACCTGAGCTGGGCGGCACCTGTGGCTCAAGGAGTAGGGCGCCAGCCCCATATACCAAAGGTGGTGGGTTCAAACTCAGCCCCGGCCAAAAACTGCAAAAAAAAAAAAAAAAAACCAAAAACACACCTGAGCTGGCAGGTTCAAATCCAGCCTGGGTCTGCCAAACAATGATGGCTGCAACTAAAAAATAGCCAGGCATTGTGGCAGGCACCTGTAGTCCCAGCTACTTGGGAGGCAGAGGCAGGAGAATAGCTTGAGCCCAGGAGTTGGAGGTTGCTGTGAGCTGTGATACCATTGCACTCTACCCAAGGCAACAGCTTGACAGCTATGTCTCAAAAAAAAAAAAAAAACCCTGAGATTTGGGCGGCTCCTGTGGCTCAAGGAGTAGGGCGTAGGCCTCATATACGGGGGATGGTGGGTTCGAGCCCGGCCCAGGCCAAAATTGCAAAAAAAACCAAAAAACAAACAAAAAAAACCCCGAGAGATTTACTTTTCACTGTATGCTGTAAACCTGATTATTTCTCACCTGAAAAGTTTTGACTCAAGATTTCTTCATCCATTATCCATGCCTCTTCTTGCTCCAGTTTAAAAATCCCAGCAGGTTTGATAATTTGATAACCTGTTGATTAGAAACACAGAGGACTTAGAACCAATTGCTTAGGCTGAGAGACCTGTAAATATGAAGAATTTTTTATTACAAAGGATGTTAAATAAAGCAAGTCAATAAAAATCTTTCAATTTGGCATAAAAGTCAAAGAATTGTTGACATCTGAAACTTACATCCAAAATTAGTAAATACCACAGAGGCCCTACAGACACTAAATTACATAAGAAGAATGTTCTTACCCAAGAAAATTAGATGGCTATAGTTCTCCAGCATAACATCTCTATACAGGTTTTTTTGGGTAGGATTAAGAAGCTGCCATTCCTCCCATGTGAAATCCACAGCCACATCCTCAAATGATATCTGGAAAAGCATAATCTCAGTTAAATCTGAAGCAATTCTGATTAGGTCTCAGAAGATACAGGCTTTCTTTTCTCCTTGTGGTGGGAAGCTTCTATGATGGCCCCAGTAACCTCAGATCCTGGTATTCATCCTCCTCTCCTGAGTATGAGCTGGACTTACTCACTTGCACTGAATAGAATAGGATAAAGTGATGGGATGTTACTTCCAAGATTGGGTTATAAAGCATGTGTGACTTCCATTTTACAAACTCTTTCTTTCTCTCTCTGGGGGAATCTGGCCACCAAACATGAGGCAGCTGGGTGGAGAGGCTCCGTGGCAAGTAACTGTGGCTGTCAAGAGCCATGAGAATGAGCTTGGGGAGGGGGATCATCTCCCCATTGCACCTCAGATGATGGTTGCTCTTCTCAGTATCTCAATTAATGCATCACATCAGACCCTAAACCAGAGCCCTTTGAGTAAGGGACTGGCAGATTCCTCAACCACAAAATTGTGAGATAAATATTTGTTGTTTTAAACACTGAGGTATCAGATAATCTGTTATACAACAATGGATAATACAATATCATAATCTTGCATTATGCTTGAACAAAGAAACAAAAATGTTATTATTTATTATTGTGAATTCATCTAACCATCCACCCATCATTTGAATAAGAAATCAGAATACAGCTCAATTTATAATCTCCAAGACATGGAAACAATCTACTTTATTTATTTTATTCATTTATTTTTTTGTGGAAACTATCTAAATGCCTATCAATTCAGGAATAGGTTAACAAATCTGTGATATATGCATACCATGGAATACTATTCAGCCATAAAAGATGATGACTTTATATCTTTTGTATTAACCTGGATGGAGTTAAAACACATTTTTCTCTGTAAAGTATCACAAGAATGGAAATCCAAATATCCAGTGTACTCAATACTAATAAGAAGCCAATAGACTAATTCACACCCATGTAGGAGTAAAACTCATTTCAATTCAAGTTGGGGGGAGAGGGAACAAAAGAGGAAGGAGAGGGGAGGGGGATTTTGGGTGCTCCCACTGAGCAAGCACAATGTAGGAATGTGTGGCACACCTGTTGGGTGCAGGACATAGCTACAAGAGGGCCTCTGCCTAACAAAATCAAATATTGTGATTTGGTTGTTTGTACCCTCACATTAACCTGAAATTAAAAAGATTTTTTAAAAAATGATAAAATATGGGCGGCGCCTGTGGCTCAGAGGAGTGGGGTGCTGGAACCATGTACCAGAGGTGGCAGGTTCAAACTCGGCCCCTGAGGAAAAAAAAAAAACTGCAAATAAATTAATAAATAAAATATTTTTTAAAAAATGATAAAATATGAAGAATGTAGTGTTCCATGGAGTCAGAAAACTTCTTCTCTGGTACTTTTGAGCCTCAAAGCTTAATTTATACTTATGTGTTCTAATGATGTCTTTAAAATAACCTCAGACTTTATAGCCTTTCATCTCTTGCTCCTAGAGTGATGTAATAATCTTCTGTTTATTGCATAAGAGTCTGAGTTCATTAAAATCACCATCAGACTAAAAAAGAAAATCAAATCAGGTTAGATTTTCCTTAAATACAGTGCTTCTCAAAGTAGGTGCTCTGGTATTTAAGAAGGGTCCTTAGCTGAGCAAGATTGTCACCCATAGTGCAAGGCCTTCAGTGTGACTGGCCTCCAATTCTAAATGACAATAATATCTCAGCCACTATCAAAACCTAAACTGCATGTACATATTTAAAACAGTCTCCTCCCCCAAAAAGGTGGCTCATGCCTGTGATCCTAACTTACTCTGGGAGGTCCAAGGCAGGGGATTGCCTGAGCTCACAGGTTTGAGACCAGCCTGAGCAAGAGTGAAACCTCTCCCCATCTCTAAAAATTGCCAGGTATTGTGGTGAGCACCTATAGTCCCAGCTATTTGGGAGGGTGAGGCAAGAGAATCACTTGAGCACAAGAGTCTGAGGTTGCTGTGAGCTGTGATGCAACAGCACTCTACCA
Source organism: Otolemur garnettii (assembly GCF_000181295.1). NCBI lineage: Eukaryota > Metazoa > Chordata > Mammalia > Primates > Galagidae > Otolemur > Otolemur garnettii. Next base: position 9,419,793 of record NW_003852457.1, read on the forward strand.
AGGGCAACAAAGTGAGACTGTCTTAAAAAAAACAGCAAGAACTGGTGGCGCCTGTAGCTCAAATGGGTAAGGCGCCAGTCACATACACCAGAGCTGGCAGGTTTGAATCCAGCCTAGGGCTGCCAAACAATGACAACTACAACCAAAAAATAGCTGGGCATTGTGGCAGGCACCTGTAGTCCCAGCTACTTGGGAGGCTGAGGCAAGAGAACTGCTTAAGCCCGGGAGATGGAAGTTGCTGTGAGCTGTGATGTCACAGCACTCTACCCAGGGTGATAGCTTGAGGCTCTGTCTCAAAACAACAACAACAACAAAACCCAGCAAGAACAACAAAAGGTCTCCTCCCTCTGTGGGTAGTTCTGCTCCTAAGTAAGCATACCTAGCCACTTCTTTTAGATGTCTGGTACCACACAGATATTGAGCAATTAAAGTTCCAAGAATGGTAACAGGTACTAGAAATAAAAATGAGTAGAAAAAAATCATGTTATTAGACATTTGGCCACACGTAATAAGGTATTACTGAGGCTATGAAACAGGAATTCACAGAATATGCAGACAAAACAAGGGTAAAAATATTGGCTATGAGGACATTAGGTTAGTTGTATTAAAGATGATAAGGCTTAGGAAGAGTCCTAAGAAAGCCCTAGCTACAGAGCAGGGTAGGGAAAAGACATACCAGGAGCAGCAGTATGAACAAAGGCATGGAAACAAAGTGTGTTTCCTCAGTATTCAGGAATATAAGAGACCATGGGAGAGACGTGGATTCTTTTAAAGTGAACTGAAACTGAGTGAGGTAAGCAGAGGCCAGCTTTCATCTGAGCTCAGATAAACTTAAGCATTGTACCCCAGCACTTAGAAAGAACATAGAAGACAGGCGAAAAGCTTAGAGCAAGTTCAAGAACAGAGGCACAATAGGATATCTTCCCTGATAAAACTGGAATGCCAAAGAAATACTCAGTGTTTGCATCAATGAAAAACAAACATGAAAGAAAACTGACTGCTTGCATCAAACCCTGGTATTACAAGTGGTTAAAAACTGTCCTCTCTGGCTTGGCGCCTGTGGCTCAAGCGGCTAAGGCACCAGCCACATACACCTAAGGTAGCGGGTTAAAATCCAGCTCGGGCCACCAAACAACGACGGCTGCAACCAAAAAATAGCCGAGTGTTGTGGCGGGCGCCTGTGGTCTCAGCTACTTGGGAGGCTGAGGCAGGAGACTCGGTTGAGCCCAGGAGTTGGAGGTTGCTGTGAGCTGTGATGCCACAGCACTCTACCCGGGGGACAGCTTGAGGCTCTGTCTCAAAAAAAAAAAAAAAAATTCACAGTAAGGTTTTTGCAAAGAAAGTCTTAAAGTGGTTTTGGGTTGTAAGTATATTCAGGTATCTGGAAGAATCAAATGTATATTCTCTCTCTTTTTTTTTTCCAGACAGAGTCTCAAGCTGTTGCCCTAGATAGAGTGCTGTGGCATAATAACTCACAGCAACCTCCAATTCTTGGGCTCAAGAGATCCTCTTGCCTCAGTTTTTCTATTTTTGGTACAGATGGGGTCTCAATTTTGCTCAGATAGGTCTCAAACTTGTGAATTCAAGCTGTCTATACACCTTGGCCTCCCAAAGTGCTAGGATTACAGGCATGAGCCACCTCACCTGGCCTCAAATGTATATTCTATCTACAGAAAGAGATCCAAATAATTCCCATAAATAAAGTTTCAAGAAAAATGAATGTGGAGTAAAAAAGATACCAAACTGCATACAAAAATTGAAGCATCATGAGAGAAAATTTAAAACTAGTAGGGATATGTATAGACTTGAAGTATTTGAAAAGAAATATCTTTAATATATACAAAAAACAAAAAAGGTTAGCAAAAAGTACAAAAAAGGATGAAAGGACTATATAAATGCATAAGGAGATCTGAAAAAGAACCAAATAGAACTTTCAGCAATAAAATGTATGATAAATAAAATGAAGAAGTCAATGGATGGATTTATGAGTAGATTAGAAGGCATGATGGCTAACACCTGTAACACCAGCACTCTGGGAGGCCAAGGCAGGAGGATCCCTTAAACTCAGGAATTCGAGGCTAGCCTGAACAAGAAAACTAGCTGGGTGCATTGTGGCAGGTCCTTGTAGTCCCAACTACCTAGGAGTTTGCTGTGAGCTATGATGTCATAGCAATCTATCCAGGGTGACAAAAAAATAAAAATAAAAAATAAAATAAAAGAGTAGATTAGAAAAAGATGATAAAGAGGGAATAAATGAACTGGAAAATCAAAAGAAATTAATGAAGTAAAGACATAGAAATGGAAAATATAAAGCAATATGCTACATGCTGCTTACAAGAGATGCACATCAAAGACAAAAGTAGTTTGAACATAAAAAAACTCCCACGACTTGATTTTGTATATAACCACAATTATTAATACAGGGTGATATAAGTGAAAGAATAAATAAATAAATCAATGGAACAGAATAGAGAGCCCACAAATATATTCAATTTTTTACAAAAGCACAGAAAAGCAATACCACAGAGAAAAGAGTCTTTTCAACAAATATTGGAAGAACAATTGTATGCTTATAAGCAAATGAATAAACCTCAACACATTCACACCTTTTATCAAAACTAACTCAAAATAGGTAACAGATCTAAACATAAAAAAGTACAAATCTTATAAAATAAAATAAAAAAGTATAAATCTTTTAGAAATGAGGAAAAAACCTGTATGATCTTGGGTTTAGCAATGAGTTTTTTTGATACAACACCTAAACCCTGATCAATTTAAGAAAAAAAATGATAAATTAGCGTTTTTCAAAATGAGGAGCTTTCACTCTGTGAAAGACAATGTTAAGAGAAAGGAAAGACATGGCATAGACTAAGAGAAAGTATTTGCAACTTATTTGCTAAAGCACTCATCCAGAATGTAAAGAATTCTTAATAAGAAAACAATCTAATTTTAAAAATGGGCAAAAATCCTTTTTTTTGAAGCAAAGTCTCACGATGTTGCCCTCTGTCGAGTGCCATCACGTCATCATAGGTTCCAGCAACCTCAAACTCTTGAGCTTAAGTGATTCTCTTGCCTCAGCCTCCCAAGTAGTTGGGACTATAGGTGCCTGCCACAGCGCCTGGCTATTTTTTTGTTGCAGTTGTCATTGTTGTTTAACTGGCCCAGGCTGGGTTTGAACCTGCCAGCCTTGGTGTATGTGGCTGGTGCCCTACCCACTGAGCTACAGCTGCTGCCAAAAAATGGGCAAAAATCTTAACAGACACTTCACCAAGGAAGACATATGGATGGAAAATAAACATAGGAATAGATGTTCAGTATCATTGGTCAACAGAAAAATGCATATTAAAACTGTGATATGGAGGTGTTGAGGGGGCATATAGCGGCAGCAGCAGCCCCAGCCCTCTAAGGGACAGCAGGAAGGAAGGGAGGGAGGGGGAGAAGCTGGGGGGACAACCCTCCATCATTCCTACCACTATGGGCCCAACCTCCCATTCCCACCTCCCCTCCATCAGCAGGGGCTAGGACACCCCCAAATCCCATCACCCCCCTGGCACCGACACACCAACAGAAACTGAGACAGCCATCTGCCACCACTGCTGCCACAGCCTGGCTAAGGAGGGGGCTGACCGTCCAGGTTCCCTGCCCCATTAAGGGGACCAGAATGGAGCTGTGGCCAGGGGCATAGACACTGACTGCTACTGCTGCTCTTCCTGCTGCCCACTTTGTGGTTCTGCAGCCGCAGTGCTAAGTACTTCTTCAAGATGGCCTTCTACAATGGCTGGATCCTCTTCCTGGCTGTGCTTGCCATTCCTATGTGTGCTATGCAAGGACAAAATCTTGCATCTAATGCTGCTCCATATCAAATACCTGTATGGGATCCGAGTAGAGGTGTGAGGGGCTCACCACTTCCCTCCTTCGCAGACCTATGTTGTCTCCAACCACCAGAGCTCCCTCTACCAGCTTGGGATGATGGAGGTACTGTCAGGCCACTGTGTGCCCATTGCCAAGCATGAGCTACTGTGGGCCGGCTCTACTGGGCTGGCCTGCTCACTAGCAGGTGTCCTCTTCATTGAACGGAAGCATATGGGGGATGCCATCGGTGTCATGTCTAAGGTTGCTCAGACCCTGCTCACCCAGGATGTAGGGTCTGGGTTTTTCCTGAGGGAACAAGAAACCATAACAGCTCCATGCTGCCCTTCAAACATGGCATTTTCCATCTTGCAGTGCAAGCTCAGGTTCCCATTGTCCCAATAGTCATGTCCTCCTATCAAGACTTCTACTGCAGGGCGGTGCCTGTGGCTCAAAGGTGTAGGGTGCTGGCCCCATATGCCAGAGGTAGCGGGTTCAAACCCAGTCCCGGCCAAAAAAAAAACTGCAAAAAAGACTTCTACTGCAAGAAGGAGCTCCAGTTCTCCTCAGAGCAATGTCAGCTGCGGGTGGTGCTCCCAGTCCCCACAGAAGGGCTGACACCAGATGACGTCCCAGCTGTGGCTGACAGAGTCCGGTACTCCATCCTCACTGTTTTCTGGGAAATCTTCACTGGTGGCCGGGTAGTGGTGACTATCTGAAGAAGCCTGGGGGTGTGGGCGAAGCTTGGCTCTGAGCTCCCCTCCCATCTATCCCCATCTTCCTTCCCATACCTACCAACACAATGGGCCCAAGCCCTCATCTTCATTTCCCCTCTCATTCTCCTCTTTGGAATCTTCAACTTCTAAAGTGAATGTGGATACAGCACCACCACTCCTTGTCCTTTCCCAAACCCACCCATGGACTCCTGTGCCTCGGTGCAGTCTCTGCTCTGACCCCCACCTCCTGCCATCTTGTCTGAGACAGTTGCCTCCCCCTCATCTCGAGTGGCTCAGCCTACACACGGATGGGGAACATTCCATCCCATCCCCAATAGACTCTTCCTTTGTGGTCTCTCCCTCTCCATCCAACGTTGGCCAGTGGACTCATCCATTCTGTGGAAAAATTCTTCCCCTATCCCTAGTCCATGGATTCAATGGACTCATCTATTTGGGAGGAGGACTTCTCACCCTGTGGCTGGAAGCTGATACCTGGAACACTCCTCCCAGGCTCAGCCTGGGGACTTTTCCTCAGCACCTTCACCTTCTCTTCCTGTGGAGCCTCCTGTCAGTGAGGGTTGGACTCTTCTAACTCAGAGATTTCATCCCTGCCCTTGCCCAGATGCACAGGGTTGTGCACACTCCTGGATTCCAGTTCGGTCTCCATATTTCTGCATCTCCCTGTCCCCATGGTAGTTCTTCAGTGGTCTTGGCCCTACCCAGCCCCCTGCAGTCCTGCTGTACCACCTAACCAGACACAGGGGAAGAGGCAGACATCAGGGGCTGCACTCAACTTCTGCTTCTTGGGGAGTTAGGGCAAGGAACTGAACCCTGGCTGGAGAGGATAAGAGGGCTTTTAATTTATTTCTTTTTCTGTTTGAGGCTCCCCCCTCTCTGAGCCAGTTTTCATTTCTTCCTGGTGGCATTAGCCCCACCCTGCCTCTCACTCCAGACCTGTTCCCACAACTGGGGAGGTAGGCTGGGAGCCAAGGAGAGGGTGGGACTGAGTTTTACGTGGTTGGTTTTTATTATCTGGATAACAGCAAGAAACAGAAAATAGAGAAAGAGAAAAAAAAAAAAAAACCTGTGTTATATGGGGTTGGGGGCGGTGATTCAAGCCTGTAATCCCAACACTTGGGAGGCTGAGGCAGGTGGATTGCCTGAGCTCGGGAGTTCAAGACCAGGCTGGGCAAGAATAAGACCCCATCTCTAAAAAATAGCCAGGTGTTGTGGCAGACACCTGTAGTCCCAGCTACTTGGGAGGCTGAGGCAAGAGAATTGCTTGAGCGCAAGAGTTTGAGGTTGCTGTGAGCTGTGACTTCACAGCACTCTACCCACAGCAGATCGGCTAACAGACTGAACTTCCTTGTAACATAATGGCAGACAAAAATGCCTTCCACTCCAAGTGAGACTCTGTCACACACACACACACACACACACACACAAAACAAACAAAAAACTGTGAGATACTACTATGTACCTACTAGAAAGCTGTTTAAAAAAAAATGATAAATGCTGGCAAGGGTGCAGAATAACAGCACTGTCATTCTTTGTGGTAGGAATGCAAAAGGTACAGCAAAGTTAAACACTATACAGCCCAGCAATCCCACTCCTACCTGTTCACCTGAGTGAACTAAAAATTAAGTTCACCAAAAGCTTAGGTTCAAAATCATATGCAGATGAATGCTTTATTCATAATTGCTAAAAAGTAGAAGCCAAGAAGACATCCTTAAACAAGGGACAGATAAATAAATTGTGGTGCATCCAAGCCATGGTATACTATTCAACTATGCCAATCAGCAATAAAAAGGAACTACTGATACAACATGGATCAGTTTTAAAGACATGATGAGGGCTCAGCGCCTGTGGCTCAGGTGGCTAAGGCGCCAGCCACATACACCTAAGGTGGCAGGTTCGAAGCCTGGGCCCGTCAAGCAACAATGATGGCTGCAACCAAAAAAAATAAAATAGCCAGGCTTTGTGGTGGGCGCCTGTGGTCCCGCCACAGTAACTTGGGAGGTGGAGGCAGGAGACTCGCTTGAGCCCAGGAGTTGGAGGTTGCTGTGAGCTGTGATGCCAGGGCACTCTACCCAGGGGGACAGGTTGAGGCTCTGTCTCAAAAATAAATAAATAAATAAAGACATGATGAGTGAAAACACCAATGCCAGAATGGCACTTATGATACTTAGGATTCCATTTATATGATATTCTGGAAAAGGCAAAATTGTAATGACAGAGAACAGTTATTTCCAGGGCTTGGGGATGCAGGACCCAGCTACAAAGGGGTGGTACAGGGAGTTTCTTTGGGATGACAGAACAGTTCTGAGTCCTAAATTTATGCATATTTTGGCTCGGCGCCTATAGCTCAACCGGCTAAGGCGCCAGCCACGTACACCTAAGGTGGCGGGTTCGAATCCCCAGCCCGGACCCGCCAAACAA
>NW_003852457.1:9426990-9428367 GCF_000181295.1 Otolemur garnettii
TTTTAAAATTCATATGAAGAAGTCAGTCCCTACTTAAAAACCTCTATGTGAGTTTTCAGGCCCAACCTTAGACAATCAAAAAGGCTGAACCTTATAGCCTCACCAAGCAGCTGTCCCCTTGCCAAATTGCACTTTGGAAGGCTGAGGTGGGTGGATTGCCTGAGTTCAGGGGTTCAAGACCAGCTTGAATAAGAGAGTGAGACCCCATCTCTAAAAAATAGTGGGCATGCGGCAGGCGGTTGTAATCCCAGCTATAGGGAGGCTGAGACAAGAGGATTGCTTCAGCCTAAGAGTTCGAGGTTGCCTTGAGCTATGATGTCACAGCACTCTACCAAGGGCCACAAAGTGAGACCCTGTCTCAAAAAACAAAAACCAGACTCTACAGTGTAGACTCTACAGAGCTGTCACTATGACACATTACTTAAGGTAGGAACATCTGCCCCCCACCAGCCTTTGCCCCATGCCCTGAAGGGCACTGGTGCAGTTAGGCCTCACAGAGTGGCACAGGGAAGATTGTGAACCTCCTGACTCAGGGGCATTGCTAATATCCCTAGTTGTTTGATCAAGCCACTGGGAAGCCTAAGGCTGTCATATAAACAAGGCCCGGTGGAAACAAGACATTTGAATAAAAGTCAGTTCTGCTCCTAATAAGCTTCTGTGTTCCCCAAATGGATGTTCTACCAGGGTCCTCAAACTTTTTAAACAGGGGGCCAGTTCACTGTCCCTCAGACCATTGGAGGGCCAGACTATAGTTTAAAAGGACAAGCAGCGGTGGCAAAAACACCCAGTGGGCCAGATAAATGTCCTCAGAGGGCCGCATGTGGCCCACAGGCCATAGTTTGAGGACGCCTGCCAAGGAGACAGACCAGCTAACAGACTGCACATGCTTATACATAAACACAGACTAAAATGCCTTCCATGCCAGAGAGAGCAGATCCATGACTGATCACCTCCTAGATCTACAAGTGAACAGAGATTCAGACTTGAGAAACATCTGTCCTGTTTCCCAGACTCTGGCTAAGGCTAAAACACTGCCCAGGGACAGTCTCCCACATTAATGGGCAAAGATGTTATTAACAGGTAGATCAATTTTTGTTGGATCCTGACTATAGTTGATACTTTCTCAGGATTTAGCCTGGTTATCCCCACACCTTCCACTGATAGTATGTTCCAAATGGCCCTACAAGACCAAGACCACTTCTGTTTCCTTTTCTGGATTCCTGAGCACTCTTCATCTGATAATAGCCCCAGATTTTCAGCCCCAGCTACACATTAGTGAGCCCAATCATGGGGCATTCCATGGACCATATCACCTCCTCATCAACAGGGGTAATTCAGCCATTTACGTATATATGTTTTTTTTTTTTTTTTTTTTTT
>NW_003852457.1:9429337-9437647 GCF_000181295.1 Otolemur garnettii
ACCTGTAGTCCCAGCTACTTGGGAGGTGGAGGCAGGAGACTCGCTTGAGCCCAGGAGTTGGAGGTTGCTGTGAGCTGTGATGCCATGGCATTCTACCCAGGACAGCTTGAGGCTCTGTCTCAAAAAACAAAAAAAGGAAATAGTCCTAGGAAATATGTTTGTCTATTACAGGGTTGCTAGTTAGGACATTGCCCACTGTATTGCCCATATAAATAGTTATCAAAATGTTTTCTTGGCTTGGTGCCTGTGGCTCAAGCGGCTAAGGCACCAGCTACATACACCTAAGCTGGTGGGTTCAAATCCAGCCCGAGTCTGCCAAACAACAATGACGGCTGCAACCAAAAAAATAGCCAAGTGTTGTGGCAGGCACCTGTAGTACCAACTACTCTGGAGGCAGAGGCAGGAGAATTGCTTGAGCCCAAGAGTTGGAGGTTTCTATGAGCTGTGATGCCACAGCACTCTACCCAGGGTGACAGCTTGAGGCTCTGTCTGAAAAAAAAAAAAAAGTTTTCTTTTCTTTCTTTCTTTTTTTTTTTTGCAGTTTTTGGCCAGGGATGGGTTTGAACCCGCCACCTCCAGCATATGGGGCCTGTGCCCTACTCTTTTGAGCCATGGGCGCCACCCAAAAAAAACATTTTCTCTATGTGTAATTATCAGGAAATGTTTGCTTCTCCAGAGTAATTGGTCTGCTTTTTCCTTTTGACAGAGGAAACCACGTAACTATTCCTGTTTCCCTCTCTGATATGGTTTCTGGGAATATCTGAGAGAAGCCTGCAGCTTAACTCTGTAACAATGAAACATCCTATTATTTATCTACGGGTATGTTCCAACTTTAAGACTTCTATATGGTTCGATAATCCACTTTGTGCTTCATCTGACATCTTTCTGAGTTTATATTGTCTCTTATTCAAATGTATTGAGACCTTTCTGTTTGTTGCAGATTCCTGTAAGCCTTATCATATCCCTGAAAAAAAATTGCTAGAGGATAAACAAATAACTCACCTGTGATTCGATCATTTTCTGATGCTCTTGGGAAATCTTTTGTTTCGTTATTTCTCTCTGCCCTGACACTCTGGAGGGAGGCCTCTGGTTAGAGGTCTGTAAACTGACACTGCATCCTCACTCTTGCGGCCTCTTCTTTCTTATCTCACATGAACTGTCTTGTTCCTGAGAGTTATCACCTGTGTATGCAGTAGAAATTTTATTTTAGATGACGTAATTAATTGGGGAACCTAAATCTTGGTTTTCTCTTGCTGGGAACTTAGGTCATTTAAAGCCTCAAACTAAGCTGTCTGGCACACTCAAATCAGGGCTAGTGCTCAGCTGGCATGTCTCAGCTGCTGGGCCAGGTCTGCACCACATACTGCATTTAATAACCCTGGCTCTGGCCCAGGTGCACAGGCTCACGCCTGTAATCTTAACATTCTGGGATGCCGCAGCTCACAGGTTCAAGACCAGCCTGAGCCAGAGTGAGCTCTTGTCTCTAAAAGTATCTGGGCATTGTGGCAGGAATCTATAGTCCCAGCTACTTGAGAGGCTGAGACAAGAGAATCACTTGAGCCCAAGAGTTTGAGGTTGTTATGAACTGTGACGCCACGGCACTCTACCAAGGGTGACAAAGTGAAACTGTCTCAAAAATAAATAAATAAAAGAAATAATCCTGGCTCCTAACCACAAATGCAAATTGAAGACACTGACCTCACTGGTTCAAGCAAACACCCCTAGGAAAGCACTACCACACCAAACTGCTCAGCAGAGACCTCAAGAAATGCTGAAATACAATGATGTCTTATTCATTCTGCTGTAGTATTTTCCAGGGCACCCAAATTATTTGCATAGTTGCTACTGAGTAAAATGCAAACAAAAAAATGACTTTTAGATCAAGACTGAATTAGTCCAGGCTTTTGGCTCCTTACCAAAAGTGCTAGAACAAAAGAAAAGCATAGATCAAAGGAATCAATAGTAATAGTAAGAAAAAGAGAAAAGAGACACCAGGGAAGACCAGGTTGTGGTAAGGTTGGTGTCTGGGTTGGGGGCTCAGCAGGGCTTGCTGCAATGTCTACAGTGGATGGCAGTTAGACAGAAGTCTAAAGAAATCTTTTATGTTATCTCTTCCTAAGTTGACACTGGGACAAATACTGCCTAATTCAAAGATCACTTGTAAATAAATAAATCAGTTGTAATAGGTTTCCAAGGGGGTAACTGAGACCGACTAGAATGAAACCATCTAAATTATAATAAAACAGTGTAGAGACACAAGGTATAAATAGTAATCAAAGGTTTTTTTTTTAATAAAAGTATAAATATAGGGCAGCACCTGGCCTAGTGGGTAGGGCACCAGCTCCATATACGGAGGGTGGTGGGTTCAAACCCAGCCCCAGGCAAACTGCAACAAAAAAATAGCTGGGTGTTGTGGTGGGTGCCTATAGTCCCAGCTACTCAGGAGGCTGAGGCAAGAGAATCATCTAAGCCCAGGAGTTGAAGGTTGCTGTGAGCTGTGCCACCATGGCACTCTATCGAGGGTGATACGTGAGACTGTCTTTACAAGGAAAAAAAAAAGTATACATACAGGTAGAAGTTAACCAGCATTGTTCCCAATTTCCTTGCTACTGTAACTGGTCACTGCACCTCCCTGACAGGCAGAAGATTTGTTGACACTTCCATATATAACATTGCTGTTGTAATTCCTAAGACTTATGATTCCAAAGATATCACTGCTATTGTAAATTGTGAGATTTACACCTGGTCTTTGAGGTGTTTTTCTGACGGTACACCTGGAAGACCAGATGGGTACCCACAGGAACGAGTGACTGGAGTTGCCTAGGTATCCTTGGGACTCAGTGTTTTGGAGGGTTCAGTGACTTCATTTATAGTCAGTGAATAGACAATTGTGGCAATTATTTCTGGGGGTTTAGAGGGAACCAGTAATTTGGATATCCAGACAAATGTGTTTAGAAGCCCTGTGAGACTTAGTGATTAAGGGAGATAGCAAATAATCTACCATGGGACCTGTAGGGATGACACTGTGGCTGGTCCATGGGATTGAGGGACTGAGGGACTGAGAGACTAGTGTGCTGTGCTCTCACCACCACAGACTGCCAAAATTAGCCCCAGTCCCCAAACTCCAAGGAAACCCCAATCCTTCATCCCACAGAGCCTCCAGGCATTTATCCCCATGATATCCTATTCTCTAATCCACTCCACACTAACCCCCATTTGCTGACAACCCACAGGCTCTCCCACTCATCACCTGGAAAGGCTTTGTTCTGCACTATACAACCATTGAGCCCTTCCACTGACTCCAGTTCCTACCCCCATTGTCTACTCACAACCCAAAGAGATCAACCTCTAATCTATACCCTGGCTCTCTTGTCACAGACACACAATGTCCCCATCTCTGATGCCTCAAATATGCCATCCCCCAACCACTCTCCTGGATAGGTAACCCCAGTCATTCACCTACCCTGAAACAGCAAGCACTTTTACTCAAGTAAAACCCAGTTCCAGATGGAGTAAGGAAAGACTTTATTCCAAAGGATAATTTGTGGGCAAGGGGGAAAAAAGGGGCCATTGCATTAGGGAGAACACTGAGGCCATGAGAAGTGCGTCTTTCCAAGGCAAAAAAGGTTTTTCTTTTATAGAAAGAAATAAATCAGGTTAGAAAAGACCAGGTGTGTTGGAAGGTAAGACATACGGTCAGAAAAAAAAAAAAAAAACAAGAAAAGAAAGGAAAAAGAAAAGACCAGGTGCGGTGAAGTAGGATGGAAGGGGTGGGGTAACCTGAGAAAAGAGAAAAATTTTACCCTGAGCCAGCCTGTTCTCAGGAGGGGCTGTGTGGTGGGTCAGGTTGGCAGTTGGCCAAGTTCAGGAAACTGCAGGAAAGAAAGAAGCTTAACCAAAGTTTGGTTAACATTCATTTTGTTCCACCTAATCAGTGCGGGCAATTAGTTGAGTTAATCACTGATGAGGCAAGGAATGAAAATTTGGAGAATCTGTATCTGACTTGTCATAGGTCAACATGGGGACATGTTTGGAACTTATCTAAGTCATACGGGGAACTCGGCTCTTCACAGTGAGCAGTGTCCTGGGACACAAAAGAGTAGGACATTACTGAGCTTTCTGCTGTTTTCCAGGAGCACAGGGCTCAGGTAAAATGCAACAATGTCAATAAAGATCAACAGGCTTCCAGTTAATTAAATCCACACACAATCTCGAATCATCTAAACCCCACAAAAGCCTTAGCATTCACCGCACTGGCCTCCAAAATTGCTAACCCAAAGGCATCCAAATCACCGATGAAAAGTCCTCAATTTGTAACCCCAGGGTGAAACCCTAGCTTGCTCCTCCTACCACCGTTTACAAGTTCACTACCCGAAAGTTCGCTACTACGAGTGAGTAGCCCATTGAAAGCGTCCACTGCCCTCACAACCACCAAAGACTTAGATTACTGATTTACAGACATTCCAATATCCGACACTCAAGTGTCCCCAAATTAATCACCGCCAGTCAGCCTAGCAGTCTCCGTCTGCCCCACAAGCTGCTCGGTCACTGTCTTTTATCTCCCCGCAACAAAACATTCTCTGTCCTCGCAAGCCGGACAGACCCGAGTCCAGCGATCGCGCGCGCCCCAGGGACACCCCCCCACCAAGCCCCCGCCACCTCCGGGCCAGGTCAGCGCATGCGCTGCGATACCGCATCGCAGGCCTTCTCACACCAGCTCCTGCACCCGTTCATGCGCGGGCCGGGGCCACCGCGAGTCGGTCCGCGCCGGGGTCAGCGCGAACGCTGGGGCAGACTCAGAGGCCGCCTCCTCCCCCTCAGCACTGTTGTCCTGCCCAGCCTAACACACCCTTACCCCTCCGGCCTCGCTAGGCTGGGCGGACGCACCCAATGCTGGAAATGTCCACACAGAACTACATCTCCCAGAGTCCCGCTAGCTGCGTTTCCCAGAGGGCCGCGGGGGCCGCCGGGACCTGCGCTTGGGTTTCCGGTTTGGGGCGAGCTTGGCGATTCGCCTGGGCCTGGGCGTCCCGGAGCCGGTGCTAACGCCGGGCCTCAGAGGGACGGGTGAGTGTCACTCGGGAGAAGGCTCTGCTTTTCCACTTGGGCCATAGATGTAAGTAATGTAGGAAAATTGCAGATCAGTCCAGCAGTACTGAACGAAAAGATTGAAAACGGACGGAGAATTTAGAAGGTAATAAAACACAGTTGTGAAAAGAGAAGAAAATCAATGACTATAAAATCAGATATTAAGGAATTAAAGTAGTGATACAGGACAAGTGGCATCCCAGCCAGCTCATGGAGCTGGGGGGAACGGGCGGCTGCCTCTGCCTTGACAGTATTGGTACCATGGCAGCAAGCAGTGGAACCAGCAGACTAGAGGGTGGGCAGGGGGTCCTCATTTCCTAGGCCTGGGAATGAAAGGGATTGTAGCCATTCATTTGCAACCCAGACATGCCCCAGACACCATGTCCCAGACAGGCTAAATGTAACTGCCAAGGGCCAGACATGTCCCAGACACACTAAATGTAACTACCTAGCCCCGCTAAATGTAACTATGGAGGGCCTCATGCTACTATATATACCCCTAGACAAAGAGCCTACAGACAGGGAGAGAGAACACTTTTCTCTCCTGACTCCCTTTTTCTCTGTCTGCCAGGAGCTCTGGCACTTCTGTATTCTTTTTTATATATAAATCCTGTCTCACCACTGATCTGTGGTCCGTGGATTCATTCTTTGAATCACCCAGACCAAGAACCTACTGAAGAGCGAAATTCCGGTATCATTAGGACAAAAGGTAAACTTACAAATATAACTTTGAAAAAATTAGAATAAACACATATTAAAGTTCTTTACCCCAAAATAGGGAGAAAATGGACCACTTGAGGTCAGGAGTTGGACCAGCCTGAGCAAGACTGAGAACCTGTCTCTACTAAAGAGAAAAATTAGTCGGGTATTGGACTGGGTGCCTGTGGTCCCAACTACTTGGGAGTCTGAGGGAGAGATCACTTGAGCACAAGAGTCTGAGATTGCTATGAACTAGGTAGACATCTTGGCACTCTACCCAGGATGAGGCTGTGTCTCAAAAAGAAAGAGGGGGGAAGGGAGAGAAACAGGAAAAAGACAATTAGCAATGGAAATAGCCATAAAGAGGAAATTAAAATATTTGTGAGACTTGACACCCTTTGCTCAATGGTTAGGGCACCAGCCATGTCCACTGGGGCTGGTGGGTTTGAACCCTGCCAGGACCTGCTAAACAACAACAACAAAAATAGCTGGGCACCTGTAGTCCCCAGCTACTTGGGAGGCTGAGGCAAGAGAATCACTTGAGCCCGAGAGTTTGAGGTTACTGTGAGCTATGATGCTACTGCACTCTAATGAGGGTGACAAAGTGAAATTCTGTCTCATTAAAATTAAATAAAAATAAAATATTTGTGAAATAACATTTTGCTCAATTCTATATCACCTCATAAAATAGGTGATCTAAAGTAATAAACTTTAAAAAATATCCTGTTAAGACCTAAAGTCATTGATAAATTTAAAAGTGCTTCAGCTCCAGGCTCAGCTCCCATAGCACAGTGGTTACAGCACTGGCCACATCCACCAAGACTGGCAGGTTCAAACCCAGCCTGGGTCAGCTAAGCAACAATGACAACTGCAATAGAAAAATGGCAGGGTATTGTGGCAGGTGCCTGGAGTCCCAGCTACTTGGGAGGCTGAGGCAAGAGAATGGCTTGAGCCCAAGAGTTGGAGGTTGCTGTGAGCTGTGACACCATGACACTCTACCTAGGGTGACATAGTAAGACTCTGTCTCAAAAAAATGGAAATACTTCAGCTCCAGGCACAAGTATTTTAATTGGGGAACTCTTCACACTTTCAAAGAATATAAATCTTTCTAAAAACTTACAGAAAAATCTAGAATGATCACAAACCTTTCTTAATACAAAGCTTGCAAAACACTTATTCCATAACAAGACATAGATAGAATTAAATGAATAATAAAGCAATTATATTTCTGTGAAATTCCTGGAAAATAGCAAATAAAATCAAGCAATACATTTAGAAATACGTAAGTATTCTAAATACGTAAGTACGTACGTAAGTATGGTGGTTACAGCGCCAGCCACATACACCAGGGTAACAGGTTTGAACCCAGCCCAGGCCAGCTAAACAACAATGACAACTGCAACAAAAAATAGCTGGGCGTTGTGGTGGGTACCTGTAGTCCTAGCTAGTTGGGAGGCTAAGGCAAGAGAATTGCTTAAGCCCAAAAGTTTGAGGTTGTTGTGAGCTATGACAACATGGCACTCTAACAAGGGCAACATAGTGAGACTGTGTCTCAAAAAAAATAAATAAAAATACATGAGTAGAAGCTACAGAAATGCTGTATAAATTAATAGCATAATTCACTGTATCAGTAAATTAAAGGGGGAACATGAATTATCTCAATGGATAGTGAAAAATCATTTAATAAAACTTAGGCAAGAATTTTTTTTTTTAAGTATACAGAAGTATTGAGATATTAACATATGAAAGTAAATATGTCTCATAAATGGGTAACAGTTGTAATACTAGCACTCTGGGAGACCAAGGCAGGTAGATTGCTTGAGCTCAGGGGTTCAAGACCAGCCTGAGCAACAGAGAGACCCATTTCTAAAAAAAGTAGCTGGATGTTATGGCAGGCACCTGTAGTCCCACCTACTTAGGAGGCTGAGGCAAGAGAATCACTTGAGCCCAAGAATTTGAGGTTGCTGTGAACTGTGATGCCACAGCACTATACCAAGGGCGACAAATGAGACTCTGTCTCAAAAAATAAATATATTGATAACACTATAAGAAGTATTGCTGGCTTGGTGCCCGTAGCTCAAGCAGCTAGGGCGCCAGCCACATACACTGGAGCTGGCAGGTTCGAATCCAGCCTGGGCCTACCAAACAACAATGACAACTACAACTAACAAATAGCCAGGCGTTGTGGCTGGTGCCTGTAGTCCCAGCTGCTTGGGAAGCTGAAGCTAGAGGATCACTTAAGCCCAAGAGTTGGAAGTTGCTGTGAGCTGTGAGGCCACAGCACTCTACCCAGGGCAACAGCTTGAGACTCTATCTCAAAGAAAAAAAAAGAAGTATTGCCATTAGAAATGGGCTCAGCACCTGTCGCTCAAGTGGCTAAGGCGCCAGCCACATACACCTAAGGTGGCAGGTTCAAATCCAGCCCAGGCCCGCCAAACCACAATCATGGCTGCAACCAAAAAATAGCCAGGCGTTGTGGTGGGCACCTGTGGTCCCAGCTACTTGGGAGGCTGAGGCAGGAGA
>NW_003852457.1:9438043-9443044 GCF_000181295.1 Otolemur garnettii
CCCCCACCCCCATCAATGGTGTCCTGCTTTACCAATGTTAAAATCTGGTCACCTTAGTGTAAGAAGATCTGACCTCTGCACAGAGGCAAATATAATCTTCCAAGGAACCTTGTTTTTTGTATCACAGTTTGAAAGGCAGAATTAACATTCTCAAAGGCTAATTGGGGAACAATCAGAGTCCCAGCCTCTGAGTTAGCAATAACACGCTTCACAGCTTGCAACAGCAGGACAACAAAATCTTGATAATTTTCATCAGGGCCCTGGCGAATTTTACTCAGCTCCTCTGTTCCCAGCTGTGAGCCACATCCAGACTGCTAGTACCATAGTGGCAACCTGATGGTATGCAAATCAAGGCCAATTGACTTGAGTTGCAGTATCAGAATAATTTCCCATTCCTGTAAGCATGTCATAGGAAATTCCATTGTTAGCTTGGCGGTTGTGCTAAGCCATTTCATAAGCTTTCTCTCTATATTCTGCCTGCCACAAGAGATAATCCCCTCCCGAAAGGCATGCTTTAGCAATACTTTTCCAATCATTAGGTGTCAAAGCATCATCCCCTAAAGAATCTATCATAACCACAATGAAAGGAGCAGTAGCTCCATATTGAGATACCGCTGCCTTTATATCCTTCAAAATTTTAAAAGGAATGGGTTCATGGTATTGCTGACTAGAAGCTGGATCCACACGAATAGGAAAAGCATGAAAGCCAGACATATCCTCCCCCACTTTGTGGGCTAAACGCAAAGCTTATTGCAACCAGACCGGGAAGGGGGAAGTTGCTTGAGGGGAAGGAGCTGGAACAGAGGGAGCAAAAAAAGGTGTTGCAGGAGCCAAGGGAGCAGATGGAACAGGAGCTGTAGAGCAAGGGAACATGGAGCGATCCCACTTCTTTTTAGTGAGGGAACATGGAGCGATCCCACTCCTTTTTCTTAAAGGCAGCTTATAAGGCTGCGAAAACTTTAATCAAGTCCTTGGTAGGCACTCCTTCAAAATCATCACTATAATTTTCGTCCCCAGGAGGCTGTTCTTCCTCCTCATGATATAAAGCAGCGTCTTTCTCAAGCTCTTGCAATTCCTCTGGAGACAGAGAATCTTTAGGGAGAGAATCAGAGGTGTCCTATCAAGCCGGTGCAGACAGAGTGCACTCAACCTCAGGTCTGGGGTCAAGGCAATCCTTTACCAAATTATAGATGGTGAAAGTTTCAATGGGGATCCCATCAGGCCCTCGAGCAGTGTAAAAAGCTCTCAGATGGGACCAACTTTAACCCAAGTGTGATTAATAGCTTCCTTCTTGCTGTGAGCTGTGTGACGCCAGGGCACTCTACCCAGGGCGATAAAGTAAGACTCTGTCTTTACAAAAAAAAATTCCCTCCACAGGGAACCAAGGACATACCTCCTGCACAAGCTGCAAAAAAATCCTCCAATTGATGAGTCCTCCACACCCGGGCTTTGCGAGCTGTGAGCGTAGACTTTAATACTTGCACATACAAATCACAGTCCTTTAACCCAGACTGTCTCATGCCTTACTCCTGACGAACAATGCACTCCCTCAATTACCTAAATTTACAGAAGTATTTGACCCACTTCACGTTAAGGACTAACCTATGAGTCAACCACAGCGCTGCAAAACAACTGTTGGGGGGGTGTCCTGCAGGGTCAGTATTCCTCAGGTCCCTGTTCAGGGCTCCACCTGCCGGCAATCTGACTGGCAAAGTTATTACAGACCCTGGGAGTAGACCAGCACGGGATGGGAAATGAAAGATACGAAATAACACAGATCAGGAGGACCTTTCCTCAATAGGAAAAGGCAATCTCAGCCTTATTACACAGCTTTTATATACAGTAGCTTGAAGGCATGATCTTGTCATAATTGAATAACTTTGATTAAAGATACCCTAAGAAGGGCAGTGCCTGTGGCTCAAAGGAGTAGGGCTCTGGCCCCATATAGCAGAGGTGGTGGGTTCAAACCCAGCCCCTGCCAAAAACAAAAATAAAAACAAACAAACATAAAACAGCCTAAGAGCAAAATACCATTCTCAGCAGTCCGTGAGAATGGGCATGGCTCCATTTTAATCTGGTTCAAAAACCAACCATAACAGGAAACCACTGGGGCCAGGTTTGCACTTGGTCCTTGACTCCAGTGCAGTTCCTCAAACTGGGGGTTCTTGCCTCCCAGGAGGTCGGCTCCCAAAAAACGTTTCAATTTTTCCTGAGGTATCTATATAGATATAGTAGATAACATTAATACTGCATAAATTTGCGCAATGCTTGTGGCTCAGTGAGTAAAGGTGCCAGACCCATATACCAAGGGTGGTGGGTTTGAACCCAACCTCAGCCAAACTGCAACAAAAAATAGCCAAGTGTTCTGGCCAGTGCCTGTAGTTCCAGCTATTCAGGAGGCTGAAGCAAGAAAATCACCTAAGGCCAAGAGCTGGAGGTTGTTGTGAGCTGTGATGCCACAGCACTCTACTGAGGGCAACAAAGTGAGATTCTGTCTCTAAAAAAATAAATAAATGAGTAAACACTGCATAAATTTTTCTGTGTGGCCCACAGGCAGTTTTTCGTTGAGCCCTAAGGCTTCAGAGTAAATGTACCAACTGTGTATAATTCTACACTCTTTGGTAGTTTCTTAACCTCATTTAACAGATCAGTTTAGTAAAACAGTTATGTGTCATTTTATGAGCTGACATTACACATAAGGCTGAGATTTAAGTGGACCATCGTCTTTTTTTTTCTTTGAGCCATTTTTATCTCTACAATTTCTCTCTTTACTGAGGACAAATTATAAAACTTACTTAGTTGCCAAAATAAACTGTACCTTTAGTATACTAGGTTTAATTATTTGCATAAAATGCAGCAAGAATAATTATTACTTATTTAGGCTCTTCTTCCCTTTAAAATTGGCTTTGCTGGAATCTTTTATAAGGAATCTCAGGTTAGACTTAAAAGCCTTTTTTTTTTTTTTTTTTTTTTTTTAGAGATAGAGTCTCACTTTATTGCCCTTAGTAGAGTGCTGTGGCGTCACAGCTCACAGCAACCTCCAACTCTTGAGCTTAGGCAATTCTCCTGCCTCAGCCTTCCAAGTAGCTAGGACTACAGGCATCCACCACAACACCCAGCTATTTTTTGTTGCAGTTTGCCTAGGGCCAGTTTGAACCCCCCAACCTTGGTATACGAGGCCGGTGCCCTACTCACTGAGCCACAGGTGCTGCCCAGACTTAAAAGTCTTTCAGGAGCTCAGGTTTCATCTGTGTCATTAGATACCTAGTTTCCCTGAAAATAAGACCTACCCAAAAACTAAGCCCTGGCAGGATTTCTATGCATAGAAATAGGTTGTTAAACATAACCCCTACTCCAATAATAAGACCTAGTGATGGGCGTAGCTATGCAGCATTTCTGCATAGCCATGCCATGCATTTCAGGATGGAGTGGTAAGGAAGACTGGAATACCTTCTGTCTGCCACAGCTCCTTTCTCCAAGCCATTCACACTTGCGCAGTGTGCATGTGGTAAGCATGGCCACAGGCATCCTATTGCACATGTACGAACGGCTAGGGGAAAGAAGTTCATGCATCACTAGCACCAGCCCCACCAACAAGGTTGGCTCCCCCTGTCAGGTTCCAGAAGAAGATGACTTAACTGTATTTGAATAAATGTAGATTGTTGTGATAAGACATCCCCTGAAAATAAGCCCTAGTGTGTGTTCTTGAGAAAAAATAAATATAAGACAGTGTCTTATTTTGGGGGAAACATGGTACCTGTATGCATTAGGTAAATTCCTCTTCTCTGAGGTTCCCAAGCAAATTTTGATTCCCAGACCTGTCAGGAAGTGATCTTTGTTACTTACTACAGATCAGGAAATGTTATTGATGGGTATCTGGCCAGTTTTTCCAAAGGGCTTTTTTATTGGCTTTATGAAGTTAACTTCAATTCCTTTATGCAGTCAAGACACTTCTGGAAATGCTATTCTAGTCAAAGCCTTGGTAAAATAACTAGTGCTTTCATTATGTCCTATAGAATAAAACAGATTCTTATTGAACTTATGCAAATAACTGTATTGTTAGAAATTAAGAATACTTACAAATGGCTTTTTGGGGTTTTTTTGTTTTTTGTTTTTGGTTTTGTTTTTTAGAGACAGAGTCTCACTTTTTTGCCCTCAGTAGAGTGCTGTGGTGTCACAGCTCACAGCAACCTCCAGCTATTGGGCTTAGGTGATTCTCTTGCCTCAGCCTCCTGAGTAGCTGGGACTACAAGCACCCACTACAACACCTGGCTATTTTTTTGTTACAGTTTGGCCAGGGCCAGATTTGAAACCACCACCCTTGGTATGTGGGGCCGGTGCCCTACTCACTGAGCCACAAGCGGCACCCTTTACAGATGGCTTTTACATTCCAGATGAATCAGAGAGAGAGAGAGAAAAAATAAATGTTTAAAATTCTGCCCATAAGTACATACATTGCTTGAAAAGCTATGAATAATTTAAAAGATGGAAAATGGGCATGGTGCCTGTAGCTCAGCAGCTAGGGGGCCAGCCACATCCACTGGAGCTGGCAGGTTCAAACCCAGCTCAGGCCTGCCAAACAACAATGACAACTATAGCCAAAAAATAGGTGGGCATTGTGGCAGGCACCTGTAGTCTGAGCTACTTGGGAGGCTCAGGCAAGAGAATCACTTAAGCTGAGGAGTTGGAGGTTGCTGTGAGCTGTGATGCCACAGCACTCTATCTAGGGCAACAGCTTGAAGCTCTGTCTCAAAAAAAGAAAGTAATAACAAACTAGTCTAGGTCCATGTCACTGATTTCTGTTATATTTGAAGTTAGTTTAGCAATACTTATAGACATGTTAAATTTCTAATTAAAGATTTAGAAGTTTCCTTTTAGTCTGAAGATATTTAATTCTCTAAGCCATCAGAAATTTGAATTTGAGAGAATTCATCAGCCTCTTCTGTAGTCCAGCCACATTAAAGGCTGTCATAACTTTCTTCTTTTTTTTTTTTTTTTTTT
>NW_003852457.1:9443941-9446143 GCF_000181295.1 Otolemur garnettii
AGCCATCATTGTTGTTTGGCGGGCCCGGGCTGGGGATTCGAACCCGCCACCTTAGGTGTATGTGGCTGGCGCCTTAGCCGCTTGAGCCACAGGTGCCAAGCCTCTAATATTTCTTTTGAAAGACAAACTTTGGAGGCAAGAGAATTGCCTAAGCCCAGGAGTTGGAGGTTGCTGTGAGCTCTGACACCACAGGACTCTATAGAGGGCAACAAAGTGCAACTCTGTCTCTAAAAAATAAAAAAAGAAAGAAAGACAAACTTTGGACTCAGTTACAAAACAACACTTTTTCAGATGAATTAAAATTATTACTGGTAATATGTATTAAAAGAGACCAATAGGTTATAATATTGGAATATACATGTAATTGTAACTCACATAAAAGTAATCATTATTTCATATTTGACAATGTTTTCTAAACATTTTCAATTAACTAAATAAGCCTAATTTGTCTTTTTCAGACTTTTAGTGGTCTTAATATTTCAGAGAGATTACATTTAGATTTTTGATTTTGGAAAGCTTGTCAAATATTAAAGGTTTAAAACATTTGTTTATAGCTGGGCATTGTGGCAGGTACCTGTAGTCCCAGCTACTCAGGAGGCTGAGGAAAGAGAATTGCCTATGCCCAAGAGCTGGAGGTTGCTGTGAGCTTTGACGCCACAGCACTGTACCAAGGGCAACAAAGTGAGACTCCGTCTCTAAAAAAAAAAAGACAATGGGCTGCGCCTGTGGCTCAAAGGAGTAGGGTGCCAGTTCCATATGCCAGAGGTGTCAGGTTCAAACCCAGTCCCAGCCAAAAGCTGCAAAAATAAAATAAAATAAGACAAAAAAAATCCAAAAACATTTGTTTAAAGAAGATTACAAGTCAAAAGATTTTAATGGAAATACATAGTTAACTGGATCACATGCAAATTCCTTCACAAATTTTCTTTTATGAGCTTTATTTAACCTGCATGGACAATCTACAAACATTTTAAACTTTCTCTAACTTTTGTTCTGCCTTTCTTTTTTTTTTTTAAGTAACTATTTTGTTTCAGGATAAAATTCATTACTCAAGGTTCTCCGGGTGTGGACAGAAGCATGAACAAAGTCACACAAAGAGATAAAAACAAGTCAGAGTTATAAGCTCTCTGGTGGACCAGTTCAGAGGGGCTGCGCTACCAAGCCCAATACCAATAATAAGGATGAAGAAACCAATGATTGCCAGGCCAAAGGCTCACCAGGTGGTGAGGTGTGTAGGACATGTAAGAGCAAGTAGGTAAATAAAGTGATTTCAGAAGGAACAAAGTCTTAAAGGGTCCCATGGAGGAAAAGATCTGCAATCCATTCACAAATGTCTTCAGACCTATTTGTTTCAGGCCAAGACCAATCCTCCAATAAACACCGAAAAAATGACACAAAATGACAAGAGAGACACAGGCCTGACATGAACAATGTCTGATAGTCCACACTTACTCTCACACTCTTGTACTCAGAAAAGAACACATTCTGAGAACCAGAACACATTCTTATACACTTTTAACAGGCCTGTGAGTGATCTAACACCCTGGGGCTTGATTGGACTCCTGCTTCTATTTTAATGGTGTTTCTGGTGACCGGTGTTGACATACATTTCTGGGAGTCCCTGACAGGTAGTAGGGCTGAAGTTCTCCACCGGTTGGGTCATTCTACTGACACATCTCTGAGAGCTTCTGACCAGCTAATGGCCCAGCAACCCTGGGTCCCTGTCCAAAGTTCCTGTCTCTTTGGCCTTCCCTCACAGGTTCTCAAGGGCTCTACATAATCTACAACAAATGAATTCAACATACAGTTATGTATCTTCACAACAATACACAACAAATAAGTATAACAAAAAATACCATTAATGGTTCATTAATGTCTGCAGACACTAGCCAAAAATAGATGTTAAAGTGGCTTACCTCTGGAGGTGGATTCACAGGGGAATTTACTGCCAAGTGGCTGCTGTTTTAAAAAAGTAAAGAGGGGCTCAGTGCCTGTGGCTCAAGTGGCTAAGGCACCAGCCATGAACACCCAAGGTGGCGGGTTCGAATCCAGCCTGGGCCCGCCAAACAACAATGACGGCTGCAACCAAAAAATAGCTGGGCATTGTGGCGGGCACCTGTGGTCCCAGCTACTTGGGAGGTGGAGGCAGGAGACTCGCTTGAGCCCAGGAGTTGGAGGTTGCTGTGAGCTGAGATGCCACGG
>NW_003852457.1:9446237-9451271 GCF_000181295.1 Otolemur garnettii
TTTTTTTTTTTTTTTTTTAGTTTCAAATGAGTAATTGACCTTGCCTCTTCTGCTGAGTGCTGGCACCTTATCTCAAGGCTATTTTTAACATAGCAACCACAGTTTTTAGCAGGCAAAAAGTTAGAAAACCGGTTTTAACAAACTTTGTATTAACTCTTTAGTTGCCTGAAAGAGAGGATCTTCAATGCAAGTGGGTTATTTGCATTACAGTGTCAAAATGAAATGAGAAAGTACAAAAGGGCCATGTAGAAAAGATAGAAACCAGTCAGCACAGCATGCTGCCAAACAGACCAAGATTCTGGAGCAAAACTATGCAGTAAAAGTCTGATTCCTACCTGGAAAGTGATGTTAAAGGCAGTGGGAGACACAGAGGATAATCAGATAATTTGGCAGGGTGAGGCAGGGGACAGAGTCAGTCTTTTACCAGGGAGTGAGAGATTCTTAGCGGCCACCCACAGGTAAAAGCAGCTCTTGTGCCCAGCTACAACCAGTTGCCATAAATTGTCACAAATCGAAGGTGCACCAGGATGTAAATAATATATGGAAACAAAAGTGATATCCAGTCTGAAGGATAGTGAACAGTTTACCAGGAAAGAGAAGAGGAAGGAAAACACAGAGACCTCTCCCAGATTGAAATATGTGAGAGTTCTCTGAAAGAATTGACACTTGAGTGAGTGTACAGGATCAAATCAAATACAAAATGACTGACAAATTTCACACAATCTCACCAACATAGGAAGAGGTGAACATGGGGAACAGGGAACTACCAGGGACTCACCCTCTGTGAGTTGAAAAAAGAAAACCTGACAGACAAGAGACTTGAGAAAGTGGTTTCCCTTTCTCATCATTGCCCTTGGTGTGACGGCTGAAACCAGAAAAATTATCCAAATGGATACAAATAGTTAAACAAGTTTGACACAGGAAATAAGGGCTTACCAGATGGTCCCTGCTCTATTACAGACAGACAAGCCAATAAAACAAAGAGAAACAGATGAACAAAACAGGAGAGATGGACAGACAAAAATTAGTCAGGCATGGCCCCCCACTCACTCATACAAAACAGAATATACAAAAGACACACAAACCAAAACCAGCACAATCAACTGCAAAAACCAGAACAACCCAATAGAAGACTGCAAATACCAGAACAAGACTAGCCTGCACATCTGAACAGTCCATAACAGTCTAATACCAGAACAGTCTAATAAGGGGATGGAAGCCAGCAAGACAGGGAGGCATCTCCCCTCTGCCTTGGATTCTTTAGAGGTATAAACAAAATACAGACAAAAGGCAAAAATTCTCACTCATTCATATAGGACATAGAACATATAAAACCCAGCCTATTAAAGGAAGACTGACAACTGTGACCTAAAACCTAAACCAGTAGTGAAGCAGTTATACCGTTTCACAGCCAGTAGTGAAACAGTTATTCCATTTCACACCAGTAGTGAGACAATCAGTCTCACCACCAGGGAGACAGGGGGGATGTCTTCCCTCTGCCTTGGCGAAGGCCATTCAGCTGCATCCAGTTGGCCTCGGGCTGGCCTATTTGCCCCAGTCTCTAGAGATCAGAACAGGACAGAAGCCAGTCAAAGCCATGCCAAAGACTGACACCAGAACAGAACAGAATAGAACTACCGAACTGGAAAATTTGGGGGCCTGTGCCCTAAATCCATGCATCTGAGAGGTGTGAGGCGGGGAGACTCCCCAAGGCCTTCCCCTATAGCTGTCGGCCAGTGGTGGGCTCAGGTGGGGGGGGGGGGTCCTATGGATCTTGCTGGGGCCTCCAGAAATGTTGTAACTTGCACAGCTTTAAAGAGACATGGACCCCACTTACATGCAATTAATTAATAGAAATTTATTGTACCCACACAGGGGGCTGTTGCTCTAACAGGCAAGCAGCCCCAAATGGCAGATTAAATTGGTTTTCATACCCCACTATCTGTGTCACAGCAAGCAAGCAAAGGAACAGAGGCTGAATCATTGGGGTTAGCTTTAGGTGCGGGGGGTGGTGGTTATGTAGTACAAGTTGGGAGGCAAGGGCTACGTTAAGCCTCTCCTTCCTATGTAATTTCTTATCTCAAGTTTCTCCTCAAAGTTCTTCCCCCTCCCTATACTATCCCTTATCTTCAGGCCTCTTTTCAGAGTTCTCCTCCCCACTCCTGAGGGGGCTGGGACTAATGGATTCAAAGGGATTTTCTTTTTCAAGGGTAGGGGGCTTGGTTATCACAATACAATGCTGTTTTCCTTTCTGTATAATTTCTCTTACTCTCAAAAAGTGACTTTTCACAAAACAGGATTACAGTTTACTATGAATTATTCATGTGCCTAAACTGATAATTAGAAGGCTTAAAAGGTAAGAATCCTATTCTTTGACATAGACTCCATTTCTCCAACAATTTAAAAAATTAAATTATTATATTTTATAAATGAGAGATATTTTATGGAATATAACATTGATATAGGATTTTTCTACTCAGAGCTAGACAAGAATCCCCTATTTTCAGGCTCAGGTGAGCTCAGAAATTAGACTTCTATCTGCAGGTGCATACACATTGCAGGCTATACCCTCTGAGTCCTAGCAAGGTCATGAATAAAGGAGTCCTAAACATTTTTTGGGTGGCTCCTCCCTGAGTAGGGAGTACACACCCTAAACCCCTCTTTCAACAAAACTCCGCAAAGACTTAATAACCTTGCCCAATGGGAGGGACTGTATGTATTTATTTGTTAAAACATTTAGTATGTAAAGGTGCTTGTTTGTCTACCAAGTTCTGACCAAAATATTTCTTAGGACCAATTATTTACCCATAGACAAATGACCCATGCAGGAGACCTCTGACTTGGGTCTCCTCCCCACTGCTAGTAGCTCTGGTGCTCTCTACTCCCTCTGCATGACCCTCCATCCAATAAAATCCCATTTTACCACTAATCTTGGCTTGTGCGCTCAATTCTTGAATCTCTGAGATCAAGGACTTACTGAAGAACTTCCAGTAACAAAAGTATAATACAGACATTCTTTCTTATGTCTTTTCATTGTTTTGCCAAGTGTCAAATGGCCACATGACATTAAACATAGCTGCAAAGGACAGGACCTGTGTTTTTAATTTATTTATCAGGTACAGAGGTTAAGGTAGAAAGTAGGAAACTAGACCATCTACTTTTTCTTAGAATAGTGAGGGGGCAAAGTTGGAGTGGAGAAGAAATGACTATGTGGCTAGACTGTTGCAGCTGCTAGCTTAAGGATGGTAGGGACATTCTGTTAGGCCTCACGGAATTCAGTGACTTAGAATCAAGAACATAAGCTTACAGTTGAATCTAGAAAACTTAGAAATATTATAGAGGTGGCAGTTTGATAATCTTCAAACATCTGAACATTAATACAGGTTTGAAATTAATTTTATTTTAAAGGATACCACAATTGCCTGAACAATAAGGCATTTGAGTTTTTTCTGCTCACACAGAATTCTCAACCTTTCTGGAGACATATAGTTACCCCATAGTCTCCTATACTCTTTCTTAAAATGCTAAAGGCACAATTCTCAATGGGGTGGGCTTCCCTGTGTGTTTCTCAATATTTTTTCTTTTCTCAGACAAAGTATAAACATGTTACAGATGGGATAAAAATGGGGCCATAGATACGGTAAAAACAGGAATACAGACAGGTGATATTCATACCAGGGGTCATTCATATCATCACATCCTCTGTGAGGGAGGGAGCCATGGGCCTTGCCTATTGACCAAAAGATTTTGTGGGGGATTAGGGATAGGGAATTGAGGTTAGAGAGGTGTATAAGCTGGAATGGGGTTTAAGGTGGAGACAGATTTTAACTTCGTTCTAATTCAGATTTCTGCTTGTCATTTTTTTTTTTAGGGAGTTTTTAAGGCTAACCATAACACCGATGTTTTGCTTTTAATTTGATCCTTCTGGCTCGGCACCTGTGGTTTAAGGGGCTAAGGCACCAGCCATGTACACCTGAGCTGGCAGGTTCAAATCCAGCCTGGGCCTGCCAAACAACAATGATGGCTGCAACCAAAAAATAGCTGGGTGTTGTGGTGGATGCCTGTGGTCCCAGCTACTTGGGAGGCAGAGTCAGGACACTCACTTAAGCCCAGGAGTTGGAGGTTGCTGTGAGCTGCGATGTCACAGCACTCTTCCCAGGGGGACAGTTGGGGGCTCTGTCTCAAAAAATAATAATAATTTGATCTTTCCATAAATATAAATAAGGCAATTGCTTAAGATGAGAATTCTCTAAAATTTTCTTTATAGTAAGGAGTTTTTTCTAGTTTAGAGAATCTATCTTCTAGTCACTTAATTACAACAGTATATTTGTTCTAAAAGTGACTCAATTCATTTCCTTTTTATAAGATCCAATTCCTCTTCATAGGAAGTACCATTTCCAAGATTCCCAAAATTTCACTCTCAGAAATAGACTTATGTTAGAATAGACAATAACAAAAGACTTACTCTTCAAAGTTTGACACGTTCAGTACACACAGCGTACTGCCTAGAATCTTAACGTGTCTCAGACTTCCAGGTTTTTTAGACTGGCCACCTGACAAAACATGCTCTCTGAATGGTGGAGACTGAGGGGAGAACTCCCACTCAGTCACAAAGTCAAGCTCACAAGCATAGAACAGGACAAGAGGGAAACCTCATACGATTTTTGTTTCAGGGACCCGCCACAAAGTTCATCTTAAAAGACACCAGACTAGCAGGAGCCGTATAACTGCTGGTATGTATAATAGCTGGTATGTGGGCCAGTGTGAACACTGGGCTGGGGCTGGAGTGGGGTGGGGTGTGTGGCTACAGCCAAGTTCTGTCCTATGGTAACCCTCTTTAGACAAAACAACACAGAAAGACAAGCAACAAAACAAAAATACCAAGCAATAACAATAATAATACCTATCATGTCTTATGGGTGTTCTCCCTTCTTGTACAATCCAGAGAAATACAATTTTTTTTTTTTGAGACAGAGCCTCAAGCTATCCCCCTGAGTAGAGTGCCATGGCATCACGCTCACAGCAACCTCCAAC
>NW_003852457.1:9451291-9452818 GCF_000181295.1 Otolemur garnettii
CCTGTGGTCCCAGCTACTTGGGAGGCTGAGACAGGAGACTCGCTTGAGCCCAGGAGTTGGAGGTTGCTGTGAGCTGTAATGCCAGGGCATTCTACCCACGGGGACAGCTTGAGGCTCTGTCTCAAAAAAGAAAACCATAAAAAACTATCTAATCATAAAGACTTAGATTAGCAGAATGAATAAAGCATGATTTGACTATAGTCTGTATATAAGAGGTTGACTTTAGATCCAAAGACACAAATACATAGAAAGTGAAAGGATTAAAAAATATATCCCCTGCAAATATCTTTGCAACCTCCAGTCCCTGGCTCAAGTGATCATCCTGCTTCAGCCTCCTGCATAGCTGAGACTACATGTACATAACCCATGCCTGTCTAATTTTTGTAGAGGCAGGATCTTGCTCTTGCTCAGGAAAGTGATGAACCAGGACGACCCTACTAGTATCAGTCAAAATAGTTTTTATTTTATTTTATTTATTTATTTATTTATTTTTGAGACAGGGCCTCAAGCTGAGCTCCTGGGTAGAGTGCCATGGCTTCACTGCTCACAGCAACCTCCAACTCCTGGGCTCAAGTGAGTATCCTGCCTCAGCCTCCCAAGTAGCTGGGACCACAGGCGTCCACCACAACGCCCGGCTATTTTTTGGTTGCAGCCATTATTGTTGTTTGACGGGTCTGGAGGGGATTTGAACCCGCCACCTTAGGTGTATGTGGCTGGCGCCTTAGCCGCTTGAGCCACAGACGCCGAGCCCAGAGAAATACATTTATCAACTAGTTTGTAAATGCAAGTTTTTTAGTAGCTCTAGAAACATTTTTAGGAAGGAGGGAATCCTACCTCATTCCAATTTTTAAGTGTAAATGCTTCTTCTTAAGAGGAGAAATCATTTGCTGGTTGTTTGTTTTTTGGTAGAACCAGAAAAATATTGAATTATGGTGTTGCAGGAAGACAAGGCCCAGTGGAGAGAAAGAGTACCCAAACATCATGTTTATAAGGAGGAAAAGCTCTGTCGCACCACGTATGCTGGAGGTGGCGGGTTCAAACCCAGCCCCGGCTAAAACATCTTTAGTTTTTATAATGCTATTTTCCTCATAACTTCATTAATGTTTTATAAAAAATTGAACATTTGAGTATGTATTGTAGGTGATAATAAATTGTGAGTTGATGGGACTTATGTTACAACTTATCAACATTTGAAGACACTGGTACTCAATTGCCTCTTAAGGAAACTTTGCCTCCAAATATTAAACTGGAATAACTGTTTAAAAAAGAAAATAAATGGCTTTGTACATTTTGAGTACATACGTTGAGAATTGTGTACAAATTGAAATGTGTGTATTGGTCCTCAATGCTATCAATAAAATCTCAACTACAAAGAAATGCTATATGGCACTTAGAAAACAAATAGCAAAATGACAGAAGGAATTCTTTATCCGTAGCTAATACTAAGGTAAATGAATTAAACTATCTAATCAGCTCAGTGATCACCTGCTAAGGTGGCAGGTTTGAATCCAGCCCGGGCCTTCCAAA
>NW_003852457.1:9453245-9468760 GCF_000181295.1 Otolemur garnettii
ACAGGCGCCAAGCCCAAAATAGTTTTTAAATCAAAAAAGTTTACAAGAGTCAAAGAAGGACATTATATATTAATGAAATGTTCAGCAGAGAAGGAAAATATTACAGTTACAAACATTTACACACCTAAGCACATAATATCAACATTTATGAAACAAATCCAAGCAGAAATGATGAAAGGAACAGGCAATTCTACAATAATAATTGGAGCCATCAATACTCTTAGTAACAGATAGAACAAGAAGACAGAAGTTAAGGACATGAGGACTTAACACAATAAACCAACTAAATCTCACAGACATATACAGAATACCATCAGAACAAAAATAGCATACACATTGTTTTCAAATTCACATGGGGCATTTTTTTAAGACAGTCCAAATATTAATACAGTTAAGAAGATAGAGGTTAGCCAGGCACAATGGCTCATGCCTATAATACTAGCTCTCTGAGAGCCCAAAGCAGGAGGATTGCTCAAGGCCAGGAGTTCATCACTTTCCTGAGCAAGAGCAAGATCCTGCCTCTACAAAAAATTAGACAGGCATGGGGTGTGTGCATGTAGTCTCAGCTACACAGGAGGCTGAAGCAGGAGGATTACTTGAACCAGGGACTGGAGGTTGCAATGAGTTATGGTGGTGCCACTGTACTCCAGACTAGTCAACAGAGCTAGATTCAGTCAAATAATAATATTACAATAATAAAACTACTAAAAGTAATAAATGTCTTTAGCATGTTCAAAGGATATGAGATCAATACACAAAAATTAATTTATTTCTGTATACTGGCAGTGAATAATCTGAAAATGAAGTTAAAATATGCCATATGCCCAAAATGCATATTAGCCTTAAAAAGGAAGCAATTCAGACACATGCCAAACCATGTTGAACCTTGAGGCCACTGTGCTAAGTGGTATAAACTGATTTGAAAATGAACTCTGATTCCATTTATATGAGATATTTAGAGTAGTTAAAAACATAGACAGTAGAATGAATGGTAGTTTCCAGGGACTGGGAAGAAGGGGAAATTGAAAGTTAGTATTAAATGGGTATAGAGTAGTGATTTTTCTTTTTTTTTTTTCTCTTGTATTTTTTAGAGACAGAGTATCACTTTGTTGCCCTGGGTAGAATGCCATGATATCATACAGCTCACAGCAACCTCCAACTCCTGGGCTTAGGTGATTCTCTTGCCTTAGCCTCCAGAGTAGCTGGGACTACAGGCGCCTGTCACAACGCCCGGCTATTTTTTTGTTTCAGTTTGGCCCATACCTGTTCAAACCCATCACCCTCGGTATATGGGGCCGGTGCCCTACTCACTGAGCCACAGGCACCACCTTAGAGTAGTGTAGTGATTTTCAATGATGTGACACTAGTGTGTCATGAAAAATTTTAAAGATCATTATTTTTGAAAGAAGTTCAAAGCACAGTAAGCATATGTAAATATATATAGATATAGATATAGATATATTTTGAGACAGAGTCTCACTGTGTCACCCTGGGTGGAATTCTGTGGCAACATCATAGCTCACATTGACCTCTAACTCTTGGGCTCAAGAGATCCTCCTGCCTCAGCCTCCCTCAGTAGCACCTGCCAAGATATCTGGCTAATTTTTTCTATTTTTTAGTAGAGATGGGTCTCACTCATTTTTAGGCTAGTCTCAAACTCCTGAGCTCAAGCAATCTATCTGCTTCAGCCTTCCACAGTACTGGTAGTAGGATTATAGGTGAGAGTCACGGCACCAGTCCAGTATATTCCTTTTTTAACCCCCCCCCCTTTATTTTTCAGTTTTTGGCAGGGGCTGGGTTTGATCCTGCTAACTCCAGCATATGGGGCCAGTGCCCTACTCTTTTGAGCCACAGGTGCCGCCCAACTCTTTTTAAAAAAAAATCAACATAATTTAAGTGTGCCATGGAAGTTTACCTATAGGTTCAAGTATGCTGTGAGATATATGTTAAAAAAAAGGTTGAAAAACCCTGTTACAGAGTTTCACTTTTACAAGATGAAAAGAGTTATGGAGGTAGGCACCTGTGGCTCAGTGGGTAGGGGACCAGCCCTATATACTGAGGGTGGCAGGTTCAAACCCAGCCCCTGCCAAACTGCAACATAAAAATAGCTGGGCGTTGTGGCAGGCACCTGGAGTCCCAGCTACTTGGGAGGCTGAGGCAAGAGAATTGCCTGAGCCTAGGAAGTTGGAGGTTGCTGTGTGACGCCACAGCACTCTACCGAGGGTGATAAAGTGAGACCGTCTCTACAAAAAAAAAAGAAGAAAGAAAAGAGTTATGGAGATGGATGATGGTGATGGTTGCACATTATAAATTTATTTAATACCACTTTTAAATGGCTAAGATGGTAAATATGTGAATTGTAATGCAATAAAAAATAGAGTATAGGTAATAACATGTAAGAACTACAAAGGATCTCTTGATTGTGCCTGTTTATCATTTGTAGCTATAATCAGACTGTATGGGATGCTGATTACATTTCAGGGGCAAGAATGGGCACCGGATCTATCCCAGGTCAATTAAGCTCTTTCTCTTGAAAATTGAATTTTTTTTTTTTTGAGACAGAGCCTCAAGCTGTCCCCCTGGGTAGAGTGCTGTGGCATCACAGCTCACAGCAACTTCCAACTCCTGGGCTCAAGCGAGTCTCCTGCCTCCGCCTCCCAAGTAGATGGGACCACAGGCGCTCACCACAATGCCTGGCTATTTTTTGGTTGCAGCCATCATTGTTATTTGGTGGGCCCAGGGTGTATTCGAACCCACCACCTTAGGTGTATGTGGCTGGCACCTTAGCCACTTGAGCCACAGGAGCTGAGCCTGAAAATTGAATCTTGAGGCTTCGCACCTGTATCTCAGTGGTTAGGGAGCCAGCCACATGCACCAAGGCAAGCAAGTTTGAACCTGGCCAGGGCCTGGTAAACAACAATGACAACTGCAACAAAAAAATAGCCAGCTGTTGTGGCGGGTGCCTATAGTCCCAGCTACTTTTGAGGCTGAGGCAAGAGAATTCCTTAAGCTTTAGAGTTTGAGGTTGCTGTGAGCTGTGACCTCAAGGTACTCTACCGAAGGTGACATAGTGAGACTCTGTCTCAAAAAACAAACAAAAAAAAAAAAAAAAAGAAGAAGAAGAAGAAGAAGAAGAGGAAAAAAAAATTGAATCTTGAGTAGAAGAAGCATAAACCATTTGGAGCTAAATAGTCTAAAGATATCACTCTTCACATTTGATTCATCAGTTCCTACTACAAACATCTCTAAATGTACCCTGGCTTTACAAATCCTTACTTACAAGTTACCTAGTATATTTACAGTAAAATTATTTTTCTGGTTTTACATTTAGTTTTTTTCCCCTTTTGGCCTACAACTAAAGTGGACTTAGTGATACATTGTATTCCTTGCCTACATCGTGCATGTGACACTCCATTTTGTATGTTTTCCTAATATAGCACAGCAATCTCCAGTCTCTGTGGCAGCCCAAGAATTTTGTGGAAATACTAACAAGCCCTCCTGGGAATTGCTATAACCCAAGGATGACGACAGATTCTTGCCTTTTCTGTCTGCTTTGTTTTCCTGTGAATGCTGTAAAGAAAAATTAGCTGTGGCGTTCTCAAAGGTGCTCGTTGTTTTGTATTTATTGCTCAGGCTTAAGATTTTATTGCTGTGCTGATTATCACATAAATTAGTAAATATGTAGGAATAAGTGTTTGCCTTCATATGCTACATAATCAGCTTTGGAAGTTTGCTTTTTAGTTTGCGGCACAGGAGCTGAAAATAAAACCAGAAAAATCTACCTTTATATGAAATATAAAAGTGTACTTTGATTTTACTCATTCAAAGTTGCATTATAAAATTAATAATTATTGTTTGCTGCTTATAGAGCTTATAATTCAGTAATTACTTATAATTCCATAGTTATACTGCACTTGTGCTAAATTCAATAAGACAGAAGTGTAAAAGTGCAAAGTTAGCAACAGAGGAATACAATCTAAGCCAACTTTCTAGAGAAGAAATGATTTAAGATGACATAAGGCGGGTTTGAGGAAGAATTGTGTTCTCCGAGAGATAGGATAAAGATGGAACATTTAAGGTAAAGGAACAGCACCTGTACTGTGAAGGTTTGTTTAAATATTTTTAAGTTCTATATTGCTGAGGTAAAAAAATATGGGTTATCAGGAGAGAGGGATAAGTGTGGCTAGAAGTATAGACAAAATACAGATAATGCTGGTACTTGAATGTTGCAACTGGGAGTATGAACTTTGTTTTCAAGGCAATGGTAGGTTAGTAAACATAATCAGTTTTGTATTTGAATAAACTTAGCTGTGAGTAAGGTAGAGAAAATGGAGTACACTGAAGACAGGGGCAGCAATTAAAACTCTGTTAGAGGCTTAGTGCCTGTAGCTCAGGGGCTAGGGTGCCAGCTATATATGCCAGAGCTGGAAGGTTCAAATCCAGCCCAGGCATGCCAAACAATAATGATAACTCCAGTGAAAAAATAGCTGGGTGGGCGGTGCCTGTGGCCCAAAGGAGTAGGGTGCCAGACCCATATGCCGGAGGTGGTGGGTTCAAACCCAGCCCCAGCCAAAAACTGCAACAACAACAAAAAAAAAACTGTGGTTGTGGTGGGCACCTGTAGTCCCAGCTACTTTGGAGGCTGAGGCAAGAGAATTGCTTAAGCCCAAGAGTTTGAGGTTGCTGTGAGCTGTGACGCCCTAGCACTCTATCCCAGGCAACAGCTTCAGACTTTGTCTCAAAAAACAACAACAAAAAAAAGAAAAACAAAAAGAAAAAAACCCAACTCTGGTAGAATTGGCTGGGCACAGTGCTTCACACCTGTAATCCCAGTCACAGGTTGAGGCAGAAAGAATCCCTTGAGCTCAGAATATAAGACCAGCCTGGGCAAGAGCTAGACCCCTTCTCGACTAAAAATAGAAAACACTAGGTAGGTGTTGTGAGGCTCCTGGAGTCTCAGCTACTTGGGAGGCTGAGTCAATTTTATGTTGTATTTTCCTTTGATTCAATTCAAAGTATTTTCTAATTTTCCTTGTGATTTCTTCTGTTATGCCCAGGAGCTCCCCCAAAGACCACACTACCAGACAAGTCAAATTAAAATGGAGTTCTTTTATTGAAGAGCCCGCTGGCAACTGCCCCAGTGTCCCAACATGGGGTCTCTGAGTGTAGCCTCAAGTTGTCTAAGACTCTGATTTTTTTTTTGAGACAGAGCCTCAAGCTGTCCCCCTGGGTAGAGTGCTGTGGCATCACGCTCACAGCAACCTCCAACTCCTGGGCTCAAGCAAGTCTCCTACCTCAGCTTCCCAAGTAGCTGGGACCACAGGCACCTGCCGCAATGCCCGGCTATTTTTTGGTTGCAGCCGTCATTGTTGTTTGGTGGGCCTAGGCTGGATTCGAACCCACCACCTTGGGTATATGTGGCTGGTGCCTTAGCCACTTGAGCCACAGGCACCAAGCCTAAGGCTCTGATTTTTATAAGGCAAAATATTTCCAGGGGGCAGATAAACATAGTCATAGAAGTGAAAAACAGCCATTTAGGGGAAATCACGAGGGGTGAAAACAAGTAGGGGGAGATCATGAGGGTATGGCAGTTTAATTTACACAATGTTATGATCAGGAGAACACAGTCTACAATGTCTTTAGGTAATGTAGGGAGGGGGACTTGCAGGTGAGGGTCATAAACAACATGATCATAAAAAGCTATAATCATAGGGGCTATGTGGTTAGTAACTTACATTACTAACAATTTTAGATAAAGGCATTTACAGTTACACTGGGAGGGAAAACAAGAGGAACTAGTTTTGAAGGTAAAAAGGAATAAATAGTAAAGTAGAGTTAAGCTTGTTTTGTTAACATTTCAATGTTATATACAGATGGTATGAAGATCACTTTAACATAATCATGAAGGTTGTTTGTCACAAGGGTAGTTACTGACTTTCTACACACTATTAATAATTTTAACAGTTCTAACCAGGTACACTTAAAATACTATGCAATGGGCGGGGAGGCAAATGGAACTGGGTTTTTTTTTTGTTGTTGTTATAGAGACAGAGTCTCACTTTATGGCCCTTTGTAGAGTGTCTTATCACACAGCTGACAGCAACCTCCAACTCCTGGGCTTAGGTGATTCTCTTGCCTCAGCCTCCAGAGTAGCTGGGACTACAGGTGCCCGCCACAGCACCCAGCTATTTTTTGTTGCAGTTTGGCTGGGGCCAGGTTTGAACCTGCCTCCCTTGGTATATGGGGCCTGTGCCCTACTCCTTGAGCCACAGATGCCACCCTTTGGTTTGTTTTTTTTAAGCAATAAAATGTAGCAAAACAACAGCATGGAATCATTTTGCCTTCCCACTGATTCTCTGGAAAGAGAATTATACCAAAATGGAGTTAGGCTTGCTTCTCTTTCACCTTAACACTTCTTTGAGTTAGGGGTTATTTAAAAGTATAATGAAAGTTGATTTCCAAACATTTGGAGGTTTCCTACATTTTTCTGTTGATTTCTAATTTAATTACATTGAGGTCCCCAAACATATTTTGTATGATTTTTATCCTTTTAAATTTATTGAGTTCTGTTTTGTGGCTCATGATATGATCTATCCTGGAGCATGTGCACATAAAAATTAGGCATATTTAAGAGTATTTAGGTGGAGTGTTTTATGTATATCAGTTACTTCAGGTTGATTCTTAGTGGTGAGTCTTTCCTGTACTTGCTAATTTTGCCTAATTTGCTTTTCATCTGTAATATTTTCTTTCTTTCAACTTTGTTCTTTTACTAGTTTTGAGAATTTAATTCACTTTAGTTTTTTTCTTTTCCTGATATAATTACTTAAGATTATGAAATTTCCTGGTTTGGTGCCTTTAGCTCAGTGTGTAGGGCACTGGCTACATACACTCAAGCTGGTGGGTTGGAGCCGGCCAGAGCCTGCTAAAGAGCAATGACAATTGCAACCAAAAGATAGCCCAGTGTTGCGGTGGACACTTGTAGTCCCAGCTACTTGGGACCCTGAGGCAAGAGAATTGATTAAGGCTCAGCACCTGTGGCTCAAATGGCTAAGGCGCCAGCCACATACACCTAAGGTGGGGGGTTCGAATCCAGCCTGGCCCGCCAAACAACAATGATGGCTGCAACCAAAAAATAGCTGGGCATTGTGGCGGGCACCTGTGGTCCCAGCTACTTGGGAGGCTGAGGCAGGAAACTTGCTTGAGCCCAGGAGTTGGAGGTTGCTGTGAGCTGTGATGCCACAGCACTCTACCCAGGGGGAAAGTCTGAGGCTCTGTCTCAAAAAAAAAAAAAAAAAAAAGAAAGAAAGAAAGAAAAAAGAGAATCGCTTAAACCCAAGAGTTTGAGGTTGCTGTGAGCTGCAACACCAGAGCACTCTGCTGAAGGCGACATAGTGAAGCTGTCTCAAAAAAAATATTATGAAATTTTCTGTGATCACAGCCATGTTTCTTCCATAAATTCCTTTTATAAAGTGTTGTCTAGTTTTGCCTGTATTTCCTTAGTTCACTTAACATTTGTGTAGTAGAAAGCTTTTGAAGGAAAATTTTCAAGAAAAAAATTTTTTTTTTCTGTTACCCTGGGTAGAGTGCTGTGGAGTCACAGCTTACAGCAACCTCAAACTCTTGGACTCAAGCAATCCTTTTGACTCAGCCTTAGACCGCCCAGTAGCTAGGGGGACTACAGGCCCCCATTAATTTTTTTAATTTTTAGTAGAGACGGCTCTGGCTCTTGCCCAGGCTGATCTCCAACTCCTGAGCACAGGCAATCCACCAGCTTCAGCCTCCCAAAGTGCTAGGATTTACAGGCATAAGCACCACGCCTGGCAGTTAAGAAAGGGCTTTTTAAAAATGAAGCTATTGATTTATAGTTTTATTGCATTGTTATCAGAAAGGGTCCTTTGATCTGTCTTGGACCCAGAGTTAATGTCTCCTATTTGTTTTGTTTGTTTAGTTCATTGAAGTCACAGCTCACAGCGATCTCAAACTCTTGGGCTTAAGGGATTCTCTTGCCTCAGCCTCCCAAGTAGCTGGGACTACAGGCACTGTCCACAACACCCATCTAATTCTCTCCTAGTATTGATGTGCTTCTTTTTATTTCTCTGTACTTATACTGTGGATCCTCCTTTATGAAGTTGATTACTGTTGTCACGACCCAGCGGGTTCCTATGGCCCTGGTCTCAGCGCAGGAAGGAACCAGGCGAGAGGCAGATTAGAAGTACAAGCTTGTGGAAAGCAGGCTAGCCTTTACTTCCTCGGTAGCCCAGAGCAACCTCCGCACCAGCCTTTTATTGAGCCAGAACACAGGTGAGGGGAGTAATTAACAATGACTATGTGCTGAGGGCACAAGCTCTTCTTCCACAAGGAACTCCCGTGGAGGAATGGCCCGAGGTCCACGCCTCAGCTGCAGATCATCTTGCTCGGATGTCATCTGGCTCTTGGCGTCTCCTACATACTGTATTATTTGATACTCAATGGTATTCTGATACTCAAAAGGGTTACATAACTGTGAACTGCGGCTTTTAGCTTGGCAAAGTGTCCTTTTTTGCTGGATTTAGAGTCTAAACCCTGACTTGTGTCACATCGAGATCTCAGCGCACCCGAGTCCCAAGTCTAGTCGACTCCACCCATCCCTGGGACGGGCGCCGTCTCCCACTCAGAGAGTCACAGAATTGACTGCTGCCAAGAGCGGTCGCCCTCTGCTCCAGGGCGGAAACAATGCGCTCTTCGCAGAGAGCAGTGGGACACGTAGTCCGTCAGGCGCCTTCTGTCCCTGCGTCTCTCCACGTGACGCACTTCCATACGCGCCGCAGTCCCTGCGGTAATTGGTGTGCACTTGTGAGGCTGTTTCCGGTTCGGGCTCGGACCCTGGCAGCTGAGCGAGGGGATTCCTTGTTTGAGTTTCTGTGGCCGTGGATGCACGAAGTTATCTGGCCAAGAGCATCCTGGGCCGACTGTGAACTTGACTGGCTGACAGGTCCCTGGCTACCCGGACTGAGCCAAGCCGGCTTCAGTCCCTCTCACATAAGGGAAATCTATCTACCCGACTTTTTGTGCCAGGCCAGGAAGTCGCCGGCCACTCGCGGTTCGTGCTGGGGAAGAGCTGAGGAGGCCGTGTCCCTGCGAACAGCTCACAGCTCAGCCCTGGTACCGTTTGGTCCTGGTGCCTGCACCCGCCTCTAAGGCGGGCGCGGCGGGGACGCTGCCTCTGGCACGGGTCACTCCTCACAGCTCACGGTCCTCCACGCCCAGGCGGTGCACACGAAACCCGGCGCGGGATGGCCAGCAGGTTCGGGACAGCTTCGTGTTGGGTAACTAGGCACTTTTTCTAACTTTTAAAAAGCTGACAGGACACTGAGAGTCAGCATGTTCATCTCTTCAGGATCACATCCAGGACCTGAACTCACATGTTCCCCATCCTGGCCCCCACCCTGGGTCTGTGAGCCTCCAGATACGTTCCTTCTGGTATTTTGAGTCCAGTATCTTGTCCTTCAGTAGTTACCCTGTACTTTATTGCCAGCTGAGAACCCTGAACTTTTGAGAGTCCTTTTTAAGGTAATGCTCATGCTTTTCCATCATTTTGTGTTTTCTGACAGAGTTGTTTCCTTATGCAGTCTGTTAGTTCATTGAGGTTCATATATACCTTTCTCGTTTTTCGTTTGTCCAAAGGCTTATTTACTGTCTTTGTGTGCTGGACCCTTTGTGCTGGCAAGGATAAATTGTGTATGTCCCTTGTTTTAGAGGAGCTTTGGTCTGGCCTGGATGGAGAGTAAGTAATTAAGTGAACTATGGGTGCAATTACAGGTGCAACGGGAAGGAGAAGAAGCTAGGAGAGGAACTTGAAGGTCCAAGGAGAAAGGCGAGATCTGTGGGGAGGGCTGCCGCAGTGCATCACCTGCATGAAGTGAATGAGAGGGGAGACTTCATAATGATTTAATTGTCCAACCCATTCCTCTTGGTGGTGGTGAAGTTTCTTAGACTAGGAACGCTATTTTGAGAGGTGTTCTGGAAAGGACTTTCTCAGGTGTGGACACAGAATGCCTATATTTGAGTTTATGACTTTAATTTGTGGACTTCTAAAGTGGAAATATACAGATTAAAAGCACCTATATATTGGAGGAAGCTGAGGTTGTGACCGACTAGAGCCCTGAAGAAGACTGAGGAGATGACTCAGGTTAATGACAAAGATGGGACATCAGGTGAAGAAGGACTAAAGTGCTAGAGAAGTTGGAGAAAGGAGAAGTGGGATTGCTCCCTCCCCATCAAGATTGAGAAAAGAGGCTCGGCCATAGCTCAGCGGTAGAGCCCTGGCCACGTACACCCCTGGCTGGCG
This sequence comes from Otolemur garnettii, assembly GCF_000181295.1. Taxonomy (NCBI): domain Eukaryota; kingdom Metazoa; phylum Chordata; class Mammalia; order Primates; family Galagidae; genus Otolemur; species Otolemur garnettii. Next base: position 9,463,573 of record NW_003852457.1, read on the forward strand.
GATTAGAACCCAGCCAGAGCCTGCCAAACAACAGTGACAATTACAACAAAAAAATAGGCGTTGTCGCGGGTGCCTGTAGTCCCAGCTACTTGGGAGACTGAGGCAAGAGAATAGCTTAAGTCCAAGAGTTTGAGGTTGCTGTGATGCCATGGTACTCTACCGAGGGAGACATAGTGAGACTCTGTCTCAAAACAAAAAAACAAAGATTGAGCTGGGTGCAGTGGCTCACGCCTGTAATCCTAGCACTGTGGGAGGCTGAGGCGGTAGGATTGCTTCAGTTCAGGAGTTCAAGGATTGTCTGAGCGGGAGTGAGACACCGACTCTTGGAAAATCCCAGCCGGGCTCCGAGCAAGCGCCTGTGATCCCACTGGCTTCAGGGGCTGAGGGAGCAGGATGCCCGAGTCTGAGGTTGCGGTGACCTACCATGCCATTGCGCTCTACTCAGGACATAGGGTAGAACCCTCCCAACACCAAAGATTGAGAAAAGAGAACTTCTTAAAGGCAGTGATATGAAATGTCTCAGAGAAGCATTTCATGAGATGAAAAGTTATATGTTGAATTTTGGAATTTATAGGTTTTAGGCATTTTTTTCTAAAGGAGGGAGAATTTTGGGGATGGTGTAGGTGATAGCTTCCGGAAAGGTAAAGGGGTGCGGCAGGGTGGATTATTGTGGAAAATGGTTAGGGATAGTATAGCATTTTTAGGTGGTCAACTGTGAAAGGAAGAATTAATGTGCCACAGATAAGGGATTTCAGTGAGGTGGCCTGAACAATCCAATAAACTGCAAAAGTTATGTGCCTTTTATTTGAAAACAGTAATTATGCAGAAACTAAATAATTCTATTTACAATAACAGTAAAAAAAAAAAAGTGAAGTGTAGAGTACCTAAATAAGAGACTTTTTAAAAAACAGTCTCATTTTGTCACCCTTGGTAGAGTGTGGTAGCATCACAGCTCACAGCAACCTCAAACTCTTGGGCTCTTTGCTTGTCTCACCCTCCCGCATAGCCAGGACTACAGGCACCTGCCACAACACCGAGCTGTTTTTTTTTTTAATTTTTTGTATTAGATCATAATTGTGTACATTAATTCTATCATAGGATATAGTGTGTTGCTTCCATATACAGTTTAAAAAACTCTCATCCAACTGGCTAACATAGCCATCGTGTCTTTCGAGCTGTTTTTTTTTCTTAGAGACAGTCTCAGTTTGTCACCCTTGGTAGAGTGCTGTGGCATCACAGCTCACAGCAACCTACAGCTCTAGGGCTTATGTGATTCTCTTGCCTCAGCCTCCCAGGTAGTTGGGACTACAGGTGTCTGCCACAATGCCAGGCTATTTTTTGGTTGCAGTTTGGCTGGGGCTGGGTTTGAACCCACCATCCTCGGTATATGGGGCCAGCGCTCTACTGACTGAGCCACAGGTGCCACCCACATCCGGCTATTTTTTTTTTTTTTTTTGAGACAGAGCCTCAAGCTGTCGCCCTGAGTAGGGTGCCATGGCATCACAGCTCACAGCAACCTCCAACTCCTGGGCTCAAGTGATTCTCCTGCCTTTGCCTCCCAAGTAGCTGGGACTATAGGTGCCCACGATGCCTGGCTATTTTTTGGTTGCAGCTGTCATTGGTGTTTGGCAGGCCCAGGCTGGATTCAGACCTGCCAGCTCAGGTGTATGTGGCTGGCACCCTAGCCACTTGAGCCACAGGTGCCGAGCCCCGGCTATTTTTTAAAGTCAGTCTCACACTTGCTCAGGCTGGTCTTGAACCTGTGAGCTCAGGCAGTCCACCCACTTTAGCCTTCCTGAGTGCTGAGATTACAAGCATGAGCTACCTCACCCGGCAAATAAAAGACTTTAAAAATAATGATATTAATAGTTAGTTCAGCACTCTTTTTAACCATTATATATATATGAAGTTACTGAAGTCTAGTGATTCTATGAGGCAGGGAAAATGTCCCCATTTCACGTTCTGATACCAGTGAGAAAACTGGGAACCTATCCATGGTCCCAAACTTGAGAGGAATGTTAGGAGACTCAGATGACAGGTGGGATTCAAACCCAGGCATTTTATTTTTAGAGTTGTGCTCTCATTGCCTTTTGGGACCCTGAAAGATGTTTTAGCAAATTAAACTATATTACCTTATTTTTAAGTGCAAGTATTAGTTTAACAAATATTTATTGACTATTGTGCCACATAAATGTCTAAGGAATGCAGGGGTGAACAAGACTGACAGGTCCATGACCACATGTGGGGGAAACAATCAATTATCAAAGGAACATCATAAATAAAAATGGTTGTATTTTATGCATATGAAAGAGAGTGGCTGCTTTATATTGCTTCCTCAAGGAATCTTTGTGGAGGTCAAATCTGAATGAGAACATGATGATCATGGGGAAATGGGATGTGTGGGAGAGGAAGCTAAGGAACCACAACTTGCTTGGCTCCTTTGTCAAGTGCAAAGAAAGTCTGTGGGTAGAGTGAGGGGATAGAGTGTAGACAGCCAGGGCTAGATTATGTAGGCTTCTTTTATTTATTTATTTATTTTTCTTACTTATACATGTATATATTAGGTTTCCACTTTTGCCTTCACAGAATTAAAAAGGCTAAATTTAGGCTTGGCGCCTGTGGCTCAAGTGGCTAAGGTGCCAGCCACATACACCTAAGGTGGCGGGTTCGAATCCAGCCCAGGCCTGCCAAACAACAATAAGGGCTACAACCAAAAAAAAAAAAATAGCCAGGCATTGTGGTGGGCGCCTGTGTTCCCAGCTACTTGGGAGGCTGAAGCAGGAGACTCGCTTGAGCCCAGGAGTTGGAGGTTGCCGGGAGCTGTGATGTTACGGCACTCTACCCAGCTTGAGGGGGGACAGCTTGAGGCTCTGTCTCAAAAAAAAAGGCTAAATTTAATGACAGTAATAATGTTTAACATAAAGACTGAGAACAAAAACCTCATAAAGAATGAACAAAGATAAATACATTCAGAAAAGAAATCAGACAATTGCTACAACAAAATATTAAGCAATAGTAATAGTAATAATGCAAAGAAAGTAACATTCACATTGTCAGATAGGAGTATGTCTATTATAGAATACTTTGATCATTTAACTTCTTTTTATTTAAAAAAACAACTAATATTTATAAATAAAAGTAAAAGATAATTTCAAAAAAACAGATTATGCCAAATCTTATAGACAATAGAAAAAGAAATACTGGACAATGCCTGTGGCTCAAAGGAGTAGGGCACTGGCCCCATATGCCAGAGGTGGCAGGTTCAAACACAGCATCACTCTACTTAATCTGGATATACCTTCTATTAAAATTGGAGAAAATATATTATTATAAAGGGGAAATTACAAACACATTTCACTTATAAATGAGGATGCAATATGATAAACAACATATTAACATGTTGGCTTAAAAATTAGTGTTTAAGTAATGTACTTTGGTCAAAATTAAATACAATTTATATGAGAATTAGTTACTATTTTCTTTCTTTCCCTTGCCCACACTCCCTCCCTCCTTCTCTGTCTGGTCTCCCCCTCCTCCATGCCCCACGGTGTCATTAATTGTCATTAATTGTCTTCATATCAAAGTTGAATACATAAGATTCTTATTTCTCCATTCCTTTGATGCTTCACTAAGAATAATATGTTCTACCTCCATCCAGGTTAGTACAAATGCTGTAAAATCTCCATTAGTTTTGATGGCTGAATATATTCCATGGTATACATATACCACAGCTTACCAATCCATTCCTGGGTTGAAGGACATTTAGGCTGTTTCCACATTTTAGCGATTGTAAATTGGGCTGCAATAAACAGCCTAATACAAGTGTCTTTATAATAAAAGTTTTTTTTTTCCTTCTGGATAGATGCCCAGTAATGGGATTGCAGGATCAAATGGGAGGTCTAGGTTGAGTTCTTTAAGATTTCTTCATACTTCCTTCCAAAAAGGTTGTGTTAGTTTGCAGTCCCACCAGCAGTGCAAAAGCATTCCTTTCTTTCCACATCTGTGCCAGCATCTATAGTTTTGAGATTTTGTGATATAGGTCATTCTCACTGGGGTTAGATGATATCTCAGAGTGGTTTTAATTTGTATTTCTCTGATAATTAGGGATGATGGGCATTTTTTTGTATGCTTAGTAGCCATTTGTCTATCATCTTTAGAGAAGATTCTGTTCATCTCTTTTCCCCATTGATGTATGGGATTGTTGGTTTTTTCTTGTAGATTAATTGAAGTTCTGCATAATCCTGGTTATTAGACTTTTGCCTGATTCAAAATATGCAAATATCCTTTCCCATTGAGTAGGTTGTCTATTTGCTCTGGTTGTTGTCTCCTTGGCTGTACAGAAACTTTTCAGTTTCATTAAATCTCATTTGTTTATTATTGCTGTTGTTGCTATTGCCGTGGCAGTCTCCCTCATAAAGTCTTTCCCCAGGCCAATATCTTGCAGTGTTTTTCCTATACTTTCTTTGAGGATTTTTATCATTTCATGCCTTAAATGTAAGTCCTTTATCCATCTTGAATCAATTTTTGTGAGTGGAGAAAGGTGTGAGTCCAATTTCAGTCTTTTACATGTGGATATCTAGTTTTCCCAGCACCATTTATTAAATAGGGAGTCTTTCCCCCAGTGGATGCTCTTGTTTGGTTTATCAAAGATTAGGTGGCTATAAGTTGGTTTCATTTCCAGGTTTTCTATTCGATTCTAAATATCTATGTCTCTATTTTTGTGCCAGTACCATGCTGTCTTGACTACTATGGCCTTGTAGTACAGCCTAAAATCTGGTATAGTGATACCCCCAGCTTTGTTTTTGTTACTAAGAACTGCCTTAGCTATACGGGGTTTTTTCTGGTTCCATACAAAATGCAGAATCATTTTTTCCAAGTCTTGAAAGTATGATGTTGGTGTTTTAATAGGGATGGCATTGAATCGGTAAATAACTCTGGGAAGTACAGACATTTTAACAATGTTGATTCTTGGCTTGGTGCCTGTGGCTTAAGTGGCTAAGGCGCCAGCCACATACACCTAAGGTGGCGAGTTCGAATTCAGCCTGGGCCTGCCAAACAACAATGAGGGCTGCAACCAAAAAATAGCTGGGCGTTGTGGTGGGCACCTGTGGTCCCAGCTACTTGGGAGGTGGAGGCAGGAGAATCGCTTGAGCCCAGGAGTTGGAGGTTGCTGTGAGCTGTGATGCCA
>NW_003852457.1:9469790-9471360 GCF_000181295.1 Otolemur garnettii
CCCAGGCGTTGGAAGTTGCTGTGAGCTGTGATGCCACGGCACTCTACCCAGGGGGATAGCTTGAGGCTCTGTCTCAAAAAAAAAAAAGAATTTTTGCACCTATATACATTAGCGAAATTGGTCTGAAATTCTCCTTTTTAGTTGGGTCTTTTCCTGGTTTTGGTATCAGGGTGATGTTTGCTTCATAGAACATGTTGGGGAAGATTTCTTCCTCCTCAATATTTTGGAATAATTTCTACAGTGTAGGAGTAAGCTCTTCCTTGAAGGTTTGATAGAATTCTAGTGTGAAGCATGTAGACCAGGGCATATTTTTGTTGGGAGGTTTTTTATTGTTTCTTTGATCTCAGTGCTTTAAATTGGTCTGTTCAGGAGATCTATTTTGTCTGGGCTAAGTATAGGGAGAGGGTATGATTCCAAATATTGATCCATTTCCTTCACATTATCAAATTTCTGGGCATAAAGTTTCTGGTAGTATTTAGAGATGATCTCTTGTATCTCTGTGACATCAGTTGTTAGTTCCCCATTATCATTTCTGACTGAGGTTACTAGAGATGTTAGTAGAGATTTTACTTCCTTTTTTGTGCAGTTTTTGGCTGTGACTGGGTTTGAACCCGCCACATCCGGCATGTGGGGCCGGCACCCTACTCCTTTGAGCCACAGGCGCCACCCTAGAGATTTTACTTTTTTGCTTCTAGTTAGTCTGGCCAAGAGTTTATCTATTTTATTTATTTTTCAAAAAACCAAATCCTTGTTTCATTAATTTTCTGAATGATTCCTTTGTTTTCAGTTTCATTGATCTCTGGTTTAATTTTGGATATTTCTTCTGCTGGGTTTAGGCTTAGATTGTTCTTTTTCCCAATTCCATCAGATGGCTTGTGAGTTTGTTGATGCGCTTTCTTTCTGTTTTTCTAATGTAGGAGTCTAAAGCGATGAATTTTCCTCTCAGGACTGCTTTTTGCTGTATCCCATAGGTTTTGGTAGCTTGTCTCATCATTATTGTTATACTCAAGGAAATTAATGATTTCCTTTTTAATTTCTTCCTGCACCCAACTATCATTCAGCATAAGGTTGTTTAACTTCCATGCCTTTGTGTGAGGTTGAGTGTTATCGCTGGAATTGAGTTCCACTTTTAGTGCCTTGTGTTCTGAAAAGATGCAAGGTAGAATTTCAATTCTTTTGATTCTCTTGAGATTTGCTTTGTGTCCTAGGATATGATCAATTTTGAAGAATGTTCCATGGGACAATGAGAAGAATGTATATTCTTTATCTTTGGGATGGAGTATTCTATATACATCTGTCAAGCACCAAGTTATTCTAGGGTCTCATTTAAATCTCTAATATCTTTGTTTAATTTCTGTTTAGAGGATCTGTCCAGCTCTGAGAGACGGGTATTAAAGTCCCCTGTTATTATGGTGTTATAGGATGTCATATTGCTCAGACTGAGCAAGGTCTGTTTCAAGAATCTAGGAGCATTTAAATTGGGTGCATAAATATTTAGAATTAAAATGTCTTCTTGTTGTATTTTTCCCTTGACCAATATGAAGTGACCATCATTGTCTTTTTTTTTTTT
>NW_003852457.1:9472802-9489601 GCF_000181295.1 Otolemur garnettii
AAAAAAAAAAAAAGAAAAATAGAAAAGTCCACGTTCACCCTAATAGATTTGCCCCTGTAGGTCAGTTGGCACTTACTCCTGGCAGCCTGCAAAAAAATAAATGTATTTTTTTTGTCTAGACTTTAGATAAATTCATTACAATATGCCTTGGAGAAGGTCTATTTGAGGTGAGGTGACCAGGGGACCAATATCCCTCTGAAAGAAGTATGACAGACTCTTGAGTGATATTTGGGAAATTTTCATTGATAACATTCTCTAGAATGGCTTCCATTCCTCTGGGGCATTCTTCTTCCCTGTCTGGGATACCTATAACTCATATGTTTGAATGCTTCATAGAGTCCCACAATTCTATCAGTGAACATTCTGCTTTCTCTTCTTTTCAGCCACTTTAAGTATCTGGGTTATCTCGAGAGCTTTATCCTCTACTCCTGAGATTCTTACTTCAGCATGATCTAATCTGTTGTTGATACTTCCTGTTGCATCTTTAAGTTCCCTAATTGACTGCCTCAGTTCCTTCAGCTCTACTATATCCTTTCTGTATTCTTCATATCATTCATCTCTTATTTGATTCTGTTTTTGAATTTCCTATTATCCACTTTCTCAGCAATTTCTTTCATTGTTTTTTGATTGTTTTCCACTTTCTCAGCAATTTCCTTCATTATTTTCATCATATGTATTCTAAATTCCTCTTCTGTCATTTCTAACATTTCTTTATAGGAGTAATCCTCTGCTGTAGTTACCTTGTGATCCCTAGAAGGGGTTACTTTGGACTGGGATTTCATGTTGCCAGGATTTTTCTGCCGATTCTTATTCATGAGTGCTTTCTGATAGCTGTTTCCTTACCCTAATTTTCCTTTCACTGCTTCTTGCTCTAAGCTACTATGCCACTGGCCTAAAGTTTTAATGAGACCTTTTCGTGCAAGACCAGAAGGATGAGAAGATTGAGGAGCAAGAAGGGAAAAAAGATTTAAAAGAAAAAAAAAGAGAGAGAGAGAAAGAAGAGGGGATGAGTAAAAGGAAGTACTGGCAAAAGGAAGAAAGGCACCAATAGAACAAAACAGGAGAAATATAGGTATATATAGGGTACTATGACCCACCCTTAAAGACCCCCAACCTCTAAGGGGTCCCGGGTTGGGTTATTCCCTTGAAGTCAACAGCTCTTTGCCAGCCAGCTCAGACACAGTACCCTACCTCCACCAGGTAGAGAGGAAAGACAAAAATACTATAAATCAAACCATAACAAACAAGCAAAATCCCTAACAGGATAAAATTGGGGTTAAAAAAACAAATAATAGGGGCAGAAACACTGGCAAAAATGAAATTCTAATTATTAAAGAAGGGAAAAATGGAAGATTGTATTTAAACTAGAATAATGAAAAAAGAAAAATGTCAAAGAAAATGTTGAATTTAAGGAAAAAACAAAAACACAAAAACCTTAAAACCAAAAAACCAAACAGTATATTTATCTTGGTAAATATTTTCCAGGAAACAGGTGATCTTCTAAGGAATGAGAAGTTAGTCCCAATGTTGATACAGCATAAGGTGAAGATTAGAGGCCTCAGCTGATTTCACAGACCTCGCAGGCTTAGGAGCCCAAATGTGAGCCCTCAGCTCACTTAAAAGACACTCCAGACCCTGAACGTTGGCCAAGCAGAAGCTTTCCAAGGAAATCAGTCCCAATGTTGATTGAGAAGTTAGTCCCAATGTTGATACAGCATAAGGTGAAGATTAGAGGCCTCAGCTGATTTCACAGACCTCGCAGGCTTAGGAGCCCAAAAATGAGCCCTCAGCTCACTTAAAAGACACTCCAGACCCTGAACGTTGGCCAAGCAGAAGCTTTCCAAGGAAATCACTTATCCCTAGGATCTCTCCTGGCGTGGCTGCCTTCTTATCCAGTGCACCAAATCCAGTTTCCCTGAATGCCCCTGAGGGCCAAGGCTGTTAATCTGCCAAACACCTGGATCTCCGAACTTCCCCGGCATCTCAGTCCTGGCCTTTGGGCAGCTCAGTCACTAGATTACTTGCCCAAGGTCTTCCAGCCTATCCCTACACTACAACTTGCAGGGGCAGCTCCCTGACAGATACCGTGCAGGCAGCCCACAGCTGAACGGCATTAGCTCCTTACCAGCTCAGTGGCTCAGTCTGGGCCCCAGACAGTGCCCTAAGCCATCTGCACACTGGCCCAAGGTCTCCCAAGGCAGTTCAATGGAGTGCCCAAGTCCAGAAAAACCCAAACAGTCCCCAGGCAAGGCTCTTCCCGCTTGCAGTGTCACTGTTGCTATAGGTACAGCTGCAGGCAGCTTCCAACCTAACAAATGGGCACCCCCTACTTGCCGGTTTTCCACCACTTCCGTCCTCCTTGTGGAGTCCAGATGTCTCTTGCTGACTTCCTGGGTCACGAGAGGACAGCCTCTGGGCAAAACCCACTGGCCAGAGATGCCTGGAGTCTTCTCTCCCCACCCTCATTGTGCCTGGTTACACAGAAGATGCTACTTGGCTGCCATCTTGATTATGTAGGGTTCTTTTTTTTGAGACAGAGCCTCAAGCTGTCCTCCTGGGTAGAGTGCTGTAACATCACAGCTCACAGCAACCTCCAACTCCTGGGCTCAAGCGAGTCTCCTGCCTCAGTCTCCCAAGTAGCTGGGACCACAGGCGCCCGCCACAATGCCCAGCTATTTTTTGGTTGCAGCCATCATCGTTGTTCTGGCGGGCCGGGCTGGATTTGAATCCGCCACCTTAGGTGTATGTGACTGGTGCCTTAGCCACTTGAGCCACAGGCACTGAGCCTATGTAGGGTTCTTTAAATGAAGTAAAGAATAATGCTGGAAAGTCTTTGAAATTATTTTATTTTGAAACATTTCAAAACTACAGAGAACTTTCAAGAATAGTATAAGAAAATCTGTATTGTATTAAACACCCGTGCACACCCCCCACTCCCCCCCACCCCACCCCCACCTCCCTGCTGCTGCTGGGTATGGTAGCCTACACCTATAATCCTAGTATTCTGGGACCCACCAAGGCCTCAGGATCCCTTGAGCTCAGGACCAGCCTTAGCAAGAGTGAGACCCTGTCTCTACTTAAAACAACAACAACAACAAAAAATTAGAAAAATTAGCCTGGCTTTGTGGTGGTTGCCTGTAATCCCAGCTACTTGGGAGGCTGAGGCAAGAGAATCTTTTATGCCCAAGAGTTTGAGGTTGCCATGAGCTGTGATGCCATGGTACTTTACTGAGGGTGACATAGTGAGACTCTGTCTCAAAGAAAAAAAAAGTTTAGGCCAAGAGTGGTGGCTTATACTATAATCCTAGTGCTCTGGGATGTTGAGGTAGGTGGATTGCTCGAGCTCAGGAGTTTGAGACCAGACTGAGCAAGATATTATCTCTACTAAAAATAAAACTAGACGGGCGGCACCTGTGGCTCAGTGAGTAGGGCACCAGCCCTATATACCAAGGGTGGCAGATTCAAACCCAGCCCCAGTCAAACTGCAACAAAAAAAATAGCTGAGTATTATGGCGTGTGCCTGTAGTCCCAGCTACTCAGGAGACTGAGGCAAGAGAATCGCCTAAGCTCAGGAGTTGGAGGTTGCTGTGACGCCCTGGCACGCTACTAAGGGCGATAGAGTGAGACTCTGTCTCTAAAAAAATAAAAATAAAAATAAAACTAGCCAGGCATTGTGTGGCAGGTACCTGTATTCCCTGCTACTCAGAAGCTGAGGTAAGAAGATTTCTTGAGCCCAAGAGTTTGAGGTTGCTGTGAGCTATGATGCCATGGCATTCTACCCAGGCTGGAAAGGATAAGACTATGTCTTATAAATAAATAAATGAATGAATGAAATTTTGTTTTTGTATAAATGTCATCATTTTTCTGCAGCTTGCAAAAATGTCTCTAGATATTTCCGTTTTTGGTGGTAATTTACATTGTTCGTTTTGTCACAGTTACAAACTTAAAACATTGAACACTCTGCACATGTATCAAAATTTCCTATTAATTTTTAAAAGAGTTTTCTCAAGAGTAGTTTTAGGTTTACAGCAAAATTGGGAAGAAAGTACAGAGATATTCCATAAGTCCTCTGCCCCACGTATGCACAGCCTCCACTATTATCAGCCTGAACCTACATTGACACATTCTTTTTTCTTTTTGAGACAGACCCTCAAGCTGTCGCCCTGGGTAGAGTGCAGTGGCATCACAGCTCACAGCAACCTCCAATTCCTGGGCTCAAGTGAGTCTCCTGCCTCAGCCTCCCAAGTAGCTGGGACCACAGGCGCCCACCACAACGCCCGGCTATGTTTTGGTTGCAGCCATTGTTGTTTTTTGGTGGGCCTGGGCTGGATTCGAACCCACCAGCTCAGGTGTATGTCGCTGGCACCTTAGCCACTTGAGCCACAGGCATCCGAGCCCATTGACACGTTGTTACCACTCAAAGTCCATAGTTTACATTAGAGTTTACCCTTGGTATTGTATATTGTCTGTGTTTGGACAAATGTTTAATGACTTATATCTACTATTGTGGTATCATACAGTATAGTTTTACTGCCCTAAAAATTATCTGTGCTTTGCCTATTCATCACTCCCTAAATCCTGGCAACCACTGATCTTTTTACAGCCTCCACTGTTTTGTCTTTTCCAGAATGTCAGTTAGAGGCCATGTGAGGTGGCCCAGGCCTGTTCCAAAATGTCAGAGGCTGGGCAAGGTGGCTCATGCTTGTAATCCTAGTACTCTGGAAGGCCAAGATGGGGGTGGATAGCTTGAGCTCATGGATTTGAGACCAGCCTGAGCAAAAATCAAGACCCTGTGTCTACTAAAAATAGAAAAAAAAGTGAGGCAAGAGGATCACTTGAGCCTGAGTAGGAGGTTGCTGTGAGCTGTGACGCCATGGCACTCTACCCAGGCAACAGATTGAGACTTTGTCTCAAAAATAAATAAATAAATAAATAAAATAAAGCATCAATATCAGTTAGGTATTAATAGTATGTTGGTTTTCAGAATAACTTCTTTAAAATGAATCCCTGTTTTTAAACTTAATATAATTGGAATTGTGTACTACAGTATATGGCTTCTATCAGATAAGAGTTCTTATGAGTTTCACGCAAGTCATATGATATTCCATTGTATGAACATATCATAATTTTCTTTTGTAATCAACTGTTATACCTCTGCAACAATTAGTTTGTTACCATTTATTTGTTATTTTGAATAGCAGTATTATGAACTTTTTTGTTTGATAGATACACTCATTTCTGTTAGGCATATACCAGGATTTGTAAATTTCAATCTATTGACATTTTGGGCTGAATAATTCTTCCTTGTGGACGAATGTCCTGTGCTTTGTCCACCTTGAGCAGCATTCTTGGCCTCTACTCATTTAGATGCTAGTAGCACTACCCCAGTGTGATAGTCATAAATGGTTCCAGACATTGTTAAATGTTCCCTGGAGGGCAAAATCCCCCCCTTCCCTCTTAAGAACCACTGGACATATATTCAGTAGTGATAATGTTGGGTCTTTGGGTCTACATATATTTATATTTAGTATTTACTACCAGTTTCAAAAGTGGCGAAGCTACTTTGTAGTTCCACAACTAATATATGAGAGTTACATTTGTTTTACGTTCTTACCAAACTTGTATCCTCACCTTTGTTTTTAACCTTTTCTCATGGAATGGTTATATTACACTGTATGCAACCATTCTTCTTTGATGTTCATTTAAAAATGTTACCAGCTTTTTATTTGCTGGCGCCCTACTCCTTTGAGCCACAGCACTGTCCCCAGCTGTTTATTTCTAAATGACTCCTTTTTGTTGTTTTGCAGCTTTTGCTGGGCCTGGGTTCAAACCTGCCATCTATGGCATATGGGGCTGGCACCCTACTCCTTTGAGCCACACACGCCACCCACTCCTTTTTTTTTTTTTTTTGACACATAGTCTTTTTTTTTTTTTTTTTGAGGCAGAGCCTCAAGCTGTCCCCCTGGGTAGAGTGCTGTAACATCACAGCTCACAGCAACCTCCAACTCCTGGGCTCAAGCGAGTCTCCTGCCTCTGCCTCCCAAGTAGCTGGGACCACAGGCACCTGCCACAACGCCCGGCTGTTTTTTGGTTACAGCATCATTGTTATTTGGCGGGCCCGGGCTGGATTCGAACCCACCACCTTAGGTGTATATAGCCGGTGCCTTAGCCACTTGAGCCATAGGCTCCGAGCCGACACGTAGTCTTATTTGTCACACTTGGTAGAGTACCATGGTGTCACAGATCCCAGCAACCTCAAACTCATGGGCTTAAGTGATCCTCTTGTCTCAGCCTCCCACGTAGCTGAGACTACAGGTGCCTGCCACAATGCCCAGCTATTTTTAGAAATGGGGTCTCCGGGTGGCGCCTGTGGCTCAAAAGGTAGGTCGCCGGCCCCATATACCAGAGGTGGCAGGTTCAGATCCAGCCCCAGCCAAAAAAAAAAAAAAGAAGAAGATTGGGGTCTTGCTCTTGCTCAGGCTGGTCTTAAACTCGTGAGTTCAGGCAGTCCACCCACCTCGGCCTCCCAAGTGTTGGGGATTATAGGCGTGAGCCACTGCGCCTGGCCTCTCCTTGTTTTTTGAAAAATTTCCAGTTTTCTTTTCATCCACTTTGTACAACCTTTACTCTGTATTTGTAAATGTTTATGATAGTTATAAAGGATGACAGCTGTGATATTTCTTGTCTACTAACAACTTCTGGGCTTTCTGTGAATCTGTATCCATTATGTCCTTTATTCCTTTGTCAATCATATTTTCTTGTCTCATGTCTTGAAGAATTTTTACTGACTTTGCTTTAAAAGGAACAACCACAGGCTTGATGCCTATAGCTCAGTGGTTAGGGCACCAGCCACATGCACCAGGGCTGGTGGGTTCGAACTCTGCTCCAGCTTGCTAAACAAACAAAAAAATAGCTGGGCATTGTGGCCAGTGCCTGTAGTCCCAGCTACAAGGGAGGCTGAGGCAAGAGAATTGCTTGAGCCCAAGAGTTTGTGACACCACTGTACTCTACCAAGGGCAACATAGTAAGAGTGTCTTAAAAAAAAAAAAAGGGACAGGGTGATGCCTGTGGCTCAGTGACTGGGGCACTGGCCCCCGCTGAACTGCAACAAAAAAATAGCCAGGCATTATGGTGGGTGCCTGTAGTCCCAGCTACTTTGGAGGCTGAGGCAGGAGAATTGCCTAAGCCCAGGAGCTGGAGGTTGCTGTGAGCTGTGTGAGGCCGCTCTCCCAAGAGCGATAAAGTGAGACTCTGTCTCTACAAAAAAAAAAAAAAAAAAAAGAACAGAAACAACCACAGAGACTGAAATGCACTATTATTTTCGACCAGATTTTTTTTTTTTTTTAGAGACAGATTCTCACTATGTTGCCCTCAGTAGAGTGCTATGATCTCACATTTCACAGCAAACTCTTGGGCTTAAGCGATTCTCCTGCCTCAGCCTCCCAAGTAGCTGGGACCACAGGTGCTCACCACAGTGCCCAGCTATTTCTTTGTTGCAGTTGTCATTATTATTCAGCTGGCCCTGGCTGGGTTCGAACCTGCCACCCTGGGTGTATGTGGCAGGTACCATAACTAGTGTGCTATGAGTGCTGAGCCTGTACCAGATGTTTTTTTCTCTTTTCTTCTGTCATGCAGATAGGAAGAATGCCTGGCTGGTCACCTCAATCTAGGAATTGAGCCAATTTAGGGCTGGCTTGCTACTTTAGTTAGACTCCACTCATCTGTGCCTGTGGGTGTTTGTAGGATGTGTGTGTGTGTTTCAGGCTCCTCTCTACTATTACTTTGTCTGGAGCACCTTGAGACTCAGTCTATATTCCAGCCAAGGTGGCAGCCTTCTCTACTGACTGGCACTCAATGGGTGTCTCTAGGGAAAACTTGCTGTCCCCTGAGGCACATGAGACCACTGTTTTCTCCTTCTAGTATATTCATCCTTCTGGGCTCCATCCTTCTGCCAACTATTCTCAGGTTGGGCAGATGGTCCAGGGAAGTGAGCAATCAGCAATTTTAGCTCACCTAGGAGGAGGAATTTTAGTTCATTTACTACTCCTTGCTTCAACAGGTCTCTGATTTTTTTCTTTTTAAGATATGAATATTGTAATTTATTTTTACCAAGCATATAATTTTTTTTTTTTTTTTTGCAGTTTTTGGCTAGGTCTGGATTTGAACCCGCCACCTCTGGCATATGGGGCTGGCGCCCTACTCCTTTGAGCCACAGGAGCCACCCCCAAGCATATAATTTTTTATGATTTTATGTTAATACGAGTTAGATAACATTGGCCGGGCATGGTAGCCACATCTGTAATCCTAGCACTCTGGAAGGCTGAGGGAGGTATCCACCAGGAGTTGGAGAGCAGCCTGAGCAAGAGCTGGACCCTATCTCTAAAAATAGCTGGGCATGGTGGTGGGCGCCTGTGGTCCTAGCTACCTGGAAGGCTTGAGGCAAGAGGATTGCTTGAGCCCAAGAGACCGTGAGCTATGCTGCCATGGCACTCTACTCAGGGCAACAAAGTGAGACTCTGTCTCAAAGAAAAAATAAGTAAAAATTAAAAAAATAAAAAGTGTTGGGTTAGGCGGCCCTGGGTGGGCTTTGCCTGGCGGGGAGCATGGGCTTGCTTACTGGTTCTGGCCCTTCCCCACCCCTCCTTCCCCCCACGAGGGAGGGAGCGGGGTTCCCACTGAGCCGTGCCTTGCCCTCCTTTTTCTTGACCAGCAACTCTCTGTCCTTCATACCCTGTGTCCCTGGTGGACTGGTGGTCTCACGGCTGCTCTGTCCACCCCTAAATGTTTAGATCCTCACCTTCTGCTGGATAACTAGCTTTTGAGTCTCTGAGGGGAAACAGTGGAGTTGAGTAGAGTGATCAGTAGGGGCAGTTTCATTCATGTCCTTAAGTGACAAAACACTCAAGGTTTTATTTTATTTTATTTTATTTTGAGACAGAATCTCACTATGTCGCCCTCGAAAGAGTGCCGTGGCATCACAGCTGACAGCAACCTCAAACTCAGGCTTAAGGGATTCTCTTGTCTCAGCCTCCCAAGTAGCTGAAACTACAGGTGCCCGCCACAATGCCCAGCTATTTTTTTTTTGTTCTTGTCATTGTTTAGTAGGCCCATGCCAGGTTCGAACCCACCAGTAGCACCCTAACTACTGAGCTACTGGTGGGGAGCCAACACTCAAGGTTTTAAAGCAGGGCTGAATGGGGCAGAGTGTGGATATCTCTGGAGTCAGAAAAGGACTAAAGAGAGCATTTGAAGGCAGGGGCTGAGGCCAGTGCAGTCATGCCCTCTGTATTTGAGCCCTGTACCTGGCTCTGCTGGATGGATGAGGGACCTATGGGGACCAATCAGGGCTCAGATGAGGGCTGGGGACAGGCAAGGGTGTGTTGTTGGATAGCTAGGGAGGGGCATGGGGGTCCCTCCTTCTACTTGGCCTGAGGCAGCAGTGGGACATAGGACATTTGAGTCTCTCCTGACACAGAGTGGGTTCTGGGTGTGGGTGCACCTGTGTCTTGCTGAAGAACTGGAACATTGGTGCTTCTGAGACCAGCTACTAGAAGTCCAGGTTCTGGGCCTGCCAGGGTCTGGCTAGCACCCAGGCCTTGAAGTCCTAGGCCTTGTGAACATGTGGCATCTTAGAAAAGGGCCTTGGAAGAGAGCTGAAGTGGGTGGAGAGCTGAGGGAGCCTGTTTTTCCCTCCCAGGCTAGGGAATTAATTGCTCTTAGTTGGAAGGCATGAAGTACCTTTGCAGCTCCCCTCCCCGCCAGATCTTCAGGTCAAGGTCACGTGTGCCTGTTTGGGCAGAGCCTGACTTTGACATCCATTTATACACCTGCCTGACCCTCTACACTACTGCCTGTGGGCCTGTCTCTCAGACAGAGACAAATGCACACTCGCACGCTTGGCGTGTAAGTACTTTGCCCTTCTCCCACTGTCTATACCCCAGGAATTTCCCTCCTACCAAACTGAAGGCAGTTGTATAGTTAGGCCTGTCACCCACTGCCTGCCTTCCCAATTTACTAGGGAAAAGCTGCTACTCTGTGGTAGAGGAGGGTGGAGAGAAATATCACCCGGGATGAGAGAAGCCTCAAGACTTGCCCACAGGCTAGCTAAGACCTTGCTCTGAGGGGGCTCCCCACCATCCCTAGGCCTAGGACAGGGCAGGTGCAAGCTACTGGGGAAAAGAGGCAGAAGAGTTTCTTCCAGCAGCTGAAAGTAGTAACTGCCTATGGGGAAATGGGGCTTGTTCCCCCCTGGGGACTGAGCAGAAGGGAAACAAATATAATAAAATGAAAAAAAATAAAGTATTGGGAGTTTATTATTCATTAATGTACTAATGTCACTTATTTTATTGATAGGGTTTTTTTTTTGTTTCTTAAACATTGGACTGTCCTTTAATTCTTTGGATAAACTCCTGTCATAGTTTTCTATGTAGTGTGTATACATACGTATGCTTTGTGTAGATATACAGGATTAGTTTTATTTTGGTAATATTTTATCTAAATATTTTGATCAATTTTAATAATAAATGAGATTAGACTAAAATTTGTGCTATCTGTGTTTTGTCTATAGGGTCACCTATTTTGTGTAATACAAAGTGCAGGTATTACATCATATCCTGGCTCTATGTCAGATATGAATTTTCTGCCTTTGGGAACTTTTTTTTTTTTTTGAAACAGAGTCTCACTCTGTTGCCCTAGGCTAGAGTACTGTAGCATCATAGCTTATAGTGACCTCAAACTCTTGGGCTCCAGTGATTCTCTTGCTTAGCCTCCTAGGCAGCTGAGATTACAGGTGCCTGATACTATGGCTAGTTTTTTCTGTTTTTAGTAGAGCTGGTGTCTCAGTCTTGCTCAGGCTGGTTGTAAACTCCAAAGCTTTTGTGATCCACCTGCCTCGGCCTTCCAGAGTGCTTGCATTATAGGCATAGACCACTGAGCATGGCCCTAGAACTTACATTTAGACATACTATGGCAGCTGGGCACAGTGGCTCACACCTGTAATCCTAGTACTCTGGGAGGTTAAGATGGGTGGATTGCTAGAGCTCGCAAGTTCTGGACCACTGAGCAAAAGAGAGACCCCCATCTCTACTAGAAATAGAAAAACTGAAGCAAGAGGACCACTTGAGCCCAAGAGTTGGAGGTTGCTGTGATCTATGATGCCATGGCACTCTACCCAGGGCAACAGCTTGAGATTCTGTCACAAAAAAATAAATGAATAAAAATAAATAAAAATACTATGGGGCTGCATTAGTGGGAAGGTATACCTTTGGTTAGTACTTTTTTATTTTATTTTTTTTAGAGACACAGTCTCACTTTGTCACCCTCAGTAGAGTGCTGTGGTGTCACAGATCACAGCAACCTCCAGCTCTTGGGCTTAGCCAATTCTGTTGCCTTAGCCTCCCAAGTAGTTGGGACTACAGACACCCACCACAACGCCTGGCTATTTTTTTGTTGCAGTTTGACCGGGGCCAGGTTTGAACCTGCTACCCTTGGTATATAGTGCCTACGTCCTACTTACCACAGGTGCCGCCCTGGCTAGTACATTTTCTTTCTTTCTTTCTTTCTTTCTTTCTTTTTTTTTTTTTTGAGACAGAGTCTCACTATGTACCCTTGGTAGAGTGCTAACAGCAGCTTCAAACTCCTGGGTTTAAGTGATTCTCCTGCCTCATTCTCCCAAGTAGCTGGGACTATAGGCTACCATAACGCTTGCCATTTTTTTTGTTGTTGTTACAGTTGTCATTGTTGTTCAGCAGGCCCAGGCTGGGTTTAAACCCTCCACCCTTGGTACATGTGGCCAGTACCACAACCACTGTGCTATGGGGCACCGAGCCTTTTTTTTTTTTTTGAGACAGATTCTTACTTGTGGCCCTTGGTAGGGCACTGTGGCATCATAGCTCACAGCAACTTCAAACTCCTGGGCTTAAGTGATTCTCTTGTCTCAGCCTCCCAGCTAGCTGGAATTACACAGCCTGCCGCAATGCCTAGCTATATTTAGAGATGAGGTCTCGAGGTGGCTCAGGCTAGTCTCAAACCTGTGAGCTAAGGCAATCCATGTACCTCGGCCTCCAGGTGTGAGCCACTGTGCCTGGCTTTTTTAAAAAAAATTTTTTTTTGAGTCAGAGTCTCAAGCTGTTGCCCTGAGTAGAGTGCTGTAGCATCACAGCTCACAGCAACTTGAAACTCTTGGGCTTAAGCAATTCTCTTGCCTTAGCTTCCCAAGTAGCTGGAACCATAGGTGCCCGCCACAACATCTGGCTATTTTTTTTGCAGTTGTTGTTGCAGTTGTCATTATTATCATTATTTTTTTCTTTTAGCTGGCCCGGGCCAGGTTTGAACCCACTAGCCTTGGTGTATGTGGCCTGCACCCTACTCACTCAGCCACAGGGTCTGCTTTTTTTTTTTGAGACAGAGGCTCAGTTTGTTGCCCTGGGTAGAGTGCTGTGGCATCCTAGCTCACAGCAACCTCAAACTCTTGGGCTCAAGAGATCCTCTTGCCTCAGCCTCCCCAGTAGCTGAGACTACAGGTGCCTACCACAATGCCCAGCTATTTTTAGAGATGGAGTCTTATCAGGTTGGTCTGGAATTTCTGAGCTCAACCAATCTACCCACCTCAGCCTGTCAGAGTGCTAGGTTTACAGGCATGAGCCACTGTTCCCAGCCCAGTGTGGTGATTTTTTGCAGCATGTATGTTTCATTAAAGCATAACTAACTTTTTATCATGATCTCTTATGAGTGTTTAAGTTTCTTAGACCTTTGAACTCCTTCTAAGTCATAAAAGTTTTCTTTGTTCCAGTTTTCTTTCTTTTTTTTTTTTTTTTTTTTATGAAGATATGGTATCTTGCTGTGTCAGTTTGTTGCCAAAGATGGACTTGAACTTGTGGGCTCAAGTTATCCCTTCTGAACTTCCTGAGGAGCTGGGACTACAGGTGTGCACCACCATGCCTAGCTTTAATTTCCTTGTCATCATGCTAGAACAATTAAAAAAGCAAACAGGAGCTTGGTGCCTAAAGCTCAGTGGTTTGGGCGCTGGCCACATACACGAAAGCTGGTGGGTTCAAACCCAGCCTGGGACTGCCAAAGAACAATGACAACTACAGCCAAAAAATAGCCAAGTGTTGTGGTGGGTACCTGTAGTCCCAGCTACTTGGGAGGCTGGGCAAGAGAATCGCTTAAGCCCAAGAGTTTGAGGTTGTTGTGAGCTGTGACTCTGAAAAAAAAACAAAGCTGACAGGTCTTAGCAGCTTAATTCCACTTGATCAAAAAGAAAAACATATAAAAAATGTTAACAGTTCATTTTTACTTTTTTCTTATTAAACTTAAAGAAACAGTAAAAGACTTAAAATAGAAATAGAGCTATAAACAAAAAAAAAGGAAATAGTCATATAGTTCCGGATGTTTGTTCCCCCACACCTCATGTTGAAATTTGATCCTCGGTGTTGAAGGTGGGGCCTGATGGTTATAGAGGTGGATTTCTCAGGAAAGCCTTGAATGGCTTGGTGCACTCCTCCTCATAAAAAGGGATTTCTCTTGGCGGCACCTGTGGCTCTGGGTAGGGTGCTGGCCCCATATACCAAGAGTGGCAGGTTCAAAACCAGCCCTGGCCCAACTGCAACAAAAAATAGCTGGGTGTTGTGGTGGGTGCCTGTAGTCCCAGCTACTCAGGAGGCTGAGGCAAGAAAATTGCCTAAACCCAGGAGTTGGAGGTTGCTATGAGCAGTGTGACACCATGGAGGATAAAGTGAGACTTTGTCTCTAAAAAAAGGGGGGGGGTTCTCTTTTGCCTAAACCCAGGAGTTAGAAGTTGCTATGAGCAGTGTGACACCATGGAGGATAAAGTGAGACTCTCTCTAAGAAAAAGGGGGGGGGGTTCTCTTTTAGTTCCCAGGAGAGCAGACACTTCCCCACAGCCTGCCTTCCTCTCTCTGAGGCGTGACCTCTGCACTGGCTGCCCTTGGCTTTCTACTGTGGGTGGGAACAGCCTGAGACTTTGACCAGATGCCCATTTTCCCACCCGGCAGAATCCTGAGCTAGGCAAACCTTTTTCTTTTCCTTTTTTTTGAGACAGAGCCTTAAGCTGTTGCCCTGGGTAAAGTGATGAGGCATCACAGCTCATAGCACAGCACCCTCTAACTCTTGGGCTTAAGTGATTCTTTTGCCTCAGCCTCCCAAGTAGCTGGGACTATAGGCACCTGCCACAACGCCTGGCTATTTTTTGGTTGTAGTTGTCATTGTTTTGGCAGGCCCCAGACTGGATTCGAACCCACCAACTCTGGTGTATGTGGCTGGAGCCTTAGCTGCCTGAGCTGTAGAAGCTGAGCCCAAACCTTTTTCTTTATAAATTACCCTGCCACAGGTGCTTGTTGGTAGTGGCAAGACATGAACTAAGACCACAAGCTTTTTCTTCACCCTCACTGTGCTCTGCACTTTTCTTTCTTCACCCTATATTCCTGGAAGCAGCCTCCTTGGCTCCATTCACTTTTCTGGTGTCTACCTCAAGTTCTAATACTGTCCTGTTGATATGCCTTGTTTCAAGTTTCTCCTCCCTCTGTTTTAAAGTTGCACTACCATAAGTGGCCTTGACTTGGTAAATGTACAGAGAGTGGCTTCATCTTTTACCATACAGACTCAGACTTGCTGTCAGTTCTTCCTTCCCTGGACATCACCTTGGGAGGAGACAGTGATATTTTGTGCAGAATCTTACTAACTCTCAGTGACTTTAGGCACTGGGAAATTCAGTCCACACTCTAATTCCAAGCTCCTCAACGCCCCCACCATTCTTGCTTATGGAGGATCTGTGGAGGAAGCTTGTCTTGTATTTCCATTTCATGTACTTGTTGCCCTCCCAC
Organism: Otolemur garnettii; assembly: GCF_000181295.1. NCBI lineage: Eukaryota > Metazoa > Chordata > Mammalia > Primates > Galagidae > Otolemur > Otolemur garnettii. Next base: position 9,487,646 of record NW_003852457.1, read on the forward strand.
AGGAGCTCATTCTTGGCTTGGGTAGGAAAACTAACCCTTCAGGAAGTGCTAATGTGGAGGGGCCTGCTGTGACCACTCGAATGTCAAGGTATTGAATCTTCTGGGCATTCCCTTGTGCCAGGGAAACAATCCCCTGCACAGGCTGAGCTTCTGGCCTCACTTATGCTTTGCAGAGCACTCCAGCAGTCTCTGCTGTCCTGAGAATTCTTAGACTTAGCCCTGATCTTTGGGCTCTGTAGACATCCTAGTTATGTATGAGACACTTAGATAGCCCTCTTTTCTTGGAGCTCCTCTTACTTAATTTGAGGGAGTGGGTACTTTTTTCTTTTTCTTCCCATACTGCATCAGTGACTCAGCCTTCTGAACTCTTCTTTAGATGCATCTTTACTACCTTTCAGTACCTGGCAGATCGTTATTTACATTCTCATTCCCTTCATTTCTGTCCCTGAGGTGTCCCTACCTCCTTAAAGGGCACCTTCTTTGGTTTGCTTGACTAGAAGGCCTGGCGTCCTGCTCCACACCTGCTCTCAAGGCACCTTGAGGAGGTACTGTGGCTCTGCACTCACGCAATGTCCAGAACCCAGCCATTGCTTTCACCCCCATCGCTATGGCTGTGGCCCCAGCCCAGCCTCTTCCACTGGACTAAGGCAGCGGCCTCCTAACCAGCCCCCTGATGTCTCCTCCCTTCTCTGTGGCTATCAAAGAGATCTCCTGAAAATGTGAGGCAGAGTGAGATGTCACTTAGTGACTGTTCAACTGTGTGAAACAAAATTCCTAACTCCACCTTTTGAATCTGTGAGTCTGAGCCTTTCGCACTGCCTGGAATAGAAGGCTCTTTCAGCACATGTACCAGAACTCAAGATCATTCTCACCACACTTGGATTATTGCCCCTGATCATTCTGTCTTGAACAGCACCTGTGTGCCTCTCTGCCGTGACTCTTTTCTTCATCTACTCCAACTTTGTTAAGAGCACCTGTCACCATGGACATACTGTGAAGCTCAGTGTTTCCTGATTAACATCCACCTCTGACACCTTGGGGAGGTGGGACATGAGAGTCAAATTCGTATGTATTTCCCTTTTTATTTTCTTGAGACAATGTCACTTTGTCACCCTCCATAGAGTACTATGGCATCATAGCTCACATCGCTCTTGGGCTCAAGCGATCCTCTTGCCTCAGCCTCTCCTGTAGCAAGATGGGACTACAGGTGCCTGCCACAATTCCGGGCTAAATTTTCGATTTTTGTTAGAGATGGTGTCTGGCTGTTGATCAGGCTGGTCTCTAACTCCTGAGCTCAAGCAATCCACCCACCTTGGCCTCTCAGAGTGCTAGGATTGCAGGCATAAGCCACCAGGTCCCACCACACATCTTTCAATTGTTTTCAGCTCACATCTCTTTCCTGCAATGCAGAGTACCTGATCCCAGAGAGCTTTGGGGTTTCTGTGGGATAGCTGTTCAGTAGCCCCCTCTGTTAGTTTCTGCTCTGTAATGTCAGTTACTACTTTTTTTACTTTCTAAAAATTGGTTGAAATATCTTATCAGCTTCTGTTTACTCTTCCCTTTTCTTGATGAAGTATGTTTGCATGTTCTCTACTCCTGTAATGTAATTTAAGCGGAGATGAGTATGTAAAAGAAAAATAGAAATTTTTTCAGGTATATTAATCTATCATGTTTAAATTTTCCCCTCTATTCCTACATTCAAATCATGTTTAGTCTTAATCTCTTTTAAACTTAAATTCATCTTTTCTGCCTTTGACTCTTAGCTGCATTCTATGTAATTTCTGCAGGTATGTTTTTGCCATCCAATTTTTTTTTTTTTTTTTTTTTGAGACAGAGCCTCAAGCTGAGCCCCTGGGTAGAGTGGGTAGAGTGCTATGGCTTCACTGCTCACAGCAACCTCCAACTCCTGGGCTCAAGCGAGTCTCCTGCCTCAGCCTCCCAAGTAGCTGGGACCAC
>NW_003852457.1:9490300-9496539 GCF_000181295.1 Otolemur garnettii
GTCTGTAGGCCCATCTACTTGGGAGGCTGAGGCAAGAGAATTGCTTAAGCCCAAGAGTTTCAGGTTGCTATGAACTGTGATGCCATAGCACTCTACTGAGGGCAACAAAAGGAAACTCTAAGAAAATAAACATAAAAAAGAATTCTTTCTTTTGTCTTTAATCATCTTATACCTATCTTGACTTTTTATCTGTTGTCTGAAGTGCCTTGGAGTTTAATCCTGTTTTGTTATGTTTATGCTAGCAGAACCACTGTTACCTACCTTTAGTGGATCACTTCCATTTCTTAGTTTGTGAATGTTGGCTCTTGTTAGTTTGTAATTGTTGGCTAGTGTTTGGCAAGACTATGTGGGAACACGACGCAGTCTAGATGGACATTGTATGCCTTCCATTAACCAAATCGTAGTTTAGAGGTGAATTCAAAGCGGGTAACACCTACCAGGATGTGCTTGATGTTACCAATTCTTCACTCAGAACCTTGACTGAAATAGCCTTCTAGCTGACCGCTTCTACTAAGTTCCTTTTTGTAGTTTACCCTTTTGAGTGTGTTTCCGTTATCTCCCTGCTGTTACTGGGATCTCAATTACAAACTCCTCCACTTAAGGTGATTACAAGGTTTTGCTACAGTGAACCCTCTTTATTCTGGGATTCCATATTTATGAATTTGCCTATGTGTTAAAATGTATTTGCAACTCAAAATCAATACAGTGCTTTCACTGTCATATCATGGATACTTGAACAGCAGCAGAAACTTTGTCAGCATTTGGTCCCAGGTGAGGTGGGAGTAAGCCCCATTCTGCCTTCTGTTTCAGTTCTTACACAGAGGGGACCAGAGAGTAGAGATTGGTGGGCAGCCCCAGAGGCTCAATTTCTGGGGCCAGTGGACTGGGCTTGAATTGCAACTCTGCCACTCATTAATGAGATGGTCTTGATACCGGATTTTTGATACTGAATTTCCAGGTTCTTGGTCTCAGCTGTTCAAAGAATGAAGCGACGGACCACAGGATAGGTTTTATTCAACAGGTATAAGTGTTACAGCTCTTATAACAAGCCAAACCTCCTTGTAGAGTAGGATTAGCAGTAAGATAGTTTTATAATACGAGTGTTAACAGCTCTTATAAAGGAGCAAACCTCCTTGCAAGTGTTTACAGCTCTTATAAAGGAGCAAACCTCCTTGTGAGTGTCTACAGCTCTTACAAAGGGGCGAACCCCCCTTGTGAGTGTTTACAGCTCTTATAAAGGGGCAACCCCCCTGGTGAGTGTTTACAGCTCTTATAAAGGGGCAAATCTCATAGAGCAGGATACAAGTGTTACAGAGCCAAACCTCTTTGCTCTTCTCCTGAGATCTGCCCAAGTCTGTGCTCAGGGTCTCTGGCTTATATAGGGGCAATTGTCTAGTGAGCTTTTGGGTCTTGAAAATAGACTAATCGTGAATAGGTTTTGAAAACGGACCAATCAGGGATGCACTGGAGGAATCGCTGGAAGTCCACGTGAGGAGACAGCACGGTGCCAGTGTCTTTCCTCACATGTGTTTGGTTCTTTTGGCTACTGGAGCCTCTGTTGGGGGAGGGAAGCTCCCCCTTTTGCTCCAGTCTGCTGGTTTCTGAGAGCCGGCAGGTCCTCTAGCGCTGCTCTACTGGAGCCTTTGATGGGGGAGGGAAGCTCCCATCTGCTTGCTCCAACCTGCCAGTTCCTCTGCTGGCTGCTGCCACCAAGACAGAGGTGGCAGGTCTCCAGGCCCCCTTGGCTGAGCTGGCTGGGGCACCACTTTTCCAGTATCAGTCTCACACAAGTCACTTACCACTACTGAAACCTGTTTTTTTAAAAAGACTAATTTACGATTGTAATTTATGTTACATACTGCGTATGACATGTAACAAGTTTGACACACACATCTCCTCTAAGAGCAGTTATCTCTTAATTTTTTTGTTTTGTTTTGTTTTGTGGTTTTTGGCTGGGGCTGGGTTTGAACCCGCCACCTCCTGCATATGGGACCAGCACCTTACTCCTTTGAGCCATAGGCACCACTCTATTTCTTAATTTTTGAGATTTCCCTTCCTTTCTTTAGATTTTAGGTGTGCTACATTTTACCCATCATGTATGGGTGACTTTTTTTTTTTTTTTTTTTGAGACAGAGTCTCATTATGGCACTCTCGGTAGAGTGCTGTGGAGTTACAGCTCACAGCGATCTCCAACTCTTGGGCTTAAGTGATTCTCTTGCCTCAGCCTCCCGAGTACCTGAGACTACAGGCACCCACCACAATGCCTGGGTGTTTTTTGGTTGCAATTGTCATTGTTGTTTAGCAGGCCTGAGCCAAGCTTGAATCTGCCAGCCTTCGTATATGTGGCTGGCACCCTACTCACTGAGCTACAAGCACTAGCCTATTGGTGACTTTTAGGGTGAAGATTACCAGATTATTTGCCATATTACCAGAAAGAGAAAAAAAAAATTTTTTTTGAGACAGAGTCTCACTTTGTTGCCCTCGGTTGAGTACTGTAGTGTCACAGCTCACAGCAACCTCAAACTCTTGGACTTAAACAATTCTCCTGCCTCACCATCCCAAGTAGCTGGCACTACAGGCACCCACCATAGCGCCTGGCTCTATTTTGGTTGCATTTGTCATTGTTGTTTAGTTGGCCTCGGATGGGTTTGAACCTGCCAGCCTTGGTGCATGTGGCTGGTGCCATAACCACTGTGCTATGGCCACCAAGCCAGAAAGATACATTTTTGTTTGGTTCTATGTTTCTTTTACACAGTCATGTCCATTTTCTATAGGAGTTATTTTTCAAAGAGAATGTGTAAATCCAAATTCATATAAAAGCAAAATAATAATCTCCTACATCAGAATAGGAGAGACTTCATAATTCATAAAGGAAAATTTATGTAGCTCAAGGTTCTGGAGGCTGAGAATTCCATGGGCATAGCATCAGCATATGATGAGGGCCTTCCTTCTGTTTTATACATGGGAAAGGATTACTTGGCCAGAGATAGGGAGTGCATTTGCTCAGGTCTCTTTTTCCTTTTAGAGCTGCTGGTCCCATCATAGGGCCCTACTCTGATGACCCCTGAAACGCTCTACCTGCAAGTATTGTCAACATATGAATGTGGGGATTAAGTTTCTCACACATGAAATTTGAGGGACACATTGAAACCATAGCCAAGACTGATGGTTGAATGGGTAAAAGCCAAATGCAGAACAAACCTGGAATGTTCTTTTTTTCCTTGCACAGAAAAATAGCCAAAGTAAGCTTGTATAAATAAAAGAAATACTAGGATAGTGCTTGCAGAAATATAGCCTGAAAACTTTTCAGGAGTAAAGATGAATGTGGGAGATCATGTTAGAAGGACTTAACCAATTGGCAAGATCAGTTACTAAAAAAAAAAAAGGCCCAAATTTAAGCAGACAGTAATAAAACTACTCAAAATAAAGTATAAAGAGAACATCTGGAGGGAGCAAGATGGTGGCTGAGTAACAGCCTCTTTGCAACCAGGCATGGTGAGATTGGGGAGAGAAGACTCCAGGCATCTTTGACTTGGGGGCTCTGCCCAGAAACATCCCTTTGGGGATGCAGGGAGACAGCGAGACACTTCTGGACCCCAGAAGGAGGACAAAAGCAGTAGAGAACTGGCATGTGGCTGCCATTGATCTGAGCCTGCTGCAGCTATAACTACAACAGCAGCAAGATTGCAAATGGGAAAGCCCTTCTTTGTGGGTTGTTTTGTGGTTTTGCACTTGGGCACTTGGTTGAATTACCTTGGGAGAAAGTGGGTGAGAGTACACGTGACATTAAGCGTTGTCCAGGGTCCTGAGCCGCTGGACCAGTACGGACTTAACATTGTTTGGCAGCCACTGTGGGAGAACTGCCCTGCAGGCTCTGCATTCAGGGTTGCAGAGCGAGGCTCGAGCTGGGAGACCTTGGGTAAGTGATCTCGTGACTGTGAGCAGCACTAAAGGCTGAGGCTGAGATGCCAGGGAAGAGCAGAGCTTTCATTGTTTGGCAGTAGGAGGACTGCCTTTCAGCCTTGGCCCTCAGGGACATAGAGTGAGGCTGGTTTTGCCACACAGGATAAGTGGGCAGTCATTTCAGGATAGATACCAGCGACAAGTGCTTTCCTGGGAAAGCTTCTCCTTAGCCAGGGTTAAGGGTTTAAAGCAGTGGTTCTCAACCTTCTAATGCCATGGCCCTTTATATAGTTTCTGTGGGTCACCACCCACAGGTTGAGAACTGCTGGTTTAAAGTGTCTTTTAAGTGGGCTGAGGGGAGAGAGAGCCAGGCTCTCAACCCTGCAGGGTTTGAGGGCAAAGAAGTCGCCAGAGGCCAGTCTTCATCTCATACAGCTGTATCAGCATTGTGATTAGCATCTCAGACCCTAGAACTTCACCTGTTGCCCAGACAATATTTAGCAAGATATATATATATATATGTATGTATGTATATAGCTTTTTTTTTTATTTCAACGTTTTCCCTCTAGATTTTTCTTATTTTTTTCTTTCCTCATTTTCAAGTTTAAATATAATTTTCCATTGTCACCTTCTTTAATAATAACAACTTCATTTTTGCTAGTGTTACTGCCCCTGTTAATTTGGTTTTTCCCCCAGTTTTATCCTGTAAGGTTTTCTGTTTGTTTTGGTTTGATTTACACTATTTTTGTCTTTCCTGTCTATTTGGTGGATGTGGGGTATTGTGTCTGCTCAGGCTGGCAAAGAGCCGCTGATTTCAAGGGAACCATCCCCCAACCCAGAACCCCCAGAGGTTGGAAGTTTTTAAGGTGTGGGTCAATGTAGCCTACTGTACACCTTTATTACTCCTATCTCCCTCTTTCTGTGCCTCTCTTTCTGTACCTTTTACTTACCTCCTCTCCTTTCTCTTTTTTCATTTTTTTAAAATCTTTTTTTCTCAGCTTAGTGCCCATAGCACAGTGATTATGGCGCCAGCCACATACACTGGGGTTGGTAGGTTCAAGCCCGGCTGGGGCCTGCTAAACAGCAGTGACCACTGCAATAAGAAAATAGTTGGGTGTTGTGGTGGGCTAGTACCACCTACTTGGGAGGCTGAGGGAAGAGAATCACTTAAGCCACAGTTTGAGGTCTCTGTGAGCTGTGATGCCATGGCACTCTACCAACGGCCACATAGTGAAACTGTGTCTCAAAACAAGAATATCTTTTTTCCCCTTCTTGCTCTTTAATCTTCTTATCCTTTTAGTCCTATATTAAAGTCCTATATCAAAACCTTAGGCCAGAAGCCTGGTAACTTAAAGAATAAGAGGAAGTGAAAGGAAAATTAGGGCAAGGAAACAGATAAAAGAAAACATTCATGAGGAAGAATTAGAAGAAAAATCCTGGAAACATAAGAAACCAGTCCAGAACACCCTCCCTCACACACACACACGCACATAGACTGTGAGGTAGCTACTGCAGAGGATTTCATCTATAAGGAAATGTCAGAAATGATAGAGGGGAATTTAAAACACAGATGATGAAAACAATGAAGGAAATGCTGAAAAAGTGGAAAATAACCAAAAGGAAATCCTGAAACAGAATCAGTAATAGATGAACAATATGAAGAATATAGAATGGATATAGCAGAGCTGAAGGAATTGAAGCAGTCAATTAGGGAACTTAAAGATCTAATAGAAAGTATGAACAACAGATTAGACCATGCAGAAGAAAGCATCTCAGAGGTAGAGGACAATACTCTTGAGATAACTGAGATAACTAAAGAGGCAGAAAAGAGAAAGAAAGCAGGGTGGCACCTGTGGTTCAGTGGATAGGGCACCGGCCCCACATACTGAGGGTAGTGGGTTCAAACCCTGGCCAAACTGCGACAAAAAAATAGCTGGGCGTTGGCGGTGGGGGGGGGCACCTGTAGTCCCAGCTACTCCGGAGGCTGAGGCAAGAGAATCGCCTAAGCCCAGGAATTGGAGGTTGCTATGAGTTGTGTGACACCATGGCACTCTACCCAGGGTGATAAAGTGAGACTGTCTTTCCAAAAAAAAAAAAAGAAGACAGAGAAAGCAGAACGTTCACTGACAGAATTATGGGACTTCATGAAGCATTCAAACATATGCATTATAGGTATCCCAGAAGGGGAAGAAAAATGCCCCAGAGGAATGGAAGCCATACTAGACAATAGTACAAGAAAAAATTTCCCAAATATCATCAAAGATTCTGACACACTCCTTTCAGAGGGATATCGGACCCCAGGTTGCCTCAACTCTAACAGAGCTTCTCCAAGACAC
>NW_003852457.1:9496724-9499019 GCF_000181295.1 Otolemur garnettii
CTCCATAGAGTGCTGTGGCATCACAGCTCACAACAACCTCACACTCTTGGGCTTAAATGATTCTCTTGCCTCAGCCTTCTAAGTAGTTGGGACTACAGGCGCCTGCCACAATGCCCGGCTATGTTTTTGTTGTTGTTGCAGTTGGCATTGTTTAGTTGGCCTGGGCTGGGTTTGAACCCACCAGATACAGTGTATGTGGCCAGTGCCCTACCCACCAAGCCACAGGCACCACCTTTAATGAAATTTTTCAAGCCAGAAGTCAATGGTCATCTACCTTTAATCTATTTAAACAAAACAATTTCCAGCCCAGAATTCTATATCCTGCTAAGCTAAGCTTTAAAATTGATAGATAAATCAAATCTTTTACTGATATGCAAACATTGAAGAAATTTGCCACAACAAGACCATCTCTATAGGAAATACTTCAACCTGTTCTACACACTGACCATCAAAATAGACCACCTGCAAAGTTAAGTGTCCAGAAATTAAAGGACAAAACCTACCATGTTTCACCGAAAATAAGACCTACCCCAAAAATAAGCCCTAGCAGGATTTCTATGCATTTGTTAAATATAAACCCTACCCCGAATATAAGACCTAGTGATGGGCGTGGGTATGCAGCATATCTGCATAGCCACACCATGCATTTCGGCATAGAGTGGTAAGGAAGACTGGAATACCTTTTATCTGCCACAGCTCCTTTCTCCAAGCTGTTCACACTTACGTGGGTGCACATGTGGTAACCGCAGTCTCAGGCATCGTATTGCACACATGCGAACAGCTAGGGGAAAGGAGTTCACGCATTACTAGCGCCAGCCCCACCAACAAGGTCGGCTTCCCCGTCAGGTTCCTGAAGAAGATGACTTAACTGTATTTGAATAAATGTAGATTGTTGTATTATACTTAATAAAAATAAGATATCACCTGAAAATAAGCCCTAGCGTGTTTTCTTAAGAAAAAATAAATATAAGACAGTGTCTTATTTTCGGGGAAACACGATAGCTTCCACAAAGATGCAAAAGATAAAACTAAGCAATGTACTTTTACAGAGTAAGATGAATAGAATGCTACGACAATTATCAATTATCTCAATAAATGTTAATGGCTTGGCTTGGCACCTGTGGCTCAGGTGGCTAAGGTACCAGCCATGTACACCCAAGGTGGCGGGTTCAAATCCAGCCCAGGCCCACCAAACAACAATGACAGCTGCAACCAAAAAATAGCTGGGCGTTGTGGAGGGCACCTGTGGTCCCAGCTACTGGGGAGGCTGAGGCAGGAGACTCGCTTGAGCCCAGGAATTGGAGGTTGCTGTGAGCTGTGTCCCAGGGGGACAGCTTGAGGCTCCTGTCTCAAAAAAAAAAAAAAAAGTTCATGGCTTGAATTCCCCACTGAAGAGGCATAGATTGACTGATTGGATTAATAAACACAAACCATCGGTCTGCTGTCTGCAGGTGACACACCTAGCCTCAAAAGATAAATTAAAACTCTGAATTAGGGTTTGGAAGACAATTTTTCAGGCAAACAGAATTCAGAAGGAAAGAGGGGTTGCAATCTTGTTTTTAGGTACAAGTGGGTTTAAAGCAACTGAAGTCAAAAAAGACAAAGGTGGATACTTTATATGGGTCAAGGGAAAAATACAACAGGAAGACATTGCAATTCTAAATGTTTATGCACCCAACTTAAATGCTCCCAGAGTCTTGAAACAGACCTTAATTAGTCTGAGCAATATGATATCCTATACCACCATAATAACAGGGGACTTTAACACTCCTCTTACAGAGCTGCACAGATCCTTTAACCAGAAATTCAACAAAGATATGAAGGACTTAAATGAGACCCTAGAACAACTACTTGAGAGATGTATAAAGCTAAAGAATATACATTCTTCTGATTGGCCCATGGGACATTCTCCAAAATTGATCATATCCCAGAACACAAAACAAACCTCAACAGAATCCAAAAAATTGAAATTTTACCTTGTATCTTCTCAGACCACAAGGCATTAAAGGTGGAACTCAATTCAAACAAAAACATTCAAATCCACATGAAGGCATGGAAATTAAACAACCTTGTGCTGGTTTGGCGCCTGTGGCTCAGCGCCTAAGGTGCCAGCCAATACACTGGAGCTGGTGGGTTCAAATCCAGCCTTGGCCTGCCAAACAGCAATGACAGCTACAACCAAAAAATGGCCATTGTGGCGGGTGCCTGTAGTCCCAGGTACTTGGGAGGTGGAGGCAAGAGAATCACTTGAGCCCAGGAGTTGGAGGTTGCTGTGAGCTATGACGCCACAGCACT
>NW_003852457.1:9499387-9500579 GCF_000181295.1 Otolemur garnettii
GCCTGTGGTCCCAGCTACTTGGGAGGCTGAGGCAGGAGAGTCACTTGAGCCCAGGAGTTGGAGGTTGCTGTGAGCTGTGATGCCATGACACTCTACCCAGAGAGAGAGCTTGAGGCTCTGTCTCAAAAAAAAAAAAAAAATAGCTTAAGTCCAAGAGTTGGAGGTTGCTGTGAGCTGTGACGCCACAGCACTCTACCTAGGGCGGGAAAGTGAGGCTCTGTCTCAAAAAAAACCCAAAAGAAATAAAAAAATAAAATCTCTAGTAACCTCTATCAGAAATGATAAAGGAGAAATAACAGATGCCACAGACATACATAAGGGCTACAAGAAACTCTATGCCCAGAAATTTGACAATGTAGGGGAAATGGATCAATAGTTGGAATCATACCCTTCCTAGACTTAGCAAAGAAGAAATAGATCTCTTGAACAGACCAATTTCAAGCACTGAAATCAAAGAAACAATAAAAAATTGTGCTAACCAAAAAATGTTCTGGTCTGGATGGCTTCCCACCACAATTCTATCAAACCATCAAAGAAGATTTTATTCCCATACTGCAGAAATTATTCCAAGAAATTGAAGAGAAAGGAATATTCCCCAACACACTGTGCGAAGCAAACATCACCCTGATACCAAAACTAGGAAAAGACACAACTAAAAAGAACTTTAGACCAATTTTACTAATGAATATAGGTGCAAAATTCTCAACAAAATCCTAGCCAATAGATTAAAGCTTATCATCAAAAAAGTCATACATAGTGATCAAGTAGTTTTCATCCTAGGGATGCAAGGCTGGTTTAACATACGCAAGTCTGTAATCATTATTCACCGTACCTGCAGAAACAAAAACAAAGACCATATGATCCTCTCAACAGATGCAGAAAAAGCATTCGATAAAATCCAGTATCCTTTTCTAATTAGAACACGGAGGAGTACAGGCATAGGTGGTATATTTCTTAAACTTATCCAAGCCATCTATGACAAACCCACAGCTAGTATTTTACTGAATGTAGTAAAACTGAGAACTTAGAACTGGAACCAGACAAGGTTGTTTTCTATCACCACTACTGTTCAACTTAGTGCTGTAAGTACTCGCCAATGCAATCAGGGAAGAGAAGGAAATAAAGGGCATCCAAATGGGAGCAGAGGAGGTCAAATTTTCCCTCTTTGTTGACAATATGATCTTTTTTTTTT
>NW_003852457.1:9502676-9509662 GCF_000181295.1 Otolemur garnettii
CAGGAGTTGAAGGTTGCTGTGAGCTGTAATGCCACGGCACTCTACCCAGGGGGACAGCTTGAGGCTCTGTCTCAAAAAAAAAAAAAAAAAAAAATGGATAAAAGACCTAAATTTAAGGCATGAAACAATAGAAATCCTCAAAGTAAGCACAGGAAAAACACTGGAAGATATTGACCTGGGGAAAGACTTCATAAAGAAGACTGCTGTGGCACTTGCAACAACAACAAAAATAAGCAAATGGGACTAAATTAAACTGAAAAGCTGTTCAGCTGAGGAGACAACCACCAAAGCAAATAGACAACCTGCACAATGGGAAAGAATATTTGCATATTTTGAATCAGACAAAAGCTTGATAACTATGCTCTATAGAGAACTCAAATTAATCCACATGATTAAAGTCAATAATCCTACATATCAAGGGGCAAGAGACATGAATAAACCTTTTCTAAAGAAGACAGGCGAATGGCTAGCAAACATGAAAAAATGCTCATCATCCCTAATTATTAGAGAAATGCAAATTAAAACCACCCTGAAATATCATCTAACCCCAGCTAGAATGCCCCACATCACAAAATCTCAAAACTGCTGATGCTGGAGTGGATGTGGAGAGAAGGGAACACTTTTGCACTGCTGGTGGGACTGTGGACTATTACAACCTTTTTGGAAGGAAGTATGGAGAACCCTTAAAGAACTCAAGCTAGGCTTGGCGCCTGTGGCTCAAGCAGCTAAGGCGCTAGCCGCAAACACCTGAGCTGGTGGGTTCAAATCCAGCCCAGGCCTGCCAAACAACAATGACGGCTACAACCAAAAAATAGCCTGGCGTTGTGGCAGGCGCCTATAGTCCCAGCTACTTGGGAGGTGGAGGCAAGAGAATTGCTGGAGCCCAGGAGTTGGAGGTTGCTGTGAGCTGTGATCCCACAGCACTCTACCCAGGGTGACAACTTGAGGCTCTATCTCAAGGAAAAAAAAAAAGAAAACTCAAGCTAGACCTCCCATTTGATCCTGCAATCCCATTACTGGGCATCTACCCAGATGGAAAAAATTCTTTTTATCATAAGGACACTTGCACTAGACTGTTCATTGCAGCTTAATTTACAATTGCCAAAATGTGGAAACAGCCTAAATGCCCACTCACCCAGGAATGGATTAACAAGCTGTGGTATATGTATACCATAGAATACTATTCAGTCATTAAAAAAGATGGAGACTTTACATCTTTGTATTAACCTGGATGGAAGTGGAACACATTATTCTTAGTAAAGCATCACAAGAATGGAGAAACATGGCTCAGTGGCCATAGCATAGTGATTTTGGTGCTAGCCACATACACCGAGGTTGGTGGGTTTGAACCTGGCTCAGGCCAGCTAAACAACAATGACAACTACAACAACAAAAGGCTGGACATTGTGACGGTTGCCTATAGTCCTAGCTACTTGGGAGGCTGAGGCAAGAGAATCGCTTATGCCCAAGAGTTTGAGGTTGCTGTGAGCTGTGACGTCATGGCACTCTACCCAGGGTGACATAGTGAGATTCTGCCTTAAAAAAAAAAGAGAAACATGAATCCTATGTACTCAATTTTGATATGAGGACAATTAATGACCTAGTACTTGGTGGGAAGTGGGGGAAGGGGAGAGCAGAGAGAGAGAAGGAGGGTGGGTGGTGGGGGGAAGGAAGAGCAGAGAGAGGGAAAGAGGGACCTTATGGGAGGAGGGGAGAGCGAAGGGGGGGTAGGGTTCTCAGTGTGTGACACTCCTTTTGGGGGCATGACCCAGTTATAAGAGGGTCTTTATCTAACAAATGCAATCAGTATAACCTGGTTTCTCATACCCTGAACGAATCCCCAATAATAAAAAAATAAAAAGAGATCATTTCATAGCCAGCTAAATGGAAAGAATAAAACACTTCCTGAAAGTGGAAGAGAGACAAAGCACTGAGGAACAATAATTTTGTTTGTGAAATCTCACACCAAACTAAAAGGCAATAATAAGGGAATATAAGACATTTTGAAATATACATGCACTTAGAAAATTTACTTCATATAGAAACACACAGAAAGCTTCTCAAGCACAGGATAGGATTTTCTTCATCCTGAAATCTTCAGAAACCAAAAGTATATCTGTCACATAGAAGCTCATGTTTAATTGATTGGTTGGTGGTTTGATTGATACCTATTTAATTGTCTTACAAAGTAAATATTGAACTACAAACAGGAGACAGTCAGTGGAGGAACACTTCTTTCCAAGTCCTTTATGTCTTTTCCATGTCAGGTAATGTGCCTGCATCAAATTGAGTGGGTGTGTATTATTACAGGGATTATTGTCATTCATGGATGTATCTGTGGAGTTCACTTGGGAGGAATGGCAGTTACTGGATCCTACACAGAAGTACCTCTATAGGGATGTGATATTGGAAAACTACAACAACCTGGTATCAGTGGGTAAGTGCAGCTTATCTATTTAACTTAGCTTGTGAGACATAAATTGCCATTCTAGGATTTCTGACATGTTTTTAGTCCCTATTTGGCCCTCCTAATTGTAATCTCTGCCCCTGTTCAAATGAGCCTTTTTGTTTTTTAGCTTCTGTTTCTTCCCTGACAGCTTGGTTCATTATCCTTTGTGATTTTCTGTTAACAGGCTATCATGACACCAAACCTGATTTAGTCTTCAAGTTGGAGCAAGGGGAAGAGCCATGGATAGTAAACACCAAAGTTTCCTGTCAGAGCTGTCCAGGTGGGTAAGTGAGAACCAGGAAGCTAAAAGGTGCAGAGCGAACTGTGGCTCCTTGAAGAGTTGTCACTTGCTTGGTATGTCACACTTCATGTTTTAGGGCTCTCCTTCTTTCCTTCCTTCCTTCTTTAAGCTCTGCTCGTGGTTTGCTTTCTGAGTTTGTTTCCCTCCTTCATATATTTGAAGGCTGTACAGGCATGAGGTCTTCAAAGGTTCCTTTTCCCCTCTTATGGGCTGACTCGTGCTCTTCTTACAGCCTACTTGTAGCTGCTTCTTTTGCCTTCCACAGTTAAATACCTTAGACTTTACCACTCGGAAACCTGGTCTCTCCCGTATCATTGAGTGATTTTACCCACATTGTGCTTCCTTTTTGAGTTGTCCAAGGAGGTTTGTTTCCTGATTTGGCTGTCCTATCCTATGTTGTGAGTATTGAAAAGCTTTTCCATTGTGAAGATTTAAGCTTTTTTCCCTTCAGTGTTAATGGCATCAAAATTGTCATCATCGGCTCGGCGCCTGTGGCTCAAGCGGCTAAGGCGCCAACTACATACACCTAAGGTGGCGGGTTCGAATCCCCAGCCCGGGCCCGCCAAACAACAATGATGGCTGCAACCAAAAAATGGCCAGGCGTTGTCGCAGGCACCTGTAGTCCCAGCTACTTGGGAGGCTGAGGTGGGAGACTCGCTTGAGCCCAGGAGTTGGAGGTTGCTGTGAGCATGATGCCGTGGCACTGTACCCAGGGGGATAGCTTGAGGCTCCGTCTCAAAAAAAACAAACAAAATTGTCATCATCTTCCTCTTTTTCTGTTGCACTTGAGTATTAGGTTTTTTACACCTTCAGGAAAGCTCCCCTGTGCTTTCTCAGTTTTAATTCTTTGTATCAGAAATGGGAAGGACCTTCTTCCTCAGTTTCTCCTAAATTAAAAAAATTTCTTTCCCCAGAGTCTTGCTCTTTTGCCCAGGCTAGAATGCAGTGGTGTGATCATAGCTCACTGCAGCCTCAAACTCTTGGGCTCAAGTCATCATGCTGCCATAGCCTCACAGTAGCCAGAACTATAGGTATCACCATGCCTGGCAAGATTTTCATTTATTTGTTTAGAGACACAGTCTCACTTTATCACCCTTGGTAGAGTGCCGTGGCATCACAACTCACAGCAACTTCCAACTCCTGGGCTTAAGCAATTCTCTTGCCTCAGCCTCCCAAGTAGCTGGGACTATAGGCACCCACTACAACACCTGGCTATTTATTGTTGCAGTTTGGCCAGGGTTGGGTTCAAACCCGCCACCCTCAGTATGTGCAGCTGGTGCCCTAACCCCCTGAGCCATAGGTGCCACCCTTCTTTCTTTTTTGTTTTGAGATAGAGTCTCAATCTTTTGCCCAGGCTATAGTGCCATGGTGTTAGCTAAGCTCACAGTAGCTCAGACTCATGAGTTCAAGTGATCCTCCTGCCTCAGGCTCCTCAGTAGCTGCTATAACATCCACCTAATTTTTCTATTTTTAATAGAAATGAGGTCTTGCCTCCCAGAGTTAGGATTATAGGGCTGAGCCACTGTGCCCAGTTTTTTAAATTTTTTCCATTTTGAGACAAAGTCTTGCTCTATTGCCCCAGTAATATCATCATATTATCATATTATCACTGCAGCCTCCTGGGCTAAACTCCTGGGCTGAAGTGATCCTCCTTCCTCAGCCTTTTGAGTAGCTAGAACCATATACATATGGTACCATGCTTGGCTGATTTTATTTTATTTTTTTCTTTGAGACAGAGTCTCACTCTTTTGCCCAGGCTAAGATGCCGTGAGTTACCCTCACAGCAACTGACTCATGAGTTCAAGTGATCTTCCTGCCTCAGTGTCCTGAGTAGTTCACCATAGCACCCAGCTACTTTTTCTGTTTTGAGTAGAGATATGGTCTTGCTCTTGCTCAGGTTGGTCTCAAACTCCTGAGCTCAAGCAATCCACCCACCTCAGCCTCCCAAAGTGCTGAGATTATAGACATGAGCCATCTTGCCTAGACTGGTGTTGTTGCTCTTGCTCAGGCCGCTTTTGACCTCCTCCCCTCAAGCAATCCTCCTACTTTGGCCTTCTAAAGTGCTGGGATTACTAGGCGGCGCCTGTGGCTCAGTGAGTAGGGCGCTGGCCCCATATACTGAGGGTGGTGGGTTCAAACCCAGCCCTGGCCAAACTGCAACAAAAAAATAGCTGGGCATTGTGGCAGGTATCTGTAGTCTCAGCTACTTGCAAGGTTGAGGCAAGAGAATCACCTAAGAGGTGGAGGTTGCTATGAGCTGTGATGCCTCTACCGAGGGTGACAAAGTGAGACTCTGTCTAAAAAAAGAATAAAGGCTCAGCTCAAGTGGCTAAGGCGCCAGCCACGTACACCCAAGGTGGTGGGTTCGAATCCAGCCCGGGCCTGCCAAACAACAATGACGGCTGCAACCAAAAAATAGCCGGGTGTTGTGGCGGGCGCCTGTGGTCCCAGCTACTTGGGAGGCAGAGGCAGAAGACTCACTTGAGCCTAGGAGTTGGAGGTTGCTGTGAGCTGAGATGCCACAGCTCTACCCAGGGGGACAGCTTGAGGCTCCTATCTCAAAAAATAAATAAATAAATAAATAAATAAAGTACTGGGATTACAGGTGTGAGCCACTACATCCATTTTCCCTATTTTTATTACCACTTTTTTTTTGGCCAGGGCTAGGTTTGAACCCGCCACCTCTGGCATATGGGGCTAGCACACTACTCCTTTGAGCCACAGGCGCCCCCCCATTACCACTTTTATTATACTTCTAATCTTATATCCTGGCTTCTGTGGCCTCACTTTGGATATCTTGTCTTCTTCCTCCTTTGTTAATCTTGCTACTGTTTCTGTTTTTATTAGTATTTTATCCTTTGAAAAGTATATTATAGGTCTTGTCTCTTCACTTGTCATCCACACTAGATCTCATGCTTGCTTAGATAGCTTAAGTTTTTAGTCATATTACAGAAATGTTATCTTCTCCTTAACCATTGCTGCTGGATTTATTTGCATTATCATCATAACACTAGTCTGAGAAAATAAGCTACTATCTTAAATCCCTGATTCAGGCAGAATAGAACAACAAGAAATTTTTATTCTCTGTAGGCCAGCTCTACAATGGCTTAATTCAGAAGGTTTATTATCTCAGGAATCCAGCTTCCATGTTCCCCTCCCCCTTGTTATCCTCAGTTGTTTTATTTGCACATTCATCTATTGTTTAATACCCCTTGTTATCCTCAGATGTTTTATTTACACATTCATCTTATTGTTTAACACCATTTATGTGCCAGCACTTAGTGAGTGCTGACCCTGGCTCTGCCTGCTTGCTTTCTCCATTTCGATGTTTAACTGAGAACTCAAATATAGTAATATCCAAAACAAAGTTTTTCTTTTTTCTCCAAACATGATTATCTCCCAGTGTTTTCCATAACTAAAGAGCAGTAGCACCTTGATGTTCAAGCTATTAACTGTTGTTAATTCTTCTCCTTTTCTCAGCTCCCACATTTAGTCCTTCAGTAAATTCTTGTAGTTCTTTCTCTAAATATGTTTCAAATTTCATTAACTCTAGAAGTTTGGTCCAAACCATTATTGTTTCCTCCTGGACTGCTGTAATAGCTCCCTAATATTTTTCTCTGCCTTTCTTTCACTTAATTTTTACGTAACAGCCAAATGGGTCTCTTAACAGCAGAAGAATCTTGGAGATCTCTATTAAAATCTTTGGATGGGGTCAGGCGCGGTGGATCATGCCCGTAATTCTATACTCTGGGAGGCTGAGGCAGCAGATCCCTTGAGCTCAGGAGTTTGAGACCAGCCTGAGCAAAGAGCAAAAATACTAAAAATAGAAAAATTAGCTGTGTGTGGTGGTGGGCACTGCAAATGTAGTCCCAGCTCTTGGGGAAGCTGTGGCAAAAGGATTGCTTGCCCAAGAGTTTGAGGTTTCTGTGAGCTATGATGATACAGTAGCACTCATTTTAATAAATACTAAAAAATAAAATCTTTGGTTAAAATGAATGTATATATTTTTTGCCACAACCTTGCATAATTTGTTTCTGGTTTCACTGTATTCACTCAGTGAGTTTTAGCTATTTTGTTTCTTAAACCACATCTAGCAGGTATCCTCAAGAAATTTATACTTAGTATTCCTTCTGTTTGGAATGTTAATTTTCTTAGGGCTACTTTGTTCTCATTTTAATGTCTTGTTGTCATCTTACCCAAATTTCATGGCCTAGTTATTCTATTTCCTATGAATTC
>NW_003852457.1:9509754-9512638 GCF_000181295.1 Otolemur garnettii
ATTCTTTTTTTTTTTTTTTTTGAGACAGAATTTCAAGCTGTCACCCTGGGTAGAGTGCCGTGGCATCACAGCTCACAGCAACCTGCAACTCCTGGGCTTTAAGCGATTCTCTTGCCTCAGCCTCCCAAGTAGCTGGGACTATAGGTGCCTGCCACAATGCCCAGCTATTTTTGTTGTTATTGTTGTTGTTGCAGCCATCATTGTTGTTTGGTGGATCCAGGCTGGACTTGAACCCACCAGCTGAGATGTATGTGGCTGGCGCCTTAGCTGCTTGAGCCACAGGCACTGAGCCCTGAATTCATTTTTTAATTAAGCAAAATCTTACAATAAAAAATTCAGATATAAAATAATTGAGACTTGGCTCCTATGGCTCAAGTGGCTAAGGTGCCAGCCACATACACCTGAGCTGGCAGGTTCGAATCCAGCCTGGGCCTGCTAAACAACTATAGCTGCAAACAAAAAATAACTGGGTGTTGTAGTGGGTACCTGTGGTCCCAGCTACTTGGGAGGCTGAGGGAGGAGACTCACTTAAGCCCAAGAGTTGGAGGTTGCTATGAGCTGTGATGCCACGACACTCCACCCAGGGGGCAGCTTGAGGCTCTGTCTCAAAAAATAAAAATAAATTAAAAAAATAAATAATTGGCACTTGACTCCTTGAGTGCAAGCTTAATTTTTTTAAACCTCTAATTTAAAAATCATTTCTGAACGCTGCTAATTTGCTGCCAGCATTTATCAGGAGCCCTGTTGTGGGCTCCTTCACCCCAGTGCTTGTCCAATATTTCCTTTGAACCAGTGTCATAAGCTTGTAAAACTCTTTAATTCCATAACAAGTTCATTTTATGATTTGAAAGGTATGTTTTATTTGTTTTTTTCTAGAAGGCTGGGAAGAATGGTACCAGAAAGATCAAGATGAACTTGAAAGTATTGAGAGAAGTTATGCTTATAATGTGTTTGAAAAACTTCATCTGAGCAAAACCCATCTTTCTTCAATACAAAGACTCCATAAGTATAACATACATGGAAAAAGTTTGACACAATACTCAGGTTCAAGCAGAAGCTGTGTAAGAAAGAATCCTGATAAGTTCCATGGCTATGAAGAACCATATTTTCTTAAGCATCGACCAGCCCATAACATAGAAAAAAACTGTGTCTGTAGTGAATGTGGGAAAGCTTTTCGTTGTAAATCACAGCTTATTGTACATCTCAGAATTCATACAGGGGAGCGACCTTATGAATGCACTAAATGCGAAAGAGCCTTCAGTGCCAAGTCAAACCTTAATGCTCATCAGAGAGTTCATACAGGAGAAAAACCCTATTCATGTAGTGAGTGTGAGAAAGTTTTCTCTTTCAGGTCTCAGCTCATTGTCCATCAGGAAATTCACACAGGAGGGAAGCCCTATGGTTGCAGCGAATGTGGGAAAGCATATAGTTGGAAATCACAGCTTATTTTACATCAGAGAAGTCACACAGGATTGAAACCCTATGAATGTAGTGAATGTGGGAAGGCCTTTAGTTTGAAGTCACCATTTGTTGTACACCAAAGAACTCATACAGGAGTGAAGCCCCACAAATGCAATGAGTGTGGGAAAGCCTTTAGGAGTAAGTCCTACCTCCTTGTTCACATCAGAATGCACACAGGAGAGAAGCCCTATCAGTGCAGTGATTGTGGGAAAGCCTTCAATATGAAGACACAACTCATGGTCCATCAGGGAGTTCACACAGGAAATAATCCTTATCAATGCAGTGAATGTGGGAAGGCCTTTGGTAGGAAGGAACAGCTCACTGCACACCTGAGAGCTCACGCAGGAGAGAAGCCTTACGGATGCAGCGAATGTGGGAAGGCTTTCAGTAGCAAGTCATACCTTGTCATACATAGGAGAACACACACAGGGGAGAGGCCCTATGAATGTAGTTTTTGTGAGAGAGCCTTTTGTGGGAAATCACAGCTCATTATACATCAGAGAACTCACTCAACAGAGAAACCCTATGAATGCAGTGAATGTGAAAAAGCCTATCCTAGGAAGGCATCACTTCAGATACACCAGAAAACTCATTCAGGAGAGAAACCTTTCAAATGCAGTGAGTGTGGAAAAGCATTCACTCAGAAGTCATCTCTCAGTGAACACCAGAGAGTTCATACAGGAGAGAAACCGTGGAAATGCTCTGAATGTGGGAAATCCTTCTGTTGGAATTCAGGACTTCGTATACATCGGAAAACTCACAAATGAGAAATCAGAATGATGAAGTAAATGTGAGAAGCAAAGCTGATGCTCAGAGTTCAGGTGATAATAATATAGACAGAATTTATAAGTAGGAAGTGTTAAAATAGCATTCATGTCAAAAAAAGTCTTATAGGAAGAGAGATCAATCTTATTTGGAGTGAGTATGCAAAAGCTTTCAGAAATAACTCAAAAATCTTTGTAGACAAGAGAATAATTGAAAGAATGAGGAATAATAAATGTATCAAGTATGTAGCATCATTACAAAGATTCAGAGAATTCATGGTGAGAACACTTTATAAATTTAACAGATCAGGAAAGCATTTCCCCATAGAAGGTGTTACATAGAAAGTCACATTCTAAATTTGAAGCTGTGTTTTTGTAAAATATTGATTATAAATAGTAGGCTTTTCCCTGGTGAAGTATCAGGTTGTTTTTTTGTTTTGTTTTAGTAAGTAAATAAAATAATGGTCAGGAATACTACAGTAACATTATTCTGAAAGTTAAGATATAATTTAGTGTGACTTTCTCAGTTAACACTGATTAGCATTTTTTTTAATGTTGGTATTTTATTTTTTAAAGTAACTTGTTTTATATACATATATATATTTTTTAATAGTTGGTGAAATAGGCTCGGCGCCTATAGCTCAACTGGCTAAGGCGCC
>NW_003852457.1:9512910-9518656 GCF_000181295.1 Otolemur garnettii
AACATCCCTCAGTATACTTCATATTAAATGCTAAATATCAGCATTGTCTATTTCTTAGCAATATAACTAAAATAATGTGGCTTACAACAAAAGGATGCAGTTCTTACTCTAAGTTTATTTATTCAATAGTCCACATAAGCAGGTTTGGCAGTTGTTACAGGGCTGCTGCTTAAGAGAAGACATAATGAATATTTATTATATTTTAGAAATACAGTGTCTGTTCTCCATTGGTTGATATGAGTGCCCTAGTTTTCTCTGGAGAAATGCCTCTCCTCTCTCGAGTGCTCCTGGTGGTGGTATCTTTCAGGTATCCTTTCCACTGGCAACAGGTAAGCATTATACCCATTGTTGAATAATAGTAACCTCTTTTTCAGGATTTTGAGTCTGTAATTCAGTCACACATGAACCAGAATGAAATTGTGAGAACCCATTTATTCTTGTCCCAGAATTCTTTTGAGACCACCAGTTCTGCTACATTGATTCCCAGAATAACTTTGGATTCTATACCTTTTTGAACTTGGTTCTCTGGCCTTCTGTGTGCTTCCTCATAACTTCTCAATAAAAATGTTTTCGTTGTTTTGGGATTTATTGCTTAAGAGGAATGAATTAACTGTTTCTTACAACCTGAAGCCTTTAATGGATGAGTTGTTGCTCTGAAGTAGTGTGTGGATAATAGTGAGTTAAAGAAAAGTAGAATATGTAGTTTGTTTTTTTTTCCCTAGGATTAAGAAAAATTATATTCCAAGATATGAATTTTTTAGCTCATTTATGAAATAGTGTAATTAATTTTGTTTGCATACACTGGGTCCTTGTAGCCCCTGATAAGATTCTGGAACATCAAAGAACTATGGCTTTATAAGAATTTTAAATTTGTGAGGAAATCCAGGACAGGAGATGAAGTGGCTCAATTTGATCATCCCATACCTTAGGCCACAAGAATGATAGGTGTGAAGTCCTCAAATTTGATCTCAAGGTGGATTATCAGACTCACCAGCTTTCTGTGATGTTGCTGAAGTAACATTTCACTTATAGTCACAGGGTTGAGATATTAGAAGCCAAATAGTATATATGACATGGTGAATTAAAGAGTCAGTGCACCTCAAATGCTTACTAAATTTCTTACGTAAACGTGCATTGAAAAAGTTACCCCTTGATAATATGAACAGGAATATCTAGGAGGAACCTGAGGCCTCAGCCTGTAGCAATTCTTATGATATACTTTGCACTGTCTGTTCTTCATTTAAGGATATAGACTAAGTGTTGGCAGTATATTAATATGAAATTCAAGCTTGAGTGTCAGTTTTTCTTGGAACATATCTGAATGTATTTGTGTATTTGATGCTGTTGCACTGCAATGGCAGAGTTGAATATTTGTGTCAGACTCTTCATTGCCCACAGAACCTGCCTACTCCTATGTCTTGAAAGAAGGAGCTTATTCTGTTAGTGCCCCATGCCTCATTGTTAGCAGTTTGGTAATAGTGATCTACACTAAAAATGCCTGAGATGGGATTGCTCATCTCAGGATAGAGCATAGATATTACACACTGTTACAAGGATTAGCAGTATATCAAAACTAATGCAAAATACTTTTGAAAATAATTTTTGTGGGTATTCAATCAAAGTTAATTACCTACCCAG
The DNA here is from genome assembly GCF_000181295.1 of Otolemur garnettii. NCBI lineage: Eukaryota > Metazoa > Chordata > Mammalia > Primates > Galagidae > Otolemur > Otolemur garnettii. The sequence continues at coordinate 9,514,549 of NW_003852457.1, forward strand.
TCAATGTGTATTTAGTGTGCTAATACTCAGAGTTATTATTTTTATGGTTATGGCTTTAAAAGTGAGCTGCAGGCTGAGTGCAGTGGCTCACATCTATAATCTTACCACTCTGAGAGGCCAAGATAAGTGGATTCCCTTAGCTCACAGGTTCAAGACCAGCCTGAGCAAGTGTGAGACCCCATCTCTAAAAAATAGGTAGGTGTTGTTAGGAGTGCCTGTGGTCTCAGCTGCTTAGGAGACTGACACGAGTGAATCACTTGAGCCCAAGAGTTTGAGGTTGCTGTGAGCTATGATGCCTTGGCACTCTACTGTGGGTGACAAAGTGAGACTCTGTCTCAAATAATAAATAAATGATATGTTCTATGCTTTTGACACTTTGATGCTAGTATATGTAAAGGCAAATAGCATCAGACTATATGGAATTTCCACAGGCAAAACTTCATCAAAATAGAGCTTTAAAAAAAACCACTGATATACAGTTAGTAACCACATTCTATGGTAATCTTTGGTTACTCACCAGAATATCCTCACTAAAAAATCCACACATTTATTTGGTATTGGGATAGTAATATGCGCAGAATAGTAGGAAACCACATTTCCCTTTGCTGGCAATTGGTTTAGGAGTCATGTATCTGACTTTCTATCAATAATGTAAACTTGAAGTCTGCTGGGTATTTTCCAAAACTGGGTTTTTTCTTTCTAAATTTATTTTTGTTAGGAGACAGGGTCTTGCTTTGTTGTCCAGGCTAGAGTGCAGAGGTAGGATCACACTTCACTTCTGCCAGGATCTTGTAGCCTCAAGTGATCCTCTCAATTTGTCCTCTTGAATAACTGGGACTACGGCAGGAGCTACCATGTGTGACCCAGGAGTGGTAGTATTCCTATTTGGTGATGTTTACGAGGTCATTTTCCTCTTTCTCTCTGCTTTTTTTTTTTTGTTTGTTTGTTTAAATTTCAGATTAATGTGAAGGTATAAACAACTAGGTTACAATGTTTGTATTTGTTAGGTAGAGTCAAGCTTGTAGTTGTATCCGACACCCAAGAGGTATGCCATATACTCTTACATTGTGCCTGTTAAGTGGGAGGACACTAGTCCCCCTCTTTCCTCTTCACCTAACTTGAATTGAATTGGGTTTTTCTCTTATGTGAGCCTGTATTATTTCGTCTACTGGTTTCATATTAGTTTTGAGTACATGGGATACTTGGTTTTTCATTCTTATGATACTTTACTAAGAAGAATGTGTTTCAGCTCCATCCAAGTTAATATAAAAGATACAAAGTCACCATCTTTTTATGGCTGAATAGTATTCCATAGTATGCATATACTATAATATGTTAATCCATTCCTGGGTTGATGGGCATTTAGGTTGTTTCCATGTCTTCATGATTATAAGTGGATCTGCGGTAAACAATCTAGTGCAAATGTCCTTATGATAAACTGATTTTTTTCCTTCTGGGTAGATGCCTGGTAATGGGATTATAAGGTCAAATGTAAGGTCTAATTTGAGTTCTTCGAAGATTCTCCATACTTCTTTCCAAAGAGGCTGTATGACTTGCAGTCCCACCAACAGTATGAAAGTGTTACCTTCTCTCCACATCTGTGCAGCTTTGCAACTTTGTGATGTAGACTACTCTTACTAGGGTTTGATCATATCTCAGGGTGGTTTTGATTTGCATTCTCTGATGATTAGATATGATGAGCATTTTTTTTCATATGTTTGTTAGCCATTCATCTGTCTTCCTCAGAGAAGATTCTGATCGTTTGTTCCTTTTTTTTTTTTTTTTGACAGAACCTCAAGCTGTTGCCTTGGGTGGAGTGCCGTGGCATCACATCTCACAGCAACCTCCAACTTCTGGGCTTAAGTGATTCTCTTGCCTCAGCCTCTCAAGTAGCTGGGACTACAGATGTTTGCCACAATACCTGGCCATTTTTTGGTTGTAGTTGTCATTGCTGTTTGGCAGGCCCAGGCTGGATTTGAACCTGCCAGCTCTGGTGTATGCGGCTGGCACCTTAGCCATTTGAGCTATAGGTGCCAAGCCTGTTTGCTCTTTTTTTGTTGATTAATTTGAGTTCTCTATAGATCCTAGTTATCAACCCTTTGTCAGATTTGTAAAATGCAAGTATCTTTCCGAATTCTGAAGGTTTGCTTTAATTATTGTGTCCTTAATTGTGCAGAAGTTTTTCAGCTTAATTAAGTTTCATTTGTTTATTTTTCTTGATGCAATTACCAATGAAATCTTAATAAAATCTTTCCCCGGGCCCAACAGCATCAAGAGTTTTTCCCACACTTTCTTCTAGGATTTTTATTAGCTCATGTCTTAGATTTAAATCTTTTATCCATCTTAAGTAAATTTTTTTTAAGTGATGATAGGTGCAAGTCTAGTTTCAGTCTTTTAGACGTAGTTATCCAATTCTCCCAGAAGCATTTATTGAATAGGGATTCATTTCCCCAGTGAATGCTTTTGTTTGGTTTATCTTAGATCAGATGACAGTGGGAGACTGGGTTCATCTCTTGGCTTTCTTTTCTGTTCATATGTCTATGTCTCTATTTTTGGGCCAATACCATGCTGTTTTGATTATGGACTTGTAATACAGCCTTAAGTCTGGTAGAATGATGCCTCTGGCTTTGTTTTTATTATGAAGAATTGCCTTGGCTATATAGGTATTTTTCTGGTTCCACACAAACAAACTATGTTTTCTAGTTTTTCAAAGTATTATGTTTGTATTTTAATGGAGATTGCCTTCAATCTATAGATTGCTTTGGGTAGTTTAGACATTTTCACAATGTTGATTCTTCCCAACCAAGAGCATGGTATGTTCTTTCATTTGTCAATGTCTTCTGTTATTTGTTTTCTCAGGGTTTCATAATTCTCTTTGTAGAGGTACATCACCTCTCTTGTTAGGTGTATTCCTAGCTATTTCATTTTCTTTGAAGCTTCTATGAAGGGAATTGTGTCCTTGATTTGCTCCTTAGGTTGGCTATTACTGGCATATACAAAGGCTAGTGATTTGTAGGCAATGATTTGATACCCTGAGACATTAGTGTATTTCTTGATCGTTTTGAAGAGTCTTGTGGTTGAGTCTCTGGGGTTTTCTAAGTATAAGATCATATCACCAAATAGTGAGAGTTTGACCTCCTCTGCCCACGTTTGAATGCCGTTTATATCCTTCTTTTGCCTGATTGCATTGGCTAGAAATTTGAGAACTATGTTGAATAATAGTGGCAAGTGGCCATCCTTGTCTGGTTCCAGTTCTAAGTGGAAAAGCTTTCAGTTTTACTCCATTCAGTATGATGCGAGCTATGGTTTGTCATAGATGGTTTCAGTCATTTTAAGAATTATGCGACCTATGCCTATTTTCTTACCTGTTCTTATTAGGAAAGAATGCTAAATTTTGTCAAATGCTTTTTCTGCATCTATTGAGAGGATCATATGGTCTTTATTTTTGCTTCTATTGATATGGTGAATTACATTTATGGATTTGCATATGTTAAACCAACCTTTCATCCCTGAGATGAAGCCTACTTGATTGTGATGTAAAAAAATTTTTTAATGTGTAGTGATAATCTATTTGCTAAGATTGTATTGAGTATTTTCCTATCAATATTCATTAGTGGAATTGATCTGTAGTTCTCCTTTTTGGTTGGGTCCTTTCCTGGTTTTGGTATCAGGGTGATGTTTGCTGCATAGAACATGTTGGGAAAGGTTCCTTCTTTCTCAGTGTTTTAGAATAAGTTCTGCAGTATAGGTATAAGTTCTTCTTTGAAAGTTTGGTAGAATTCTTGGGTGAAGCCATGTGGTCCAGTGCTTTTTCTTGTTAGAAGCTTTTTTATTGTTTCTTTAATTTCTGTGCTTGATATTGGTCTATTCAAGAGATTGTTTCCTCCTGGAGTCTTAACCTTAAGTGATTCCAGGTATTGGTCCATTTCCTCCACATTGTCAAATTTCTGGGAGTAGAGTTTTTTGTATTAGTTAAACATAATCTCTTGTATCTCTGTGATATCTGTTCTTATTTCTCCTTTTTCATTTCTGATTGAGATCATTAGAGATTTTACTTTTCTGTTTCTAGTTAATTTGGCCAGCAGTTTTTTTTTTTTTTTTTTTTTTT
>NW_003852457.1:9518765-9549721 GCF_000181295.1 Otolemur garnettii
TTTTTTTTTTTTTGAAGAAGCAACTTTTTATTTCATTAATTTTCTGAATGATTCTTTTGTTTTCAATTTCATTTCTTTCTTTCTTCTTTTTTTGTCTTTGAGACAGAGTCTCACTTTGTTGCCCCCCTCGGTAGAGTGCCATGGCATCACAGCAACCTCAAACTCTTGGGCTCAAGTCATTCTCCTGCCTCAGCCTTGTGAGTAACTGGGACTACAGGTGCCTGCCATAATGCTTGGCTAATTTTAGAAACAGAGTCTTGTTCTGGCTCAGGCTGATCTTGAACCCATGAGCTCAGGCACTCCACCCACCTCGCCTCCCAGAGTGGTAGGATTACAGGCATAAGCCACTGCTCCTGACCTTATTACAATGTGTCTTTGAGATGGTCAGTCTGTGTTGAGATGATCTCGGGTTCAATAACTCTCTAAAAGGGGTATGTCCGAATCTTTGATGATGTTTGGGAAATTTTCATTTGTGATATCCTGCAGTAGTGTTTCTATTCTTTTGGGTCGTTCTTCTTCCCCTGTAGGAATACCAATGATTCATGTGTTTGAACACTTCAAGAAGTCCCATAATTCTCTAAGCAATCACTTTGCTGTTTCTCTTTCCTTTTCTCCCTCTTTAAATGCCTGAGTTAGCTCAAGATCCTTTCCTTAACCTCTAAGATTCTTCCTTCTCCATGGTCTACTCTGTTATTAATACGTTCTGTTGCATCTTTAAGTTCACTGATTGACTCCTTCAATTCTTTGTTTGTTTTTTGCAGATTTTGGCTAGGGCCGGGTTGAACCCACCACCTTGGGGATATGGGGCCGGCACCCTACTCCTTTTAGCCACAGGCGCCACCCAGACTCCTTCAATCCTTTAAGCTCCTGTAAATCCTTTCTAATTTCTTCAAATCTTTCATTCATTATTTGGGTCTGTTTTGGGGTTTCTTTTTTTGATTATTTAATATTTTCTCATCAATTTCCTTCATTGTTTTTGCCACCCATATTTTATTTTTTATTTTATTTTATTTGAGACAGAGCCTCAAGCTGTCCCCCTGGGTAGAGTGCTGTGGCATCACAGCTCACAGCAACCTCCAACTCCTGGGCTCAAGTGAGTCTCCTGCCTCTGCCTCCCAAGTAGCTGGGACCACAGGTGCCTGCCACAATGCCTGGCTATTTTTTTTGGTTGCAGCCATCATTGTTGTTTGGCAGGCCCAGGCTGGATTTGAATCCAACACCTTAGGTGTATGTGGCTGGTGCCTTAGCCACTTGAGCCACAGGCGCCGAGCCTCTACCCATATTTTAAATTCCCTTTCTGTCATTTCCATTCTTTTCTTTTTTTTTTTTTTTTTTTTTTGAGACAGAGCCTTAAGCTGTCACTCTGGGTAGAGTGCTATGGCATCACAGCTCACAGCAACCCCCAGCTCCTGGGCTCAAGCAATTCTCCTGCCTCCACCTCCCAAGTAGCTGGGACTACAGGCACCCACCACAATGCCTGGCTGTTTTTTGTTGTAGCCATCATTGTTGTTTGGTGGGCCCAGGCTGGATTCAAACCTGCCAGCTCAGGTATATGTGGCTGGCGCCTTAGCCGCTTGAGCCACAGTCACCGAACCCCATTATTTCTTTATAGATATAATCCTTTGTGGTAGCTACCTCATGATCCCTTGGTGGTGGTGGGGAGGAGTGGGGGAGGGTTGTTCTATTCTGGTTTTTCATGTTGCCAGAATTCTTTTTTTTGGTGATATCTTATTTCAGTGAGCATAATGATCTGAAAGTTCACCCCTAACGTGCCATGTGACCGGATTTTCTTTCTTTCTTTTTCTTTTTTTTTTTTTTTTTTTTGAGACAGAGCCTCAAGCTGTCACCCTGGATAGAGTTCCATGGCATCACAGCTCATAGCAACCTCCAACTCCTAGGCTCAAGCGAGTCTCCTGCCTCCTCCTCCCAAGTAGCTGGAACTACAGATGGCTGCCACAATGCCTGGCTATTTTTTGGTTGCAACCATCATTGTTGTTTGGCAGCTCAGGCTGGATTCAAACCCACCAGCTCAGGTGTATGGCTGGCGCCTTAGCTACTTAAGCCACAGGCACTAAGCCTTGCCAGAATTTTTATGTTGATTCCTCATTTGTGTTTTCTTGTTCACTTCCTTTTGGTTTTTCTTCTTACCTCTCCTTCACTTTCAATTATTTTGTCTCTGTACTTAGGTGTTGAAGTGTCCTTTTAGTATAGGAGGAAAGGACAGAGAAGAGTAAAGAGCAAGAAGGGAGAAAAGAAAGAAAAAGATAATGAAAAAATGGGGAGGGGATAAGGAAAAATAGAAGAGAAGGTCAGAAAGGGAGAGACAGGCAACATAGTGTATTTGACTAGGTACTCTGATCCACACCCACAATTCCAGGAGTCTCTGGGGCTGGGCTGGGTGGGCCCCTTGAGGTCAGGACTTCCTTCCTAGCCTAGGCAAAATCAAGACCCCCTTTCTAGCAAATATAGAAAAAAATTAGTAGTATTTTTCAGTAGACCTTTCCAAAGGTCAAAGCTAGAAGGACACCTTACCAGGGACTCAAGGCATCCTTGAGCTAGGCCAATACCTTGATACCCTAGCCCAGACCTCATAGTGAGGCTCTGTCCAATAAATAAAATACAGAATGATGCTGGGTGCAGTGGCACATGCTTGTAATACTACATTCTGGGAGGCCAAGGCAAATAGATTGCTTGAACTCAGGAGTTTGAGACCTGTCTGAGCAAGAGCAAGATGCCATCTCTACTGAAAAGAAAAAAAGAAAAAACTAGCCAGGCATTGTGGCAGGTACTTATAGTCCCACCTACTCTGGAGGCTGAGGTGAGAGGATTGCTTGAGTCCAAGAGTTTGAGGTTGTTGGCTCGGCGCCTATAGCTCAACCGGCTAAGGCGCCAGCCACGTACACCTAAGGTGGCGGGTTCGAATCCCCAGCCCGGACCCGCCAAACAACAATGACGGCTGCAACCAAAAAATAGCCGGGCGTTGTGGCGGGTGCCTGTGGTCCCAGCTACTTGGGAGGCGGAGGCAGGAGACTTGCTTGAGCCCAGGAGTTGGAGGTTGCTGTGAGCTGTAATGCCACGGCACTCTGCCCAGGGGGACAGCTTGAGGCTCTGTCTCAAAAAAAAAAAAAAAGAGTTTGAGGTTGTTGTAAGCTGTGACACCATGGCACTATACTCAGGGTGACAGGGTGAAGCTCTGTATAAAAATAATAATAATAGAATATAGAATGAAATAGATAAAGCAGATCAGAGAAAAGAAAAATAATAAAATTCAAAATAAAGTCATGTAAGATGGAAAAAAGAAAGGGATATCTTGGTTATTTTTTGAGAAATTTATGTTTGAAAAATGAAAAAAGTTGAAAAATCTCTATCAAAAGACAAAAAAGGAGAGCAATAGAAAAGAAAGAAAAGGGGCTGAAAATTTGTAGCAAAAATGGAGTTCTTGGGACTGGCACACGTAGCTAGGTGGGTAGGGTACCAGCCACATGTACCAGGGCTGGTGGGTTTGAACCCAGCCGGGGACTGTTGAGCAACAATGACAACAACAACAACAAAAATAGCTGGGCATTGTGGCAGATGCCTGTGCTCCCAGCTTCTTGTGAGGCTGAGGCAAGAAAATTACTTAAGCCCAAGAGTTTGAGGTTGCTGTGAGTTGTGACACCACGGCACTGTACCAAGGGCAACATAGTGAGACTCTAGAAAGTAAAAATGAAAAAATAAAAATACAGCAAAACTTAACCAAAAAAAAAAAAACTAAGGAAAAAAATTGAGAATACAAAAATATAATACATATATATCATAATATATTGCCTGGACATCAGATGGGGCTATTTTATCACGAGTTGCAAAACACGCCAATTTTGCTTTGTAAGATGGGAGCCAGAACCCACTATCTAGTTGCCAAGGAGATCTGGTCCTGTCTTCCTGATTGATTTGCCTTCAATCAAGGCTTGGTCTTTTCACTACCATTCAGTCACTACAGTATTAAGATCCTGAAGTTCTCACCAGATTTCTTTGGAGACCTTGACCTTCCCCTTGGCTATGAAGTGGCTTTCCCAGGGGCGTGGGAGCTGTTCAAATCACCCCAGGGATGGCTACCAGAGCCACTGTGCACCAGGACCCTGGGGACTGTTCCTTCTGGGCAGTTATCCCCCTATGGCAGCGCCCTGCCAGTAGCCAAGCCAATGGGAATTCCACCCTGTTCCATGATTCAGTCCTGGCTGCCAGACACTGTTCCAGTTCACTTGCTTATTTAAACCTTTCCAAGGGAGCTCCAGTGAGCACCACAGTCCAAGAAAAAAATAAAGCTGCAGATGGTGCCTGTGGCTCAGTGGGTAGGGTGCCAGCCCCATATACCGAGGGGGATGGGTTCAAACCCAGCCCCGGCCAAACTGCAGTGAAAAAATAGCCAGGTGTGTGGCGGGTGCCTGTAATCCCAGCTACTCAGGAGGCTGAGGCAAGAGAATCGCCTAAGCCCGGGAGTTGGAGGTTGCTGTGAGCAGTGTGACACCATGGCACTCTACCAAAGGCAACAAAGTGAGACTCTGTACAAAAAAAGAAAAGAAAAAGCTGCAAGACAGGCCTTCCCTGTCTCTAGATCTCCATCAGGGGTCCAGCGGCCTGTACCAGCACCCAGCACTTGCCTTCTTTGCCTGTTTTCCACTGTTCCAGCCACCTCATTGGTTTCTGGAGTCACCTATTGCTTCCCTATGCCCACAAAGTGATGTTTCTGGCAGGACACCCCAGAATGAGGTGGCTGGGGTTCTCTCTCCCCTGTCTCACCTACAGTACTCTCCATGCTTTTTTATACTGATGTGTTATGATGTGATTTAGAGACACACTGATTTATCTCACACACTGAGAATAGCAGTGGGGAAAGGTGGCAAAGTTCTGGGTTCTTTAAAACAGTTGAATATCTGATTGAACTATAGAATTACTTTCTTCCAAACAGCGTAAGGGAATATTCTGAGTCTTCACACCACTTTTAGTTGGGGGTTCTTTCACATTTGAAAGTATTCAGATATAGGCCAGTTACAGTGGCTAACACCTGTAACCCTGTCACTCTGGGAGCCCGAGACAGGTAGATTTCTTGAGCTCAGGAGTTCAAGACCAGCCTGACCAAGAGTGAGACCCCCATCTCTACTAAAAATGGAAAAATTAGGCATTGTGGTAGGCACCTGTAGTCCCAGCTACTCAGGAACTGAGGCAGAAAGATTACTCAAGCCCAAAAGTTTGAGGTTTCTGTGGGCTATGATGCCCTGGCACTCTACCCAGGGCAACAGAGTGAGACACTGTCTCAGAAAATAAATAAAGTATTTAAATACAGCAGTAGAACCAAGAAATAGAAGGGTTAACTCTTAAGAAAATCATATAATAATACTGAGTGTTTAATATTATTACAGATGTAGGGCACCAGAACATGTTGAAAAAGACATTAGGAAACAAGTGTATTTGTTGGTATGATGGTTCAACCTTCCATGGAAGGGTATAGCCAATACAAAATGGACAACAGCTTAAGTCCAGTACCCCTTCACTCCTGTGGTCCCTAGTGGAGTATGCTTTACTATTGCTTTTATTTTTATTTGTTTTTGAATTTGGCTTTCAATTGTCTTAGTTTGAAATTTGTTTTTTTAATTTTCTTCCCCCCCCCCTTTTCTTCCTTTAGTAATTCTCTTGCCCTCAGCCTCCCAAGTAGCTGGGACTACAGGCCCCCACCATAATGCCCTGCTTTTTTTTTTTCTTGGTAGAGATGGGGTCTCGCTCTGGCTCACTCCAGCTCAGGCTGGTCTCAAACCTCTGAGCTCAGGGCAATCCACCTGCCTCGGCCTCCCAGAGCACCTGACCTACTATTGCTTTTAACCAGCTATATTGGGTTTTGTAACTATGTAGCATTTTTCACATTTGCCTTTGACAGACTCAGCTCTGTGTCATTTGAGGCCAGAGGTTCCCTATTGTGTGACTCAAGACTGTTGTGATATGATGTCCTTTTCTCCTGGAGCTTTTGAAAATCCTTGAAAATCTGACCTCTGCTGGCAAAGATTCTGTCTGTAATGCCTTCAGCAGATAGTGAGCATGTTTTTTTTTTTTTTTTTGGTAGAGACAGAGTTTTACTTTATCACCCTCTGTAGAGTGCTATGGTGTCACACAGCTCATAGCAACCTCGAATTCCTGGGCTTAGGTGATTCTTTTGCCTCAGCCTCCCTAGTAGCTGAGACTACAGGTGTCCGCCACAACGCCTGGCTATTTTTTCGTTGTAGTTTGGCTTGGGCCAAGTTTGAACCCGCCACCCTCGGTATATGAGGCCGGCACCCTACCCACTGCTCTGAGCCATAGGCGCTGCCCAGATAGTAAGCATTATTTAACAGCAGTCTCAGATATGCCATATATTTTGTGAATAAAAGCTGAAAGAAGGAAGTGGCTTTTGTTTTTAAGTATTACAGTTACCCATGTCTTTTTTTTTTTTTTTATTTTTGAGACTGCTTGTCACTCTTTTGCCCCTAGCTAGAGGGCTGTGGCATTCTACCTCACAGCAACCAGAAATTCTTGGGCTCAAGCTATGTTTTTTTGCCTCTGCCTCCCAAGTAGGTGGGACTACAGGTGCCCACCACCATACCCAGCTAGTTTTTCCTAGGTTTTAGTAGAGATAGGGTCTCAATATTGCTCAGGCTGATCTCTAACTTCTGAGCTCAAGTGATCCTCTTGTCTTGGTCACCCAGAGTGGTAGAATTACAGGTGTGAGCCACTGTGCCGGGCTAACAGTGTCTTCAAAATGTTGTTTCTTTAGTGTGAAAAATGTGGGACACACCTTAGTTTAAAAACAATTTCATGGGACTGGACATACTGGCTCATGCCTGTAATCCTAGCCTTCTGGGAGACCAAGGAGGACAAATACCCAGAGCTCAGGAGTTCACCACCGACCTGAACAGGAGCAAGACCTTTTGTCTGTTAAAAATAGAAAAATTAGCTGGGTGTCTTGCTGGGCACTTGTAGTACCAGCTAATTGAGAGGTTGAGACAGGCAGATCTCTTGACCCCAGGAATTTAAGATTGCTGTGAACTAGGATGACACCACAGCTCTCTAACCTAGGTAACTCTGTCTCAAAAAAAAAAAAAAAAATACTCCCCCTCCACTGTAAGAACATTATACTAAATGTGACAGGAGCAAGGTGAGGTGGTTTATGGCTGTAATCCTAGCACTCTGAGAGGCTGAAGCGTTGGATTGCTTGAGATCAGCAGTTTGAGACCAGCCTGAGCAAGAGCAAGACCCTGTCTCTAATAAAAATAGAAGAAACAACCCAGCACAGTGGCAGGTTCCTGTAGTCCCAGCTACTCAGGACTCTGAGGCAAGAGTATGACTTGAACTCGGTAGTTTGAGGTTGCTGTGAGGTATGATGATGCTGTGGCACTCTACCCAGGATGTCAGAATGAGATTCAGTCTCAAAAAAAGGAGGCAAAAAAGGAAAGTGAAGATAACTCATTTTTGGCCCAAGTCTCAAATTTAAAATAAATCCTGCTGTATCTATTTGTAATATGTTATCATCATCATCATAGATTTTAAAGATGGTAATATTAGTTGAAAGCCTGATACCTTATAGTTGAATCATCACCTTCTTCCAATTTTACACACTAGGCTCATTTCTCAATAGCATCAAGGGAAATCAGCAAATATTAAAAGAATGGCTTCAATGTGCTGAAAGAAAATGTCTGCCTAGAATCAAGAGGTTATTCTCCAACAAGGTGATATAATGTCATTTTTAACAAAACGCTTAATACTAAGAAGATTTGAAACAGTCAAAGCAAAATGTTGTACTTGCGCAAATGTGAAACAGACTAAGGAAAATGATTTCATGTAATTTGTGAGTACGAAAATATGGAACTAACCCTTGACTCTAGTGAGTAACGCTGGAAGTGGACAATTTAATTAGATTATTTGTAGGAGAGTATAGATACTGATTATCCCACATGACAAGGCATTAGACAAGGAGACCTCCTTTACCACAATAAGGTGCACTAGTGGCCTATAACCTACTGGGGATGTCATTTTTAACAAAACACAAAATGCTACTGGCCATACCTTATACACATCCATCCCCTAGAAAAGCAGTTCTCAACCTGTGGGTCGCGACCCACAGGAACTGTATTAAAGGGCTGCGGCATTAGGAAGGTTGAGAAGCACTGCCCTAGAAGGTGTGGGATAGCCTGCTGAAGTGGAGTTGAAGAACCAGCTTAGGGATAACATGTGACAACCAAAGGGCACCGTCCTCCAAGATGCTATCCCAGAATCTAACACTTTTATGTTGCTTGAGTCCAAGGAGCAGGAGCAGGATTGACCCCACTTAATGTTACTCCCAGTGAACCATTTGGAGACTTTGTGCTTTCTCTTCTTACAAATTTGGGCTTTGTGGGGTTAGAGATCCCTGTCCTCAAAGGGTAGCAAGATTTCCACTGAAATATATACTATGGATATTGCCTGGACCCATTGGAGTGTCTGAGGACCAGGAGTAAATGACTGATCATCATAAGAAAAAAACTGTAGTATAATGTTCTTAGAGTGGAGGTCAAGGAGAAATGTCTGTCTAAGCAGCCTGCTTGTATGCTCCTTGAACTCGCCCAATTGTGATGATAAATGGACAAGGCTACATCCCCTGCCTAAGAAGGGAATTATCACTAGGTGCTCAGACTCATAAAGGATATGTGTTTAGTCTTGTGACTAACTATACCTTTAAGGCTTGAGAGATGGTGGCCAAGAGTGAGGGGAATTTAGAATAGCAGAAGGCCAGGCATGATAGCTCATGCCTGTAATCCTAGTACCTGGGAGGCCAAGGCAGGTGGATTGCTTGAGCTCAGAAATTCAAAACCAGCCTGAGCAAAGAGGAGACTCTGTCTCTAAAAAAATAGTCAGGTCTTGTGGTAGGTACCTAATGGTACTAGCTATGTGGGAGGATGAGGCAAGAGAATTACTTGAGCCCAAGAATTTGAGGTTGCTATGAGCTATGATGCCACAGCAGTCTACCAAGTGTGACAAAGTGAGACTCCGTCTCAAAAAAAGAATAGAAGAGGGAGATGAATATTGTTTGCTGTTCCAAACAGCATCAGGGGCTGTCATTCATCCTATTCAAAGTACTCTCCTTCTAAGTTTTCCCAGGAACAGCAGCCCACTGGAATTCTAGAGGAACTGCTCTGGAGCTTTATGTAAAATTGTGCAGGAGAAGTGTATCCAGGTGGCACAGGGTGGACTTGAGTGAACACAGAGATAGGCGACCCAGATTTTTCTCTAAGGACTTAACTGCTCTAGCTTTTGTGAGTGCTGCCAGCTCCTTAAAATTCTTCTTAGGATTTTCCTTAGTTTGCAGAGAGCCACTTGACTCAGAACATGCTCCTCCTGGGCTCCCTGCACTCAGTGACTAGCTGCAGCTCTGGATAAAGGCGTGGCCATTTGTGCCCACGTGGAACAGCTCGAATGGGTCACATGCTTCAGGGCCCCTATGGGTTTGTCAAAGCTAAGGCTTTGACAGCCTGCATTTTGATTCGAATTCTCCCTCTCCCCATTTGGCTTCCTCTCTTCCTCAGGAGTTGACCTTGAGTAAACACTTCGCAGGCTGAGCTTTTGTCTCAGCATGTTTTGGGGGATGTTAAGCTGAAAGAGATGAGGAAATAAAAAATATTCATGTAGCTGCATGTTTTTGTAAAAATAATCCAAGAATGGATAAACCAGCAACTATGAAGTTCATTCCCTAGAGGAGATGGGCAAGGACTGGGTGGGAAGGAGGCTGATGGACTGAGGACTGACCACTGTCTGAGCACACTTTTCTGTCTGTCCTCTAACTACAGCAGTTTTACTGTATATCTTCATTCTTTTTTTTTTTTTTTGAGACAGAGCCTTAAGCTGTCTCCCTGGGTAGAGAGTGCTATGGCATCACAGCTCACAGCAACCTCCAACTCCTGGGCTCAAGTGAGTCTCCTGCCTCAGCCTCCCAAGTAGCTGGGACCACAGGCGCCCACCACAATGCCCGGCTATTTTTTTTGGTTGCAGCCGTCATTGTTGTTTGGCGGGCCCGGGTTGGATTGGAACCCGCCACCTTAGGTGTATGTGGCTGGCGCCTTAGCCACTTGAGCCACAGACACCAAGCCAACTCTTGTCTTAAAAAAAAAAAATTATTCAAACAAAACCTACTAAGGCTGAGCATGATGGCTGTCTTCTGTGATCCTAGCACTCTGAGAGCTGAGCCATGTGGATTGCTTGAGCTCACAAGCTCAGGACTAGCCTGAACAGGCAGGGCCTGTGGCTCAAAGGAGTAGGGCACCAGCCCCATATGCCAGAGGTGGCAAGTTCAAACCCAGCCCCGGCCAAAAAAAGTGCAAAAAAAAAAAGAAAAGGCTGAACAAAAGCAAGACCCATTTCTATTTTAAAATTGGAAAAAGTTAGCCAGGCATTGTGTCAGGCACCTGTAATCCCAGCTACTTGGGAGGCTGAGGCAAGAGGATCTGTTGAGCCAAGAGTTTGCAGTTGCTGTGAGCTTGATGACGCCATGGCAGGCTATAATGGCAACAGAGTGAGACTCTGTCTCAATAAACAGTTAAAAACAAAAAACTACTAAAATTTGGTATAAGGTGACACACCTATAATCCTGTCACTCTGGGAGGCTGAACTGGGAGGATTGCCCGACCTTATGAATTCGATCGACCAGATTGAGCAAGAGCTAGACCCCATCTCTGCTAAACATAGAAAATCTATCTGGGCATACCTATAGTCCCAGCTACTCAGAAGGCTGAGGCAGGAAGATCACCTGAGCCCAGAAATTTGAAGTTGCAGTGAGCTGTGATGACACTGTTGAACTCTAGTGCAGGCTAGACCCTGTCTCAAAGAAAACAGAAAACATGGTGGAGGCTTGGCACCTGTGGCTCAAGTGGCTAAGGTGCCAGCCATATACACCTAAGGTGGCAGGTTCGAATCCAGCCCAGACCAGCCAAAACAATGACGGATGCAACCAAAAAAATAGTTGGGCGTTGTGGCGGGTGCCTGGGGTCCCAGCTACTTGGGAGGCTGAGGCAGGAGACTTGCTTGAGTCCAGGAGTTGGAGGTTGCTGTGAGCTGTGATGCCACAGCAATCCACCCAGGGGGACAGCTTGAGGCTCTGTCTCAAAAAAAAAGAAGTCTATGGGCAACTGAACCATCTCACTTTTTCCCGCTTTCCAGGTCATCATGTTGGAAACATTTTTCCAGGTGTGTACAGACAAAAACACAGAGCTTCCTCAACTCAATTCTCAGTTAAGGGCTACAGTACCTTCCTAGGAGAAGCAAGATGTCAGTATTTCTCACCTAATGCCTCCTCCCAGCTACCTGTTACAGAGGCTAAGTTCCACACAAGTGTTGCCAAGAAATGGAAACTTCTTTCTTCCATCCAGCATCTACTAGTGGAATGGAGGCTCAACTTGGGGGCATGGCACAGTGGCCACATTACCTTCACCTAGCTCATTCTTCAAGCAGAAATTTCATACCAGGAGAGGCAAACACCACCAGAGGCTGTCAAACATTACCTCTCCTTTCCCACCCCACTGCCAAGTGTCCAGTTCCTAATGCAAGTATATCAATCAGAAAGTGTAGCCAGGCCCCTTGAGATATTAATGCCCTGGCTTTTTAAATACTGAAATGATAATCAAGTTGGGCTAGGCCATTGGTTGTTTACCCATGTTAACCTCTTGCCTCCCGCCCAATATTCTTCTTTTTTTTTTTTTTTAAAACGGAGTCTCACTTTGTCACCCTCGGTAGAGTGCTGTGGCATCATAGCTCACATCAACCTCAAACTCTTGGGCTCAAGTGATTCTCTTGCCTCAGCTTCCCAAGTAGCTGGGACCATAGGTGCCTGCCATAGTGATCAGCTATTTTTAGAGACGAGGTCTTGCTCTGGCTCAGGCTGATTTTGAACCTGCGAGCTCAGATAGTCCACCAGCCTTGGCCACCCAAGTGCTGGGATTATGAGGCATGGGCCATGGCACCGGTCCTCCAATATCCTTCATTTTCGCATTAATTAATTGCTGGGGTATTGTCTTTTTGTCAAACAGTAGGAGTCAAGTCCAGGATCACAAGAAAATTTTTGTGTTTGTTTTGCAGAGGAAATAGATGTCTTTGATGAAATTAGCTGATTATACTCCTAAGTTTGCTTGCTGAAGATGCAGAGACTGAAGAACACAAACTTCACCGTCAGTTCCTTGAGATTTCCCTCCTCCTTTGCCCACCACATAAAACCTTCCCACCTCATCTTTGCAGGAAGACAGATCTGAGACGTTTTCTCTTCTATCCTTCATTGGCTTGGCTAATTTTTTTCATCTGTGGATTCCCCAGCTTTGGCATTTCAGCTAAGCTACTGTATCAGGTAGTCACTACAGACAGTAAAGAAACTTTACTCTGCAAACTCTCCCTCTCTCAAGCCTTCAAGCTTTATCCATTTTCCTTACCAATCCCTCCAAACACTTTTTCCTCTGTGTTGATAGCTGTTAAGATTTGCCCTTGGGCTCGGCGCCTATAGCTCAACCGGCTAAGGCGCCAGCCACGTACACCTAAGGTGACGGGTTCGAATCTCCAGCCCGGACCCACCAAACAACAATGACGGCTGCAACCAAAAAATAGCCGGGCATTGTGGCGGGCGCCTGTGGTCCCAGCTACTTGGGAGGCGGAGGCAGGAGACTTGCTTGAGCCCAGGAGTTGGAGGTTGCTGTGAGCTGTAATGCCACGGCACTCTACCCAGGGGGACAGCTGGAGGCTCTGTCACAAAAAAAAAAAGATTTGCCCTTGGCATACTCACTGAAACCAAAGGACCTAATCATCTTCCTATAGCATACTTTTCCAAAGAACTAGACAAAACAATTAAAGGATGGCCTTATTGCCTCTATACCTTAGTAGCAGCTTCCCTTTTAGTTGTAAGTTCACTTTGCAACTCCACGTTTGTATCTCCTATTCCCTTTAAGACTTTTTAGTTAAAGCAATACCCGTAACTCTGTAGGTAGGACGCTGGCCACATACACCAAGGTAGGTGAGTTTGAACTTGGCTGGGGCCTGCTAAACAACAATGACAACTCAAATAACAACAACAAAAAATAGCTGGGCGTTGTTGCGGGCGCCTATAGTCTGAGCTACTGAGGAGGCTGAGGCAAGAGACTCACGTAAGCCCAAGAGTTAGAGGTATCTGTGAGCTGTGATGCCAGAGCACTTGACTGAGGATGACAAAGTAAGACTGTCTCAAAAAAAAAAAAAAAAAAAAAAAAAAAAAAGACTTTTTAGTTAAAACTGCCTTCTTCTTTACCCCTTTTACTAAAGTAATCCTTATTACTCTTATCTCTCCAATCCCGGGTTTGCCTGTCTCTTTCCCCCACATACACTGCCATTACAGTTCCTGGTCACATTTAAAACACCTCCATCCTCCTTAACCTACCACAAGAAGGGGGGGGCTCATTTTCTGACTGAACAGATAACTCTACTTAAAAATTATCCCACCCCCCCTATAGCCAACATAACATTCTAAACGTTTTCAGAAAACATCCGGTTATACATCAACTCCATTTCTAAGCCAGAAATCTCTCTATACTGATACTGGGTCTTGGGCCCCACTCCCTGACTTTCTCTAAAATTTAAGATGTCCTCTCTCCTCCATCCTCCCTTGAAAGTCCTTGTTCTCACTCTACCTTCTCCACAACCTAAACACGCTTTACCTCATGCCAATATCTAGCCTAAGCCCCTCATTTTCTTCTGTAACATGGCTGGGCCTCAATACCAACTTTATAATGACCCTCAATAGCCTAAAAATGACACCTTTAACTTAAGTGTCCTTCAGGACCTTAACAACTTTTACCACCATGATAAAATGGCCAGAGGCTCCCCATCTTCAAGTCTTCTTCAATTTTGAAAATTTCTGTCCCTCTCTGTCTCCTACTCCTTGTTTGCTTAGTAAAAGTCTCTTATATACTCCTCTACAGCTGGTAGTTTTTTAAAAAATTATTTAAATTCAGATTTTTAAAATTATAGAACTGCCATTTCTATATATGTCTAAATTTTCTGAATTTAACAATAAACTTATGTTGTTACAAATCTTCCAAAATCACAATTCTAAATTCAGTCTTTCTGACCTCAAAGTAGCTTTATAAATATTAAGACCACCAAAAGAGACATAAGACTCCGCACCTGTGGCTCAAGTGGCTAAGGCGCCAGCCACATACACCTAAGGTGGCGGGTTCGAATCCAGCCTGGGCCTGCCAAAACAACAATGACGGCTGCAACCAAAAAATAGCCGGGCATTGTGGCGGGCGCCTGTGGTCCCAGCTACTTGGGAGGCTGAGGCAGGAGATTCACTTGAGCCCAGGAGTTGGAAGTTGCTGTGAGCTGTGATGCCACAGCACTCTACTTAGGGGGACAACTTGAGACCCTGTCTCAAAAAAAAAAAAAAAAAAAGAGAGACATACAGGCTTATTTGAAATGTTAAAATTGTACAGAAAACGAAAAATATTCTTGCCTACCCACAAATGGACAAGCACCTGTACTCTTGCTGGTCTCCTAATATTAACATTGCCCTTCTGTTGCAGGAAGAGGAGGCCCAGTGGAGAGAAAGAGCACCCAAACACCCGTTTATAAGAGGAAGGGCTTTATTTACTGGCCAGGAGCGTACAGCGTAGAAAAATTCCAAATGGCCGGGCTCCCCAACTGGCTTGGTCTTTCCCTTTTAATTGATAGTCAGAAACCCCACAGGTACCCTTCCCATTCGCCAGTTTGAATCAAGTGGGAGATGCTATTCCAGTCCCTACAGAACTACAGGATTTCACAGAACTTGGAAATTTCCAAGTTCCAGGAAGTTAAGTTTACAAATTCCCAAGAACTGAGTCACTTGGAGAGTTCTCTGCATGTGTATCCTTGTGGTCTCCTTGAGAACACCTGTTCTAGACCTCACCTTTTTTGGGTATCCTCTCTGACTTCCTGATCAATCCTTCCCTTTCCAATAAAAACACATGTCAGGGGCAGCACCTGTGGCTCAGTGGGTAGGGCACTGGCCCAATATACCGAAGGTGGTGAGTTCAAACCCAGCCCTGGCCAAACTGCAACAACAAAAAATAGCTGGGCATTGTGGTGGGCGCCTATGGTCCCAGCTGCTCGGGAGGCTGAGGCAGGAGAATTGCCTGGGCCCAGGAGTTGGAGGTTGCTATGAGCAGTGTGATGCCACGGCACTCTACCGAGGGCGATAAGTGTGAGACTCTGTCTCTACCCAAAAAAAAAACCCAACACATGTCAGGCCCAAAGAGCCGCCATCTTAATCCTACTCCTTACTGCTCTGGGGATAGCTACAGGGATTGGGACAGGACTCTGAGGCGTGGGATTCTCTCTGCATTTTACCCACATGTCCTAAGATTTACAAGAAACTGTAGAGCAGCAGTTCTCAACCTGTGGGTCACGACCCACAGGAATTGTATTAAAGGGCCACGGCATTAGGAAGGCTGAGCCACTGCTCTAAACGAAATATCCCAAAGCCTAATAAAATTACAAGACAAAATAGATTTCTTAGCACCTGTGACTCCAAACTAAGCATGGCTTAGATCTTTTGTCTGCAGAATAGGGAGGCTTGTGTTTGTTTTTAAATGAAGAATACTGCTTCTGTGTCAAGCAGTCTGGATTGAGAGATGCAGCCAAGAAATTAACTGAATGGGCTGCTAACCTCTGAAGACAGACTATAGCTTGCAATTGTCGTGAATGAGCGTGGAGGAGTGAACCAGAGTGGAATTGGTGGGGAATGAGGAAAATACAGCACAAGAGAAGACACAGAAACAAAGGATGGGGTTGGGAGGACTGACTGAGCTAGTGGCTACAGCCAGCCCCAAAGCACAAAATCAGGTTTATTTTATTTATATTTTATGTCATCTGTATAGGGTTCTCTACAGGGAAGTAGCATAAACAAAAGACATATTTTTGGTCTTATAGTATAATAGGGAAATGCAAAAGACTTTGATAAAGACAAAGACAAAAGAAATGAAAGATGGGCTCGGTGCCTGTGGCTCAAGTCGCTAAGGCACCAGCCACATACACCTAAGGTGGTGGGTTTGAATCCAGCCCGGACCCGCCAAACAACAATGACGGCTGCAACCAAAAAATAGCCAGGCGTTGTGGCGGGCACCTGTGGTCCTAGCTACTTGGGAGGCTGAGGCAGGAGACTCGCTTGAGCCCAGGAGTTGGAGGTTGCTGTGAACTGTGATGCCACAGTACTCTACCCAGGGGGACAGCTTGAGACTCTGTCTCAAAAAAAAAAAAAAAAAAAAGAAAGAAGAAAAGAAAAACAACTCTAATCCTGGCCAGTAAAGAACAAAAAGTGTTTGAGAGAATAAATCGAGGTTGTGTCCAGCTACCATTGCTAAAAAGATTAATATGGCGGGCGGCGCCTGTGGCTCAAAGGAGTAGGGCGCTGGCCCCATCTGCCAGAGGTGGCGGGTTTAAACCCAGTCCTGGCCAAAAAACCTGCAAAGAAAATTAATATGGCTAGAAAGGAGCTAGGTCTTAATCATCAGGATAATGACCGCAAGCCCTGAAGGCATTTCAGAGGTCATTACCACTTCACCTCACACTTTAGGCTCAGAGTTCCAGGAGGACAGGATGGTTCTGCAGTGGGTCCTGAGCACTCTCCATGTGCTCAATACCCCGAACCATCTCTGGTTTCTCATCCCCAAGTTCTGACACAGAGCTCTTTCACCACCCCAGCTGTAGCTCAAGTGGTCCTAGGTGTGGCTCAATCCTCCCTTTCAGAAAGTATGAGCCATAAGACTTAGTAGTATCCATGTGGTGCTCATTCTGAAGGCTTATAGAAATCAAGACCTGTGAAAGCATGAGGAACTCCACCTAGATTTGAAAGGATGTATGTGACAGTCTGAGAGCCTTGAACTCCTGCAATAGCTCCTAATGGGGCAATGACAAGTGGAAATGTGGGGTCAGAGCTGCTACAGAGTCCCCACCAGTTCAATGCCTACTAAAGCTAAGGGAGTAGGACTGCCATCAAGACCCCAGAATTACCCTGTGCCCCAGCTAGTATCCACCGCGCCTCTCAGTCCAGACTTCAGTAGACCTCACCAAAATGCCAGATGCAACATGCCATGAAAACCATGATGTTCACATTTTACAAATTTGCCGGAGATAAAGGCTCCTTAACAAAGGAGGACCTTAGAGTGCTCATGGAGAAAAAGTTCCCGGGATTTTTGGAAAATCAAAAAGATCCTCTGGCCTTAGACAAAATAATGAAGGACCTGGACCAGTGCCGAGATGGCAAAGTGGGCTTCCAGAGCTTCTTTTCCCTACTTGTGGGACTTACCATCGCGTGCAATGACTATTTTGTAGCACACATGAAGCAGAAGGGAAAGAAGTAGGCAGAATCAAGCAATTACTCTGCCCTGAAAAGTATTCTCTCAAAGGATTGCTTCAGACATCTGCCCCACAGCTTCTCCCTGGATAAGGATTTCATGAGCAGATCAGGATCCTTAGAATATATACAAATAAAATCCAACTCCCATTTGTCAAGCAGAGAAGAAAAAGTTAATTAAATGCCAGATGAGCTTTTGTTTTTTACATTGTTTGCATCCCTTTGCCCCAATAAACATAATCCTTTTTTTAGTTCCAAATTAAAAAAAAAAGACCCCAGACTGATAGGGCCACCGGCATGCTGCTCCACCCTGGGGGAGCTGGCACAAGACAGCAACCCAAGAGAGCTAGGTGGACTGAGCCCAGCAAAGATGTAGGGCCAAGGCTGTCAAAGGCCTTGGCAGCCCAACCCTCACACCTGTGTGCAGAGCATATTGGACATGGAGTCATGGAAATTTATTCTCCAGCTTTAAAAAAATTATGTAATATCTTCCTTACTGGTTTCCGACTTACTTTGGCCTGGTTATCCTTTTCTCTTGGTCTCTTACTTCCTTTTGGAATGGAGATGTGTGCTGTATGCCTATCCCACTTTTGTATCCTGGAAGTAGATAAACTTGTTTTCATTTCACAAAGGGGACTTTGGTCTTTGGATTTTTGAGTTGGTGCCAGAATGAATTAAGACTTTGGGGCTTTTGAGATGGAATGAAATTTATTTGCATGTGAGAAAGACATGAGTTTTGGGGGGCTAAGGGCAGGATGCTCTGGTGTGAATGTTTGTCCCTTCCAAAACACATATTGAAATGTTCACCTCCATTGTAAGAAGACTAAAAAAGTGAAAAATCTGACAATGGTATTTGTGAAGTGGGACCTTTGGCAGGTAATTGCATGTGATCATGAGGGTAAGACGTTAGTGGTTTTATAAGAAGACAGACCTGAACTAGCATGTTCATGGCCCCTTACTATGTGATGCCCTGCACTGCCTCTGGGCTCTGAGGAGTCCCCACTAGCAAGAAGGCCCTCACCAGATGTGGCCCCTTGACCTTGAACTTCCTAGCCTCCAAAACTATCAAGGGGTCCTCAAACTTTTTAAATAGGGGGCTAGTTCACTGTCCCTCAGACCCTTGGAGGGCCAAACCGTGGGCCTCAGGACTAGGCGGCTGCTAAGCAGGATAGGCAGCGGTGGCAAAAACACCTGGCGGGCCAGATAAATGTCCTTGGCGGGCCACATGTGGCCTGTGGGCCGTAGTTTGAGGACACCTGAAGCAATACATTTCTTTTCTTTTTTGAGGCAGGGTTTATGTCACCCTTGGTAGAGTGCTGTGGTATCACAGCTCATAGCAACCTCAAACTCTTGAGCTTAAGCAATTCTCTTGCCTCAGCCTGCCAAGTAGCTAGGACTACAGGCACCCGCCACAAAGCCTGGCTATTTTTTATTGTAGTTGTCATTGTTGTTTAGCTGTCCCGAGCCAGATTTGAACCTGCCAGCCTGGGTATATGTGGCTGGCACTGTACTACTGTGCAATGGGTACCGAGCCTACATTTCTTTTCTTTATAAATTTTTCAGTCTCAGGTATAGCAAAGAAAATGGACTAGGAAATAGACCCAGAAGTGGAACTGTTAGAACATGTGGTCATTCTATTTTTAATTCTGGGGGGAACCTCTATACTCTTTTCTGCAATGGTTGTACCAGTTTATATTGCTACCAGCAATGTGCAAGCATTCTCTTTCCTCCACTTCTTCACCAAGACCTATCTTTTGACTTTCTTATAATATTTCTATTTCATTGTAGTTTTGTTTGCATTTTCCTGATGATTTGTGATGTTAAGGACCTTTTCATATGCCTATTGGCCTCTAGTACACGTATGCCTCCTTTGGAAGAAAATCTAGTTAGGTTCTTTACTTATTTTTCAGTAGAATCACTTGTTTTTGGCCATTGAATTGTATTAGTTCCTTGTATATCTTGGATATTAACTCCTTATCAGATACGATTTACAAATATTTTTCTCCTCTTCCATGAGCTACTTTTAATTTTGTTGTTTCCTTTGCTCTGCAGAAACATTTTAACTTGTAATTACACTTGTTTATTTTTGCTTTTTCTATGCTTTTGGTTTTGTATCTTAAAAAAGCATCGCCGGCTGGGTGCCTGTGGCTCAAGTGGCTAGGGCACCAATGTTCCCAGCTACTTGGGAGGCTGAGGCAGGAGACTCACTTGAGCCCAGGAGTTGGGGGTTGCTGTGAGCTGTGATGCCATGGCACTCTACCCAGAGGGGATAACTTGAGGCTCTGTCTCAAAAAAAAAAAAAAAAAAAGCATTGCCAAGGCCCGGCACAGTGGCTCACTCCTGTAATCCTAGCATTCTGGGAGGCTAAGGTCGGTGGATTGCTTGAGCTCATTAGTTTGAGACCAGTCTGAGCAAGAGGGAGACCCCCATCTCTACTAAAAAGAGAAAAACTGATGCAAGAGGATAGCTTGAGCCCAAGAGTTGGAGGTTGCCGGGAGCTGTGACACCACGGCACACTACCCAGGGCAACAGCTTGAGACTTTGTGTCAATTAAAAAAAAAAAAAAAGAAAAGCATTGCCAAGACCAATGTCATTTCCTGTGTTTTTTTCTAGGTGTTTTGCAATTTTAGATGTTACATTTAAGTCTTTAATCTGTTTCAAGGTTTTTTGTGTGTGGTGCAAGATAAGAATACAATTTTCTTTCTTTCTTTCTTTCTTTTTTTTTTTTTTGCAGTTTTTGGCCAGGGCTGGGTTTGAACCCACCACCTCTGGCATATGGTGCTGGCGCCCTACTTCTTTGATCCACAGGCGCCACCCAATACAATTTTCATTTTGCACATGAAATCTTTTCCCCATTGTGTATTGTTGCCCCAAAATTACTTGACTTGTTGAAGATTAATGAGTGTATATAGTCAGGGGGTTATTTCTGGTATTGTTAGCAAACCACAAGGGGAGCTGACTGCTGTTTGCCAAACAGCCAATTACTGAGCCATAGGATTGTTGTACAAGAAAGCATTTATTGCAATGAATTTGTCAACTGTGAGGTGCGAGGTATAGTCTGCCTCAAATCCACTTTAAAGACCAACAGGGTCAGGGTTTTTTTTTTTTTTTTTTTTTTTTTGCAGTTTTTGCCCGGGGCTAGGTTTTGAACCTGCCACCTCCAGCATATGGGGCCAGTGCCCTACTCCTCTGAGCCACAGGCGCCGCCCCAAGGTCAGGGTTTTTTTTCTGGAGGTGAAAGGTGAAAGGTGAAAGATTCATGAGGGTAGTGAACATCACTGAGTGCTTTGGGTGGAGTTCAGGGCACACAAGTACAGTGAGGAATCATGCTAGTACACACTTTCTATGAATAGAAAATGGTGGATAATTCCTTCCCAGGGTGGGGATTTTAGTATTATAGTGAGATAGGTGTTAATATTGGTCATTCTTTCAACCTTGTGTGCAGGTTTGGAGAGGTCCTTGTACATCATCTGTGACAGTGTATAGCTTATCTTGTCTTCCTTGGACAGGCAGGTGGTAGAACACTCTGTAGTCATCTTGGGGCTGCAAGGAAGTTCCCACATATCTGGGAAAGAAACTAAAATAAATACATTAGTATAACAAAGTTACAAAGTTTTTGGTCAGCAGATCTTATTGAGAACTCTCTATTCTTGGCCTACTTTGAAACCTTAGTTGTTAAGCCACCAGTGTTGAGGTAAAACTTGCTGCTACAGCACTGCCAATTAAAGGCCACTTAGAGCAGTCAGTTCTAGTCACAATGTGAACACTGAAAACTCGTTTAAAATATGAGGGAACAAAAAAACACTAGTTTTTAGGAAATACTAAAAACGCATATTTTTTTTTTTTGGCCAGGGCTGGGTTTGAACCCCCCACCTTCAGCATATGGGACCAGCACCCTACCCTTTTGAGCCACAGGCGCCACCCTAAAAACGCTTTTTTTTTTCTTCATAAAAATGCTTTTAAAACAAGCATTTTAAGAACGCTTTCTTGCTCCTGGAGCCAATTTCTATTCTGCAAACTGTTTTCATGCTAGTACTTCTCTCGTGAGTTCTATCTCTGGAAATATTTATAATAAATACTATAAATGTAGTGATCTATTGTATGTTTGAGGAAATTTGCCAAGAAACTTAATAATGATGCTTTCTTTGTCTTTGACAAAGAACCTCTGAATTTGTCTTCAGTTTTTCCACGTCTTGGGTAAAGTTCGACACATCTAATCCTGGTGAATCATTTGTATTACACAAAAAATCTCGAATTTCCTAGTGTAGAGAGGATCTTCAGTGTCAGTGTTGGGTGCAGCGTCTTGTCTGGGACTTTCCCCCCAACTCTCCAGTTGTGAATAAGCTTCATTTTTCTCTTTGGTTAATTTCTACTTGCTTTCCATGAATGTATTTAAATTTTTTCTGAGCCAGGCAAGGTGGCTTACGCCTGTAATTCTAGCACTCTGAGGTGGGTGGATTGCTTGAACTCAGCAGTTTGAGACCAGCCTGAGCAAGAGCAATATCACATCTCTACTAAAAATAGAAAAATTAGTCAAAAGCTGTGGTGAGGCGCCTGTAGTCCCAGCTACTCGAGGGGCTGAGGCAAGAGGATGCTTGCACCCAGAAGTTTGCGATTGCTGTGAGCTATGATGACACCACAACACTCTACCCAGAGTGATAAATTGGGACTGTTTCAAAAATAAAGCTTTCTGGATTCCTTAATTGGCTTATTAAAACAAAATTTTAATTTTTTTGGCTCGGCGCCTGTGGCTTAAGCGGCTAAGGCGCCAGACACATATACCTGAGCTGGCGGGTTCGAATCCAGCCTGGCCCGCCGGAAACAATGACTGCTGCTACCAAAAAATAGCCAGGCGTTGTGGCATGCGCCTGTAGTCCCGGCTACTTGGGAGGCCAACGCAGGAGAATCGCTTGAGCCTAGGAGTTAGAGGTTAATGTGAGCTGTGATGCCACGGCACTCTACCCAGGGCGACAGCTTGAGGCTGTCTCAAAAAAATTTTTTTTTAATTTTTAATTTTTTTTTATGGATTTGGTTTCCTACTTTTTTCCCTTTTATGTTTCTTAGACTTTGGGCAGAGGTCCACGCTCGTCTCTAGGCGACCAGTGTTGCTAGGACGCAGCGACGTGCCGCTGAGCACCCTGGGCAATGTAGTCCTGGAAGCGGCGTCCTCACGCGCACGCGCACGCGCATTCTCACGGCTTCACTTTCGGATCGGCTTTTTTGCCCTTTGTGTTTGGCTGCCAGGTGAAAGGGGAACCGGTTTGTGTGCGGGTCCCCTGGCACGCTCGCGCCAGTGCCGGAGTCAGGTCCGGTCCAGCCAGTTGGGACCCGCAGGTGGGCCTTGGGAGCCCAGAAGCCGCTGGCTAACGCGTGCAAGGCAGGGTCCCCGAGGCGGGCGCAGCGCGACTCCTGGTCGGGGTGTCGGTGCTGTGGTCGGTGAGCTAGTTGTGGGCGGGGCGGGGGTGAGGAGAGGAGGTAGGGTCTGGGCTGAGACTCCAGGCCTAACGCATCGGAGTCAGGCAAACCTGGAAGCTGTGGGTCTTCTGTCCCTGGGGCCTCAGCGAGCCTACAGGTAACGGTGTCTCGGGAGGTGTTCGGGGCCTGTTGGGTCAGAGACAGGGGCTCTGAGAGGTCCGTGGAGGGATTGAAGGAAGGAGGAATGAGATTGGGATGTGAGCTAGCGGGAGGGCGTGTTGCTGCTGAGGAATGCCCTCCTTGCTGAGGCCTCACCGCCTCTTTGTCTCCTGGGTTCTTTGGGTTCTTGGACGGTTGCTCCTAGATTATTTTAAAGGTAATACTTTCTGCGTGAGACACAGGTAGCCAGGACGTCTTTGGCGGTGACTTTAGGGCAGGGCAGATAGGGACCCACGGCTGAGCAGATCTTACTGGGGAAGAGCCTGTAGACCCGGTGGAGTCCAGTGGTAGGGACCACTTGATTGCTGGGACTCAGTTATTCCTCCTCCCCCCACCTCTGCTGTACTTTTATCAAGAGAGCTTTTTTTTTTTTTTTAAACAATAACTTATTTATTTATTTATTTATTCATTTTTGCGGTTTGGGGCTGGGGCTGGGGGCCGGCGCCCTCCTCCTTTGAACCACAGGCGCCGCCCAAGAGTTTTTTTAAAGGGCTTTTCCACTGAAAAAGCAAAACTTTTGACATGGGGAACATTGACCTGAAGTCATCTCTGATTTTCATATCAGCTCTGCCACTTAGTTTGGAGAGTCCACTTACAGTTTCTGGATTTCATGTTCTTTGTCTGAAAATGAGTGAGTGAAAAGAAATTATTTTCTTTGCTCTTTACCTCCAATGCTCTTTGAGATCATTAAAACATACTTGGTTTTATTTTACTTATTTACTTTGTTTTAACCATGCAGTACTGGATTGAAACTGCTCCCCTTAATCTGTTTTCTTGGATTAGGGACTTAAACATTGTTAAAAAATGTACTATATTTTTTTCTATTATAAATTTAAAATATGTATTCAATTCTGAGCATCTTGATAAATAACTTAAATATCATGATCCATGACCACTGCCACTGCCAACATTTTGGTACATTTATTCAATTAAGAAATGTACCTTTCCTTTCTTTCCCTTACCCTTTCCTGGGTGACAGAGTCTTATTCTGTCACCCTGGTACAGTGTCGTAGCTTCATCATAGCTGACAGCACCCTCAAACTCTTAGGCTGAGCAATCCTCTTGCGTCAGCCTCCTGAGTAGCTGAGACTACAGATACCAGCCACAACCCCCTGGCTAGTTTTTCTATTTTCAGTAGAGACAAGGTCTCCCTCTTGCTCAGGCTGGTCTAGAACTCCTGAACTCAAGCAACCCACCCACCTCAGCCTCTGAGAGTGCTAGAATTATAGGTGTGAGCCACCACACTTGGCCTCTATATTATGTTTCCAATGTACCTTACCTTTTTATAGTTTCTTTAAAAAATTGAGTATATGCTGCATATACTTCTCTGAGCCATTACAAAGTATTATTAACATCTCTCTTTAACTTGACGTATTTTGTCCCAAGTGGGGAATTTAAATTTATCTGGCATTTTTGCAGCTGGCCCGTGATAACTTTTCTCTTTCTCTTGTGTTTATTCTTGGTCTATTTTGGTTACATCCATTGGTTTAGGGGATTGTGTTGCACCTGTAGTGAGAATATAGACAGGGATAATGGAGGCCTTTGCTTGGTTTACCCTCTGGTACTGTAGAGGTAATGTAGTCACAAGCTCTGAGGTGGACTGGATGAGTCTGATGGCCCAGATCTGCTACTTCCTGACTTTGTCATAAATGTTGGAAAAGTTGCTGAACTTCCTCATGCCTTCACTTTTTCTGGTCTGGGTTTTGGTATGTTAAAAAGACAATATGGTATATAATCATTTGGTACATAATCGTTTTTAATTTTTCTCTACTTTTCCCTAAATTCCCTTAGAACTTGATAATGAGTGCAACTACAGGGTGATGATGAACGTTGTCCCTTCTTCTCAAGATAAATGTGAGAGCTGTCATAGGGAGAGCTGCAATATTATTATGCAAGAAACTGCTAAGGTAAAAAACCAAAACAAACAATGAAATCATAATATAATTGGCCAAATTGTTCAAGGAAGGGCATATTTGCTAAGGGAGTTTGTGAGAACTGAATATAAGAGTTAATTTAGGGGTAACTTCTTTCAAAAATGTTTTGATTTGCTAGGATTACAGGCTTAAGCCACTACTCTGAGCCCAAAAGATTATTATTATTATTTTTGAGACAGAGCCTCAAGCTGTCTCCCTTGGGTAGAGTGCTGTGGCATCACAGCTCACAGCAAACTCCAGCTCCTGGGCTTTAACAATTCTCTTGCCTTAGCTTCCTGAGTAGCTGGGACTACAGGCGCCTGCCACAACACCTGGATATTTTTTTTGTTGTTGCAGTTTGGCCGGTGTCGGGTTCAAACCCACCACCTTCAGTAACCCTACTCACTGAGCCAAAGGCGCCGCCCAATAGCTTGATTGTTTAAGATATGTTTTTAGTGTGATATAGAGTGAGGCATGTTGTTCTTCATTTGTGTTTTTGTGAGAATAAGTGACTGAATGTGTACATTAAAATAAAAGCTTAGTCCTTGGGTGGCGCCTGTGGCTCAGTGACTAGGGCGCCAGCCCCACATACTGAGGGTGGCGGGTTCAAACCTGGCTCTGGCCAAACAGCAACAAAAAAATAGCTGGGCGTTGTGGTAGGTGCTTGTAGTCCCAGCTAGTTGGGAGGCTGAGGCAAGAGAATCACCTAGGCCCAGGAGTTGCTGTAAGCTGTGTGACGCCATGGGATTCTGCCAAGGGCAATAAAGTGAGACTCTGTCTCTACAAAAAATTCATATATATATATAAATAAGAGCTTAGTCCAAGATTTATGTTGTGCATGTGTATATATGCATAAACATACACAAATGACATGATTTTGTAGTAAATGCCTTGAACATAACAGAATAGAGATTAACATTCTAATTCTGCTTTTTGTAGTCATGAGGACACTCTAAATCACTATTAAGTCTCATTTTTTTTTCTGTAAAATGGAGATTATGTTAAATGCTTTCTAGGGTTTTCTGTAAGGATTAAATTGTAAAAAGCTTATTGTCTTACACATAGAAAGCACTCAAATATTAGTTCTTCTTCTTGTTACAAGGTACCAGTCACTTTCATTTTATCTCTTTTGTTCCTCAGACTGGCAGTGTGAAGTCCACTTTATCTTTACCATTTTAGCAATGAACAAATAGAGACTCTGAAGGCAAGAAAGGAGGGGGGAAAAGAAGCAATGACAAATATAAAAACTTCAATAAGTATAAACGTATTGAATTTGTCAGTTAAAGTACAGTTTATTGTTTGGGATTACTGAGAAATTTGAGCTCTGAGATGCTTGTCAGAAACAAACAATGGTGCTGAAGATTTTTATTTTTTTTAATGCTTTTTTTTTTTTGTGAGACAGAGCCTCAAGCTGTCCCCCTGGGTAGAGTGCTGTAGCATCACAGCTCACAGCAACCTCCAACTCCTGGGCTCAAGCGAGTCTCCTGCCTCCGCTTCCTAAGTAGCTGGGACCACAGGCACCTGTCACAACACCCGGCTATTTTTTGGTTGCAGCCTTCATTGTTATTTGGCAGACCTGGTCTGGATTTGAACCCACCACCTTAGGTGTATGTGACTGGCACCTTAGCCACTTGAGCTATAGGCTCCGAGCTGGTGTTGAAGTTTTAAATGTGGTTGGATGGAAAATGATATGCCAGGTAAATACTAACCAAAAGAATGCTGATGTTGCTAACTTCATCTAAGGTAAACTAGGTTTTTAAGGCAAAAAACATTTGAAGGCTGGATGTGAAGGCTCAAGCCTATAATCCTAACACTCTGGGAGGTTGAGGCAAGTAGATTGCTTAAACTCAGGAGTTTGAGACCAGCCTGAGTAAGAGTGAGACAGTGTCTGTTCTATAAGTAGAAAAACTAGCTGGGTGTGGTGCCACATGCTTGTAGGAGACAGCTATTCAGGAGACTGAGGCAAGAAGATTGATTGCTCAAGCCCAAGAATTTGAGGTTGTTGTGAGTGATGCTGCCACGGCACTCTCCCCAGGGCGACACAGTTAGACTCTTGTCTCAAAATAAAAATAAAAAGCATTTGAGATATAGAGTGTTATTACATAATGATTAAAAAAATATCTTCCAGAAATATGTATCAAACAATATGGCTTTAAGCATATAATCTAAACATCTATAGAATTATAAGGGAAAATTGAGTGATCTGTGGTCATATTGGGAGATTTTAACATATTGTCTTCAGAAATTGATAGAATTGGTGGACAAAAATTACAAAGGATATAGAAGTTTTAATGGGAAAATAAACCTCAGAAAGATGAAATTTGTTTTTCTGAAAGTCATATATTCATAAAGGAAATAAAATTGAAACTTAAATTTGTTTCAATACATATTGCTTAAGCTTTGAAGAATTCTGTCTACCTAAAGTAGAGTTGTCTTTTTCTTCATAGGACCTGTTAATGTGATTTCTATTTTAGTGTCCACAGTGAATATTGAATAACTCTCAGTATTTTTTTTTTTTGAGATAGAGCCTCAAGCTGTTGCCCTGGGTAGAGTGCTGTGGCATTACAGCTCACAGCAACCTCCAACTCCTGGGCTCAAACGAATCTGCTGCCTCCGCCTCCCTAGTAGCTGGGACTATAGGCACTTGCCACAATACCTGGCTATTTTTTGATTGCAGCCATCATTGTTGTTTTGGCAGGCCCAGGCTGGATTTGAACCCACCAGCTTAGGTGTATGTGGCTGGTGCCTTAGCCTCTTCAGCCAGAGGTACTGAGCCAACTCTCGGAATTATTTTATTTCTGATATTTTTTTATCTGTTTGCAGAGACATAGGCTTTTGCTGTTTTCCCTTTTTTGTTGTCATTTTTTCTTTCTCTATCACCCTGGGTCGAGTGCCATGGCTTTACAGCTCACAGCAACCTCAAACTTCTGGGCTCAAGCAATCTTCTTCCCTCAGCCTCCGAGTAACTGGGACTACAGGCTTGCACCTAGACAGTTTTTCTACTTTTAGTAGAGATGTGGTCTCACTCTTGCCCAGGCTGCTCTCGAACTTCTGAGCCCAAGCAGTCCACCTGCCTCAGCCTTCCAGAGTGCTAGGATTACAGGCATGAGCCACTGAACCCAGCCTCTACTGTTCTGTTTTTATTATATCCTATCTTTTTCTCTAAGAGCCCTATTTCAGTTATATAATAAACATACTCTGATATTAGATGATCATGAATTCCAAGTTCCTAGAAAGAGAGGAAAACATTTCAGGCATACTGTGAATATATATCAGTTGAAGTGCATTTGTCCCTAAGTCTACAGATCCTGGTTCCCCACTAATAAGCCTGCTCACATGAGACAAAGGGGTTCCTGAATCAAGAGCTCATTTTCATGTAGAAGACCTTGCCAGGACCTCACTCCAGGGCTTTGGAGCAGAGGCAGAAAAGACACAGAATAGAACATATCTCAGCCTTGCTAATTCAGCTCACACAGACAACAGACAATGACCATGTTACAGGTGAGTTGATTGTTAATTTCTCATTTTTTCCTAGGGGATTAGAATAGATATATGTCTTCCAATGAAAATGCAGTAGTCTCTCTTATCTGAAGTTCTGCTTCCTGGAGTTTCAGTAACCTGAGGTCAGCCACAGTTCAAAAATATTAAATGAGCGTTGCACCTGAGGGTGGGGGGTTCGAACCCAGCCCCAGCCAAACTGCAACAAAAAAATAGCTGGGCATTGTGGTGGGCGCCTATAGTCCTAGCTACTCGGGAGGCTGAGGCAAGAGAATCACCTATGCCAGGATTTGGAGGTTGCTGTGAGCTGTGTGACGGCACGGCACTCTACCGATTGTGATAAAATTAGACTCTGTCTCTACAAAAAGAAACTTATGAATTGTTTCTGAAATTTTCCATTTAATTTTTTTTTTTTTTTTTGAATTAGAGTGTTACTCTTTTGCCTGGTCGAGAATGCAGTGGAGTAATCATAGCTCTCCCTCAAACTCCTGGGTTCAAGCAATCCTCTTGCTTTAGCCTCCTGAGGAAGCACCACCATGCTAGGCTAATTCTTTTCTTTTCATTAGAGATGAGGTATTGCTCTTGCTCAGACTGGTCTAGAATGCCTTACCTCAATTGATCCTTCTGCCTTGGCTTCCCAGAGTGCTAGGATTAAAGGCATGACCTACCAGCCCAGGCCCATTTTATTATTATTATTATTTTTGTAGAGACATATATGCTGCATAGCCACGCCCATCACTAGGTCTTATTATTGGAGTAGGGCTTATATTTAACAAATGCATAAAAATCCTACTAGGGCTTATTTTTTGGGTAGGTCTATTTTTCGGGAAAACATGGAAGTTTGGTTTGGTCTGTTGTAGTATATACTCAATTTGTGTTTACCTTCTTTCCACTTAACATTTTGTGTGTGAAATTTATTCCTATTGCAACTCTTCCCCCAATTCAGTTTCTTTTCTTTTTTTTGAGACAGAGTCTTACCATGTTACCTTCAGTAGAGTGCTGTGGTGTCACAGCTCACAGCAACCTCAGACTCTTGGGCTTAAGTGATTCTCTTGCCTCAGCCTCACAAGTAGCTACAGGCGCCTGCCACATACCCACTATTTTTTTGTTGCAGTTGTCATTGTTATTTAGTTGGCCTGGGCCAGGTTTGAGCCCACCAGCCTGGGTGTATGTGGCTGGCACCCCAATTTATCTCTTAGTATCACCACATCTAGTAAGTGTTCAAATTTTCGGTTCTCTCATAAAATTCGTAAGTCGTTTGCAGTTTGAGTCAGAATCCAAATAAAATTAACACAATGCAATTGATTGATCTCCCTCTTAAGTCTTCTTTAATCTATTAGCTTGTTCTGTTTTTTTCCTAGCCAGATTACTTACTGAAGATGCCAGCTCATGTTTTCTGTATAGTTGCCTATTCTCTGGATTTTGCCAGTTGCATACTCATAGTGTTATTAATATGTTTTATTTACCTGTATTTGCTATAAGTTACTAGACTTAGAGTTGTGTTGTGCAACAGTAACCACACATGACTATTTAATTAAAACTAGATCTCTCAGTAACTCTAGCCACATTGCAAGAGCTCAGTAGCCACAAAGTGGACAGCTGTGGATTGGATAGTACAGATAAAGAGTATTTCCATTACCACAGAAAGTTCTGTTGGACAGATCTAATCTAGAGGCTTGATCAGCTTCAGGTTTGACTTTTTTGGTGGCAGGAATGCTTTAGAGTAGACTTTAGAATTTAAAGGTTATAGTATTTCTTTTTGGGAGGCACATAATATCTGCATGTTTTTTTGTTTTCTAGTAGCTTTTTATGATCATTGTATAGATGGTTTATTTCGTTGGGAGTTGCAAAGTGAGGACATGCTACTTCTATTATTTCTTAATTATTTATTAGCTAGAATACTCTTTCTAGCATATAAAAATATGTCAAGGCTCAGTTTTGACATTTTCTGCCCCAGACCTGCAATTAGCCGTTTCTACAGTAAATGTTTTGTTGTTGTTGTTGTTGTTGTTGTTGTTGTTTGAGACAGAGTATCTCATTCTGTGCCCTTGGTAGAGTGCTGTGGCATCCTAGCTTACAGCAATGTCAAATTCTTGGGCTCAAATGATCCCCTTAGCTTTCCATGTAGCTGTGACTACAGGCACCTGCCACAATGCCCTGCTAGTTTTTTGGGGTTTAGTACATAAGGGGTTTCGCTTTTGCTCAGGCTGGTCTTAAACTCCTGAATTTGGGCTGTCCACCTACGTTGGCCTCTCAGCATGCTAGGATTATAGGCAGGAGCCACCATACCCTTGTTTCTTTTTTTTTGTTTGTTTGGTTTTTTTTTTTTTTTTTTTTTTTTTGAGACAGAGTCTCACTCTGTTGCCCTGGGTAAAGTATCATGGTTGTGTAGCTCATAGCAACATCAAACTCTTGGACTCAAGAGATCTCCTTGCCTCAGCCTCCCAAGTAGTTAAGAATACAGGCATCGCCTATAGTTTTTCCATCACCCCACTAGTTTTTCTAATTTTCTTTCTTTTCTTTTTTTTTTTTTT
>NW_003852457.1:9549906-9553971 GCF_000181295.1 Otolemur garnettii
TGGGGATTCGAACCCGCCACCTTAGGTGTATGTGGCTGGCGCCTTAGCCGCTTGAGCCACAGGTGCCGAGCCTAATTTTCTTTTTTAATAAAAAGAAATTTCCATTTAATTCCTAGTTTGCCAAAAAAAATTTTTTTACAAGTGGATGTTAATTTTTAAATTTTTGGTATACTAATTTTTTCCATCTGCTTGTTCTTTTTTATGCTTTTATGTTCTTACCGAAATCTAGTCCTTTTTACAAATTTTAATTTTTTATTTTATGAAACAGAGTCTCACTGTGTTGTCCCAGGCTAGAGTACTATGGTGTCATAGCTCATTGTAATCTCAAACTCCTGGGATCAAATGGTCCTCTTACCTCAGCCTCCCAAGTGTCTGGAAGGGACTACAGGCCTCCACCACAATGCCTAACTAATTTTTCTATTTTTAGTAGAGATGGGATCTCACTCTTGTTTAGACTGGTCTTAAACCCCCAAGCTCAAGCAATCCACATGTCTTTGCCTTCCAGAGTGCTAGGATTGCAGGGATGGCCACCATGTTGGATTTGAATATTTTTTAAATGTTAAACCAATCTTGAATTTCTGGGATTAACTCCATCTTAGTATTGATAAATTTTATTCCAAACTATTCAATATAGTTTGATAACATTATTTAGAACTTTCATATCAATGTTTATGAATAAACTGGCCTTTTCTCATAATATTCTTATTGAGTTTTGGTATCAAGGTTATGCTGGTATCAAAAAATAAGAGACATATTCTTGATTTTTCTAAAAGAGTTTGTTAAAATTGCATTATTTTTGCATTGAATGTTAACAGAATTAACTGCTAAAGGTATCTTTTTTGTGAGAATATTTTACCTAAGCCAGTACTTTCCAGGTGATCAGTACACAATGTTATAAAATTAATGAGTAGAAGATAAATTCAGAGAACAAAGTAATAGATCAGTGGATGTTAATATAACAATATGAGAAGTTCATTGATAAAGTTGAAGGTTGTACATTGCAACTCATCCTTAAGAGACTGCAAGCTCATTAGTTCCTGAGTGATGTCAAAGAATATCTGTAATTAATTAATTCTAATAGTTTGTAGGATTTTTTCTTTTTTCTTTTTAGTTTTTTTTTTTTTTTTTTTCTGAGACAGAGTCTCACTATGTTGTTCTCAGTAGAGTGCTATGGTTGTCACAGGTCACAGCATCCTCAAACTCTTGGGCTCAAGCAATTCTCTTGCCTCAGCCTCCCAAGTAGCTGGGACTACAGGCACCTGCCACAATACCTGGCTATTTTTTTTTTTTTGGTTGTTGTTGTCATTGTTTGGCAGGCCCTAGTGTGGATTCAAACACACTAGGTCTAGTGTGTGGCTGGCGCCCTAGCTGCTGAGCTATAGGCATGAGCCTGTAGGATTTTTTTCATATGTAATCATATCATTTTATAGCTTTACATCTTCCTCTCAATATTTATACTTACCCTGGCTAGGACCTCCAGTGCAATGTGGACTGGAAATGATTATAGAGAGCAGTCTCATCTTCCTGTAGGCCTGCATTAGCTGATATCGTAGGACAGTACTGCAGTTTAATTCTGATACTAAGACAGACTTTACAGGTTTAGAGCATAGTCCCCAACAAGACTGTCTTCATTCAGCTACAAGGTTGAATTTCTTTATGTTTATCCACTTTGGGGTTTACTGATCTTAAATCTGTGAGCTTATGTTTTGCTAACTTTAGAGAGTATCAGCTATCTTTTCTTTTTCTTTTTCTTCCTTTTTTTTTTTTTTTTTTGAGACAGAGTCTCACTGTCACCCTTGGTACAGTGCTGTGGTATCATAGTTTATAGCAACCTCACACTCTTGGCTCAAGCAATTCTCTTGCCTCAGTCTCCTGAGTAGCTAGGATGACAGGCATTCACCACAATGCCCGGCTATTTTTTTGCAGTTGTTTTTTTTTTTTTTTTGGCCAGGGCTGGGTTTGAACCCACCACCTCCAGCATGTGGGGCTACTGCCCTACTCCTTTGAGCCACAGACACCACCCTTGATGCCTGGCTATTTTTTTAGAGACAGGGTCTCACTCTGGCTCAGGCTGGTCTCAAACCTATGAGCTCAGACAATCCACCTGCCTTGGCCTCCTAAGTGCTAGGATTACAGGCATGAGGCACAGTGCCCAGCCTTCATTTCTTGAAATGTTTTTTCCACCATGCTCACTCTTTCCTCTTTATGGGACTCCTATGACACTCATGGTAGATCCTTTGGTATCATCTGACAGTGTCCTGAGCTCTGTTCATTTTTAAGTCTTTTTATCTCTGTTGGTCAAAATGTTTCCTCCTTCCCTCCATTCCTCCTTATCTCTTCTCTGTTGCCCTAGGTAGAGTACTGTGGTGTCATAGCTCACAGCAGCTTCAGACTCTTGGACTTGAGTGAACCTCTTGCTTTAGCCTCCTGAGCAGCTGGCACAGGTGCCTGCCACAATACCCAGCTACTTTTAGTAGAGACTCACTCTTGCTCAGGCTGGTCTTGAGCTCCAGAGCTCCAGCATTCCACCCACCTCAGCCTCTCGGTGTGGTAAGATTACAGATGTGAGCTACCACACTCAACCTAAAGTTCTCATGTGTTATATGAAAGTTGTCAGCATCCAAGTGGATTCAGTAATGTTAATAAACTGACAAATAGAGCCAGGGAATACCCTAAAGAGAGGATTCTCACCTTGTGTGCCTGATAACAAAAAATACCACAAAAGAGTGCTAAAACCATAACCTTGCACAAAGGCCATTGCAGCCCTACGTGAAAAATACTTCTGTTAGGACATCTATCCTAAAACTACCTGTCCGACCTTGGACTGGTGTCAACTTTATTGTTGATCTTTGTAGCCAAGACTAATTATTCAAAATGATTATGTAATTCTCTTCATTTTTTCCTTGAAAACCTTTGTCTTCCTTTACCTTTCCAAATACACACATAGATTACTGTGGCACACATGTTCCCATTGCAATACTCCATTCCCAAGTATATATCATGTATTTTTTAGAGCACCTCTCTGTGTTTACAATTTAGGTTGACATTTATACAAATGGAAAGATGTGAGAATTCACAGTGGCATTTTGTCACACAAAATATACAAAGACAGAGACATAATAGGTATTTTATATGATTTGTGAGAGCAATGTGCTTAAGCTCTAGTACTTCTTTCCCACATTGTGTAGTGATGACTGCTTCAGACTTAGTAGAATTGTACTCTTTTAGGAATCATTCTCATTTGAAGATTTATCTGTGGACTTCACCCAAAAGGAATGGCAGCTACTGGATCCTTATCAGAAGAATTTATACAAGGATGTAATGTTGGAGAACTATAGTAGCCTAGTGTCACTGGGTAAGAAAATCTTCTATGTACCTTGAATTGTGCCCAGTGCCTTTTCTTTTTTAGTTGCTGAGAGCAATAGGCTTCAGAAACTTTTAATGATTTTGGATCAAAATTTAAGAGATCCAAGTTCCTTGGGTATGGCACCAAGGAAGTATTTGGATCTCACTTTCCAATAATGAAGTCTTAAGTTTGTTGTGCAGCCTCTGAAACTTAAGCAGTAACAGTGGTGGTAGTAGTTGTAGCTCCTAATATGCACAGTTCACAATATGCCACATACTGTACCAATGTACACATACTGTACCAGTGCTTTATATATATTGATGTGGCAGGTACAATTATCCCTTTTTCCACATGAGAAAATTGAGACAGAGAGGTTAAATAACTTTCTAAAGGACTGACAGCTAATAAATGAAACAGCCTAGATTTGAACCCAGGCATACTGGCTCCAGAACCTCTAATGTGTTTAATGGTTTTGGATTTGAATTATAGATGTCAACAATTCTTAGACCATATTAGCCACCTGGGAAATTATTACCAGAAATTTAAGAATCATTTAGCTGGCTTGGCGCCTGTGGCTCAAGTGGCTAAGGCGCTAGCCACATACACGTAAGGTGGCAGGTTTGAATCCAGCCCGGACCCACCAAACAACAATTATGGCTGCAACCAAAAAATAGCTGGGCATTGTGGTGGGCACCTATGGTCCCAGCTACTTGGGAGGC
>NW_003852457.1:9554078-9586075 GCF_000181295.1 Otolemur garnettii
AAAAAAAAAAAAAAAAAAAAGTTTAGCTAAATTTTTCTCATTCTGTAAAGGCCCTAAATCCTGAGCATTATTTATGATTTCACCTGAATAGGATACAAAGTTATGAAACCAGATGTCATCTTTAAGTTGGAGCAAGGAGAAGAGCCATGGATAGGAGATAGAGAGATCCCACATTCATGCTCTCTAGGTGAGTATATGAGAACTAGCAAGATGGGAGAAAGCAGTTTAGTCTTAGCTGGTCAGCAATGGGTTTGTGTCTTTGAAATATGCTTTAGAGAGTTTTTTTCAAGAACTCTAAACTTTTGCTTCTGACATCAGGTACTCAGGTAAATCACATTCAAATATGGCTTTTATTTTTGTAACTTAAAGTGAAATGTGTCCTACTTATCTGACCCATGACATTATTCCCTGCCTGTCATATCTAGGACTTGGACTTCTTATTTGGTATTCTGTCCCTTGACATATTTATTCTAATTCTGTCCCTCCTTCCCCTATGTTCAAAGAAACCTGTGCTTTTATATTCACAAATTTTTACTTTTTCATTAGTGTGGGTATCTCTGGTGCCCACTCTATTTGATCTCATTATATTAGAAAATAAAGCCATGGCTTGGCACCTGTAGCTCAGTGGGGAGGTTGCTGGCCACATACACTGGGGCCAGTGGGTTTGAACCTGGCCAGGGCCTGCCACAGGACTGACAACTACAAAAAAAAATATCCGGGCATTGTGACAGGTGCCTGTAGTCCCAGCTACTTGGGAGGCTGAGGCAAGAGAATGGCTTAAGCCCAAGAGTTGGAGGTTTCTGTGAGCTGTGACACCATGGCACTCTACCGAGGGTGATGTAGTGAGACTTGTGTCTCAAAACAAAAAAAGAAAAGAAAGCCATGATGTCTCCCAAATAATTTGTCCTTATCCTCCCTTTTAAATTAGAATCTCTTGGGTTTTTTTAATAAATTAGACACCATGAAGTTTAAGAATGATCTCTACCATCCTTTCCTATTGTTTTTAGGTTGCCTCAGCCTCTTTAGCAGCTGGGACCACCGGTGCCCATCACAAAGCCTAGCTAGTTTTTCTTTTTTCTTTTTCTTTTTTTTTTTTTTTAGTAGAAATTGGGTCTCATTCTTGCTCAGGCTGGTCTCAAACTTCTGAGCCACAACAGTCCACCTGCCTTGGCCTTCCAGAGTGCTGTGGTTACAGACATGAGCCACCTTGCCCAGCCTGGCATTTACACTTGTAGCAAGTTATTTATATTAGTGATTAGCTTTTATACCACTTGATATTACTTAACAAAAAATTTTACATACAGGCTCTTATTGAAAAATAGGCCTTTTGAAAGTGCTTATAACAATAACATAAATGGTTATGTTGTGCAGATAATGGAAATAAAGCTATATAATATCAAACTGTCAGAATATTTTACAAATGGGAGCTTGTGTTTTGGGATAGTATAAGTATCAAAGTGCATGTGGATTTTAAAGTTACATGCTTGAATAGTTTAGATGAAACATATGTTTTGAAAATATGTTGCATGGAATGGCTTTCTTGATAGTAAAGTAGACACATGGCAAATTTTTTTTTTTTTTTGAGACAGAGCCTCAAGCTGTCCCCCTGGGTAGAGTACATGGCAAATTTAAAACTTGAAAATGTGAGAATGGGAAAAATACATAAAATGTTTCTATACTTTAAGCTTAAAATTACTTTAGCCAATTACTTTTTCAAATCTGTTCAGTTTCTTACAATATTTACTAAGTACAGTATATAGTTTTGTTGTTTACTAATATTATATGTTCTTTATTTTTTCTGTTAAAACATAAATTTCATAATGGCAAGGCCTTGTTTATTTTTCCTCTTATGTCTCCGGTCCTCACATACTTCCTGGAGCATAGTGTGTGTGCACAGTAAGGACTGTGTGAATTAACTCCTCAGAACATTGGCTGAGTCCTTTTTACAACCTCCTTTGTGTGTTCTTCATTGCTTTTCATGTATTATTCACATTCTCTTTCTATTTGACAGACTTATATTTGTCAGTACCCAAAGGTGACTGACTTAATCTATAATTTCCTATTTCTGTTTTCAGCATTTCTTTTATTTTTCAATATCTAGAAGATAGGCATTATACTTGGG
The DNA here is from genome assembly GCF_000181295.1 of Otolemur garnettii. Lineage (NCBI taxonomy): Eukaryota > Metazoa > Chordata > Mammalia > Primates > Galagidae > Otolemur > Otolemur garnettii. Next base: position 9,556,201 of record NW_003852457.1, read on the forward strand.
ACTTATTTAAGACTATCAAATTAAGCCTTAAGAACCAATTAACCCCTCAACACAGCATTTCTACTTTCTTACTTAGTAAGCACAACCAAACAGATTTTTTGTTTCCTTTATAGAGGAAGCCTGGCAAGTAGATGGTCACATGATGTGGCACCGGGATAACCAAGACAAGCTTAAAAATATGAAAAGAGGTGTTGAATGTGACACATTTGGAAAAAAATTCAATCTAAGTTTGAACTTTGTTCCTTTAAGGAAATCAAACAACACAGGTGACTTAAATGCATTGTTTTTAAAACATCATTTAGATTTGTTTATTCCAAAATCAGACTGTGGAAAAACAGAATCAGATGGCTTCGATATATTTGACAAATTATTTCTCCATTCCAAACCTGAGGAAACTGATACTTGGTTAAAATACTACGAATGTGATAAATACGATAAAGACCCCTATAAAAAGTCACAGATTATCATATATCACAGAACTCGTTTAGGGGAGAAACTCTTTGAATGCAGTGAATGTAGAAAACGCTTCAGTATGAAATCAAGTCTCATTAAACATCAGAGCAGACATATAAGGGAAATAGCCTATGGCTGTGGTAAATGTGGCAAAACCTTTCCTCAGAAGTCACAGTTTATTACCCATCATAGAACTCATACAGGAGAGAAACCTTATAATTGTAGCCAGTGTGGGAAAGCCTTCTCCCAGAAATCACAGCTCACATCTCATCAGAGAACACATACTGGAGAGAAACCATATGAATGTGGTGAATGTGGGAAAGCTTTCTCCCGGAAGTCACATCTCATATCACATTGGAGGACTCACACAGGAGAAAAGCCCTATGGATGCAATGAGTGTGGGAGGGCCTTTAGTGAAAAGTCAAATCTCATTAATCATCAGAGAATTCATACAGGTGAGAAGCCTTTTGAATGCAGAGATTGTGGGAAAGCCTTCAGCAGGAAGTCACAGCTTGTTACACATCACAGAACTCACACAGGAACAAAACCCTATGGATGTAATGATTGTAGAAAAGCCTTCTTTGAGAAGTCAGAGCTCATTAGACATCAGACAATTCATACTGGAGAGAAACCCTATGAGTGCAGTGAATGTAGGAAGGCATTTAGAGAAAGGTCTAGTCTCATTAATCATCAGAGAACCCATACAGGAGAGAAGCCTCATGGATGCATTCAATGTGGGAAAGCTTTCTCTCAGAAATCACATCTCATATCACATCAGATGACACACACAGGAGAAAAACCTTTTGTATGCAGTAAATGTGGGAAAGCCTTCAGCAGAAAATCTCAGCTTGTTAGACATCAGAGAACTCATACAGGAGAAAAACCCTACAAATGCAGTGAATGTGGGAAAGCTTTTAGTGAAAAATTAAGTCTGACTAATCATCAGAGAATTCATACAGGAGAAAAACCCTATGTATGCAGTGATTGTGGGAAAGCCTTTTGTCAGAAGTCACATCTCATATCACATCAGAGGACGCATACAGGAGAGAAACCATATGAATGCACTGAATGTGGGAAGGCCTTTGGTGAAAAATCAAGTCTTGCGACTCATCAGAGAACTCATACAGGAGAAAAGCCCTATGAATGTAGGGAATGTGAAAAAGCCTTCTCCCAGAAGTCACAGCTAAATACACACCAGAGAATTCACACAGGGGAGAAACCATATGAATGCAGTCTTTGTAGGAAAGCTTTCTTTGAGAAGTCAGAGCTTATTAGACATCAGAGAACTCATACAGGTGAAAAACCTTATGAATGCAGTGAATGTAGAAAAGCCTTTAGAGAGAAATCAAGTCTCATTAATCATCAGAGAATACATACAGGAGAGAAGCCCTTTGAATGCAGTGAGTGTGGCAAAGCCTTCTCTCGGAAGTCACACCTCATACCACATCAGAGGACACATACGGGTGAGAAACCCTATGGCTGCAGTGTATGCAAGAAGGCCTTCTCTCAGAAGTCACAACTTGTTAATCATCAGAGAATACATACAGGAGAAAAGCCTTATCAATGCAATGAATGTGGGAAAGCCTTCTCACAGAAGTCACAGCTCATTAATCATCAGAGAACTCATACAGTTAAGAAATCCTAGGAATGCAATTAATATGTGTCTGACATAATGTCATTGTACTTCAGAAAAAGCTGTTAAGTTTTTTAGATAATTCATCATATATCAGAGGACTCCTTTTCAGGGGGGAAGTCTATGAGATTATGTTGAGGAAACTTAAGAGAAATGAACATGCTTATATGTCAGAATTCATACTGTAGAATCAAAGTATGAATTTAGTGAGTCTCAAAACCTTTTGAAACCATAATCAAGCCTTATACAGTATAAAATTCACAGCAAATAGGCCTTCTGTGAATACTTCAAATACCAGAAACCCATCCTTAGGTCAAATCTCATAAATTATTAGGAATTTCCCCACTGGTGATGAGAAAAAGCCCCATGAATGTACCAAGTGAGGCAATGTTTTTTATTAAGAAATCACAGTTCATTGTACTTAAGAAAATACCCTTAGGAAGTAAATTCTATGTAACTACTAAATACAGGATAAGTAATCTTAAGTATATTGTATTTTGGGGAATTCATATTGTAGGTAAACCTAACACTTGAAGACATTGGGAACATGTGCCCCTTGAAATAATGCTATGAAGAGGAAAACCATACTCATTTGTAGGCAGGGGTACCAAAAATATGCAGTTCTATGTGTTACCAGATGTTCACTCTGACATATGAAGTTTTAAAAATACATGAATAAATTTGTTATTAAAACATCTGAGTAAGAATTTTTTTTTTTTTAAGAGACAAGAGTATTACTTTGTTGCCCTCGGTAGAGTGCTATGGCATCACAGCTCACAGCAACTCCAGTTCTTGGTCTTAGCTTAGGTGATTCTTTTGCCTCAGCCTCTCGATTAGCTGGGACTACAGGTGCCTGCCACAATGCCTGGCTATTTTCTTTGTTGTAGTTTGGCTGGGCCTGGATTTGAACCTGCCAATCTGGGTATGTGGGGCCAGGCCCTACTCTCTGAGCCATGGGCGCCTCCCAGAGTAAGAAATTTCTTATTTGTATTTACAGGTTATTTTTCTGTGTCACATATGTTTTGTATTTTGGGATTGCATATAATGTAATTGGGAACATGAAATGCGTATACCTTATAGTGCCTATGATGTCTGTCAAAATACACTATGTTCGACTGGTTTTTCTATTTTAACAATAGTATAAAAATGGAAAGTGACAGAACATGGCTTATATCTGAATTAGTAACTTAAATGGCAATACCACATTTATTCTTTGCTTATTATCTGTTGACAATAGAAGGGTCTCTTGTTATTGACCTTTTTCTTCAATAACCGAAACCAACATCACATAAGTCTTATATCCTCTGAGTCCAAACAACAGTCTATATAATAAATATGCAAAGCCAGGAACCACAGAGTAACAGTAGTGAAATATGACACCGTGGGAGCAAAAGAAAGGTATGTGAATTATACATATAACTCAGTCCTCAAGGTAAATGAAAGTAAGTAATGCTGTGTAGTCTTTTTCTCATTTAGTGATATGCATTATATATCTATATATATGTGTGTGTGTATGTATATATATACATATATATTTATTTCAGTGTTAGGTAATCCACCTACAACTTGGATTTCAATTTACTATGACGAAATATGAATACTTTGTGCTGTTATGTTTTTGGTGTTTCATAAAATGTCTTGTAAAAATTAGATGTAGAAATTGACGAAGATTCACTGTTGAAAATATGTAAAATATAGAGATTTTGTGCTGAGAAAATAGTTTTGGTACATTCAAGGAAGCCTATTTTGTCTTCCAGATAATTTCTGTGATTATTGGGCAAATATAGATGCTTACAATTGGGTTCTGTCCTAATAAACCCATTGTAAGTTGAAAATATATGTCAAAAATGCATTTAATACACCTAACTTACCAGGCATCATAGCTTAGCCTAGCTTGGCTTAAACGTGCTCAACATACAGGTTGGCAAAATTAAATAACACAAATCCTATTTTGTAATAAAGTGTTGAATATCTTATGTTATTGAATACTGTACTGAAAGTGAAAAACAATTTTATGGTGCCATTGTACCATACAGAATTTTAACATTGAACCATCATAAGTTGAGAACTATTAGTTAGGAAACCAGATTTTCATTATTTTGTAATTTGAAATATTTTGTGTTTTACCTTTCACCAGTTGCACTGTCCTCATGGGCACCTTCCCATTGGGGATGTAGAACATATAACTGTATAAGTGTGCTTCCTTTTAAAAGTGCATGAACCATCTCTTAGCTAAATTAGAGTTTTTTAAGGGTTTTATCTCTATCATGTTGCTTGACAAAGTTAACACATATTTTTCACATGGTGTTGAAATTCAGAAAAGTCCAACATTGAGATTGATTCCAAACTTAAAAAGTCAAGATTTCTGTTATGCACAAATTGTTATATATCAGTATAGTGTATTGCACCTTTGATTCTAGAAGTATTTTTCCTTTAATTTTGCAGCATTTTGGAAAACTGGGACCTTACACAAATGAGAGTAGTTTTAAACCAACATACCAGAATTTCAACAGCCAAATAATCCTATTTGTCTCCATGGTAATTGTAAAAGCATCCAATTTCCAATTTTTTTATTTATAATCAAATGTATGGACTTCCTACTTTTCTTTTTAATAATTAAAGGTTATTTTATTAAATGTGAGAGCCAAATCTTTGTAAATGAACAAATAGGTATAGAGCAATGTTCTACTTTGTAGTTTTTGCCATTTTTTTCTTCCCATATATTATGATTCTCTTTCCTAGTCCCAGAGGTTGGTTCATTAGGTCTTAGACTGCTGTCAGAAGTCTGTTGCATAAAAGTTTTCTAATTTTGCTCAGTTAAATTTTACATTATTCCATTAACTATTAAACAGTTAAACCAGGTACTTCCTGCATTAGATAATGGAACTTTAGCACTAACCTATTGATTGAATCTCCAAGAGCAAAAAATTATTTTCTCAGTCAGGTGTTACTCATCCAGTGGGTTGATGCAGACAACCAAGGTCTACTTTTGAGACTATCTAATGTGGAGACTCAAATATATTGTTTGCTACCCATTGAAGCTCACCATTGCTTATGAGAAAACTCTGATTCTGAAAATTCTGAGATTTTTAGTGTCTGTTTTGGAAATGCCCTGGGTTAACCTCAAAAGCCTGTCTCCACATTTCCCTTCATTGATTCCTACCACACACCCCACATTAAGAAGAAAGGAAGTTTTGGCTCGGTGCCTATAGCTCAACCGGCTAAGGCGCCAGCCACGTACACCTAAGGTGGCGGGTTCGAATCCCCAGCCCGGACCCACCAAAACAACAATGATGGCTGCAACCAAAAAGTAGCCTGGCGTTGTGGCAGGCGCCTGTGGTCCCAGCTACTTGGGAGGTGGAGGCAGGAGACTCGCTTGAGCCCAGGAGTTGAAGGTTGCTGTGAGCTGTAATGCCACGGCACTCTACCCAGGGGGACAGCTTGAGGCTCTGTCTCCAAAAAAAAAAAAAAAAGAAGAAGAAGAAAGGAAGTTTTAAAGTTAGACTGGATTTATTTATGATTTCATGGAGCACAAGAAGTCACTAGAAATAGAATACTAAGGCCAAACACAGGAAACATCAGCTTTTCTTATTCTATTTTACTGTCCATATTCTTCCACCATCCTGGAATTGTGCTTTATTCTACAAAGGAAAATTTACATTGCATTCCTTTTACTAATTTATGGTTTGGGGTTTTTTGTTTGTTTGTTTCTTGTGGACTGAATTTTAAGACCTATACCAGGAGTGCATTGTGTTTGGTTTTTCTTTGTGGACTCTGACACAGTTATCTATGGAACCAGGTACTCTGCTTTTAAGAAAATCACTTGTAAACACTCAAAGACGAAATGCACTCAAGAATGCTAAATTTATTTAATGATAACCTTATTAAACAGCAAAATATAAAGTAATCGGCATTTCAGTTCTACACTTGAAATCTTCTTAGTCATTTGATCATTACAGCAGTATACATCTAGGTTGTCAATTTCAGTAGGCTACAAATAAGGCACCAGTAAGCTTTCAGATGTCTAACATCTAGCCCTGGCATAAGTGCTGATAAACTTATCCATAACCTTTGTAGTCACATGGATTTTTTTGCACCTTGGTTTCATTCATTTAATCCATTTTCACACTTAGACATGTTGATAATTTTAAAATGCAACTTTGATTATATTGTTGAAATATTGTATGGCTTATTGTGTATTTAAGGTATGATGTTTTCATCATGGTATGCAAGGACTTTTATACAAAGTCATGTCATCTCATTGTCATTTCCTCCTATGCAATATTTCCTGGCCTCCTTGAACAACTTGCAGTTCCTTGAGGTTTCTATAATACCTTATGCTTTTGCAAATCTATTGCAATTGAAATCCCCTTGTTCTTTGTTATTGCCTATACATGTATTTCCTACTGTGATAATATAATCATTACATGTTTTATCTTTTCCATTATCTTTTTGGTCCATATACTTTTTAGCAGCTAAAGCTATAATATTTAAATATAGGTGCTTTCAATGGCTGTGTTTTCTACCACATGTAGAAACATAGCCTGCACTGAGAGAAAAGAATGAAGCCATCATGAAAACAAAGTCAAGAATGAGTCCTGATTGTGTTCCAGTACCTAGTTCTTACTGTCTCGATGTCCAGATCCATCCCTGTCCTTTTCATGTCTTGATTGTTGAATTCTGTGAGATTCCCCAAATACCGGCTAATAAATTCTCATGTTTGCTTCAGCTTGTTCTAGTTGTTTTTGTAATCAGTAATCCAGATATTACTACTAACAGGAAGTCAGGCTCAGTCATAATTTGGGTTCTCTGGAAGCAGATACTAAAAAGGAGTTTGGCATGAAAAATGTTTATTGAGGACCAACATCTATGAAATGACAGGAAAGTAAATAGGAATGAAAGGAGCAGAAAAGTCAAACAGCACTGCTTGGGAACCAGAGAGCTCTGGAGTGTATTGCTTATCAGAGTGTTTCATATTGGGTCAGGATGGTCAGGCCTTTATAACACTGAATTGCTCAGTCACCAGAGTCAGGCTGCGCAGTTAAGGGAACAGGCTCAGGATAAGCTGCTGTTTTTAGCTGAAGACAATGTTGAACAAACCTACAGCAGGAGAGCGCTAACAGCGCTCCCTTCAACCAGGCAGCAGATCTCTCTTTGAGGAGGGATCTGGGTGATTACACAGTCCATCCCTTGCACGCTTAGGTTCTTTTTCTGCATTACATCTGGGGAGCTGTTGCTCTAGGACACTGGTGAGGAGGCTCTGTCTGAGAAGAGACTAAGAAAAAGAAGAATAGTAGGACAAATCATGGGCCTACTGTCAAAAGTTGCTTTTTCTCCTTTGTTACCCACTCAATGCTTGCACTTTGTTGCCACCTCTGCTGGCATCAGTGGCATATCTTGTAAGGTGTCCCAGACTTTCATTCCTTAGGGATCTTTCTGAGCCCTGGTCACCATGCCCTTCTCAGACCCAAGTAACTGTATCTGTCCATTTACATCACATTTTAGCAAGCAAGTCCTGAGGCACCTAGGTGGATCACCTGAGTTCCTCTCCTAACCTTTTCTACCCTATAGTGTAACAGCAGCATGATTTCCATTCCTGAAGATCAGTGTCGAATCCCCTGCAGAGACAGCCGTTCTTCTGACTTACTGGTCCCTGGACACAAGGCAGCACAAAGATTTAGTTTTTAATTCAGAACACTTGCTCTGTCCTCTGGTAAAAATAATGCCCCATTTGGGGATCAAGGCCTTTAAACCTGCAGAGCCCAGAGTTGCAGTTGTGGGAAGTACAAGGCCCCCCAGAGGATCATGGGAAATGGAGGAAGGTGTGGCCATAACTGCTCTCACAGTGCTACTTGAAACCCGTATATCTTTCCTCTTTGGGGACATAGCACCTTACAAAGGTATTTGATCCACTCATAAGCTGTATTTCTGAAAGATAGTTCCCTGTCCTGACAGAATATTGATTTAGGTCTGGGGCTCTGGCTATGCCTTCTGCAAGCCATTCCAGTGCTCTGTTTTACCCAGCAGCTACTGCCCAGTGAGCTGTGTGACGTATCAGTGGATCCTTTTGTCATGAGCATATTTTTATATCCCCTTTGTTACAAAGTGGATCCCTTAGTCTGATGCAGTGTTATGTCTGGTCTCAGAGTGCTGGATTAAACACTCAGTAAGTCTTTGGGCAATAGTACTGCCTGAGATCCTGTGGACTGGAAAGAAAACTCACACTTTGAACATGTGTCTTTTCCTATAAGAACAAATCATTGGCTTTTTCTAGCCAAAGTAGTCATCACAGGCCAGTTGGTCTCCTCAAGAAATGTTTCCTCATTGGGGACTTGTTTTGAAGATTCCTTGGTCTCTTGGTATGAAGATTCAGTGGCAGTAGTAGCTACATCAGCCCCAGTAAATGGGACTCTGTTTTTGTACTTACAGGTAGGCTCCATGTTGGCCACCATAACCACTTCTTCCACATGCCCATTGTGCCAGTACTTTGGTGGCATATGTCTGGCCAAATCATATTACTTCCAAGATTGTCTAGTGCTTCTTGCATGGCAGATGCTCTCTGATCAGCATTTTAACATAACAAAATAATGTTCCCATGTCACACTTGCTCCCATATGTCCTCTGTGTGCCTTCCAGTCCCTGACCAAGCCAGCCAGGTTTTTCACCCATGAATCCATACATTTTCAAACCTTGGGCCAATTCTCTTTCCACAGGAAGTGGCTAAGTACATCTCCCAAGCACTATTGTAAGGAGAAGCTTCTGCCACGGTTTCTCAGGACACCTCTAAGCAATACTGTGAGGCACTTGCCATCTTTCACAGCTTTCACCTGCATGCTAAGTTGACTTGTAAGTAGGACTTAGGCTTTTCCTCCTTCTTAAGCTGATTGTATAGCATCTCTCAAACAGCCACAGATCTACCATGCAGGAGAGGTGCACAGGGTTCCAAGTCACCTTCTCCTGTAGCTTGTTGAGCTCTTATATCCTGTTTATCCTTGACCTTGGGTATGCCACTTCCATCTTACAGTGGGTGGCTATTGCACTTACTTATGTTTATGTCCTTTAGGCCTGATATGACCTAAGTCCATGATGGGCAGGTAAAGCCACACGATGACTTTGGTATACTGTGATTAGGTGTTCCATCTCTACCAGGGCCTAATAACACCAGTTTCTTAAAGGGCATGTAATTACCATAAGATGATCTTCCAGAACTGCAGGGGGATGTTTTGTGATTCTCCCCTGGGGCCTACTGCAAACTCTATATGAAGGATTTTCCCATCACTCATACCTTGAACACCACAGGATCTGCTAAATCATGTCTCAAGCATTAGAGCTGGTTTTTGTGAAGTCTGGGCCTCCTCCAGAGCACTTTGCTGATCTAGCCTCTGTCTGAAGGAAGAAGTCTTTTGTATTTCACCAGAGCAGTATCCTTAAATGAGGCTTATGCTACTCCTAGAATGCAAAGAGGCTCCTTGAGCACTGTGCTTTCTTCTTTGTGAAAGAATATTTGAAATGTAATAAGTTGTCGTGTACTTTGTAAGGGTGTCCCTGTATCCCCCTGAGCACTAGACTCCTTAAAATGTGGATGTGACATGTCCCTGAAATCTTCATGGGATTTATTGTTCCCTCTGGAGAGGAACATGCTTCCTACCTGATCAGCCAGATGTCATCAGTTTAATGAATCAATTAATTGTTATGTGAATATCTCTTTGTGATTATGACAGAGGTTGGGAGAGGTAATGTTGCCCTGGGACAAAACTGTAATTGTGTCTCATTGTCCCTTTTATATATACTATTGTTTATTGCTCACTTAATTTAATGTGAATCAAATATTTACTGATTCTCTTTTGTGAATTGGAATAGAAAAGAATGCACTTATCAGATCAGTAGCCATGTATGGCTATTTTCATTTCTGATGAAGATGCATGTATCACACCTGGCATAGTGCTGTGATTAGACTACTACTTAGCTGAGCTTGAAGTTGAGCTGCTGTCATCTTCTTTTTTTTTTTTTTTTTTTGAGACAGAGCCTCAAGCTGTCCCCCTGGGTAGAGTGCCGTGACATCACAGCTCACAGCAGCCTCCAACTCCTGGGCTCAAGTGAATCTCCTGCCTCAGCCTCCCAAGTAGCTAGGACCACAGGTGCCCACCACAATGCTCAGCTATTTTTTTTGTTTGTTTGTTTCAGCCATCATTGTTGTTTGGCAGCCTGGGCTGGATTCGAACCTGCCACCTTAGGTGTATGTGGCTGGCGCCTTAGCCACTTGAGCCACAGGCTCCAAGCTGCTGTCATCTTCTAAGGTCTATCTGGTGTCAGCAGGGACAGTTTCTAGTTTGGCTATGAATAATCCTAACTAGAGTTATTATCACAACCACCACTTCTGAATCTTCAGAGATGTGATTTTAAAAATTTCCTGTCTTGAGTGGATTATGGTTTGAGTCTCGCACTTGGCCTTTCCCACTGCAGAATATCTTATCCTATAAGCCAAAGGACACAATGCCACCCGCGTTGCAGGAGACAGGAGTTTCTTTGTGTGCAATGAAAGTCTCTCTGACTTTCTCATCTACACTTCAGTTGTCTATTACTTGGCCTGAACTATTTGTTTTTCTGTAGAGCACCCCTGGATTTTAGCAATATTCACTCATTTGGGTTATTTAGAACTGTGTCTCCTCCCTAGGTTTCAAACACCTAATATCAGGTCCTTCTTCTTAATTCACCACTGGTGAATAAATGAATGACTGAACTACCACCTTATTCCAGGGCATGTCTGTACTCTACCTACCACAGTGATAGAGTTTGCATGGCCAGTGGACTAGTGAGTAATCTAGCTCCAAAACCCCATTCATTCCTTGCTACTGTGTTTCCCCAAAAATAAGACCTACCCAAAAAATAAGTCCTAGCAGGATTTCTATGCATTTGTTAAATATAAGCCCTACCCCAGTAGTAAGACCTAGTGATGGGCGTATCTGCATGTATCTGCATAGCCACGCCATGCATTTCGGTGCAGAGAGAAGACATCCCCTGAAAATAAGCCCTAGTGTGTCTTCTTGAGAAAAAATAAATATAAGACAGTGTTCTTATTTTCGGGGAAACATGGTACTTTAGATCATTTCACTTCTGGCATCAACTGTAATAATTTAGGTTTTTTAGAAGTAGACTCTGAGACAGACTTTGGAATCTAGAGTATTCTTTTTTTTTTTTTTATGACAAATGTGTAACAAGGTTTATTGAGGAAGAGAAAGAGAGGTTTACAGAGTAAGAAAGTTTACAAAGCAAGATATGTTTGTCACTGACAGCAGACAGACCTGTGTTGCCAGGGCAAGTAGGCAAAGAGGTCAAGTGTAGGCTATTTATTGTGGATCAATACCTGTGAAAGGAAAGAGAAAGCAGTAGGATTGAGCAGAAGAAAAGGTTTAACTGCGCTGCAGATCCTCTAAAACCTCTATCAACTCAGCAGGGATCTCTGGAGTGAGCATTGTTTATCAGGGTTCTGGTGTAAGGCCAGCATAGTCTGGCCTTTATGTCCGGCAGCTCATTCAGTCACTAAATGCAGGTGCCTGGGAAGGGTTGAGCTTAAAGCTCTTCTGCAACTGAGACTGACCTGAAGGGCCTGATAGGTAGAGCCTGTGTGTTAACTGCACTTCCCACTCCTGTGCAGCAAACACCCTCTTAAAGGAAGATCTAAACAGCACATCTCTGTGTCTACTAAGGGACAATGACTGCCCCTTCCTGTACCCTAACAAATATTGTAGTTTTAAAAATATAGGCCAACTTCTAAATCCTCTCCAGAGGACATTCGGGTGAAAAGATCACTGAATTAAGGACTCCTACATTAACAGCCATCCAAGTGCTGTTACACAGGTCTGTGCAAAAAGGAAGGGTACACCATGAGAACAGGGACAGCAATCTTTTTTATTTTATTTATTTTTTTTAAATCTTTTTTTTTTTTTTTTTTTTGAGACAGAGCCTCAAGCTGTCCCCCTGGATAGAGTGCCGTGGCATCATAGCTCACAGCAACCTCCAACTCCTGGGCTCAAGAGAGTCTCTTGCCTCCGCCTCCCAAGTAGCTGGGACCACAGGCACCTGCCACAATGCCTGGCTACTTTTTTTTGGTTGCAGCCATCATTGTTGTTTAGCGGGCCTGGGCCTGCTAAACCTGCCACCTTAGGTGTATGTGGCTGGCACCTTAGCCACTTGAGCCACAGGTGCCGAGCCTATTTTTTATTTTTTTGAGACAGGAGCCTCAAGCTGTCCCCCTGGGTAGAGTGCCATGGTATCACAGCTCACAGCAACCTCCAACTCCTGGGCTCAAGCAAGTCTCCTGCCTCAGCCTCCTGAGTAGCTGGGACCACAGGTGCCTGCCATAACACCTGGCTATTTTTTGGTTGCAGCCATCATTGTTGTTTGGTGGGCCCGGGCTGGATTTGAACCCACCACCTTGGGTGTACATGGCTGGCACCTTAGCCATTTGAGCCACAGGCGCCGAGCCAGGGATAGCAATCACAGCATCTTTCCAAATATAGAGGCGTTCTCATAAGATCCTTATTTAGTTTGTGTGCAGGGGGATATTTCACATGATGATGTATAACACTTTGTGATCAGCTGTGCTTCAGAAACAAGGATGGCTCCATGTAGGTGTCTGAGAAAGTTGGTAAAATATTCCTTAATTTGATGAGAAACATTTCAGCTGTGTTATCTGTTTTCATAGCCTGGTTCATATAATTTGGCCTGAAAGATATGTAGGATGCTGTGTTAACACAAGTATTAATAGCTGGGCATTCCATGCCTCTGAGTTTTTCTGAATCTCTATAATGATTGTTGTAGGATGCATAGGCTCCCTAGAGATGTTGGCATCTGAGTTCCTAGAAGCTGTTAGAATATGTTACCTTACATAGTAAAAGGGGTCTTGCAGATATGATTAAGGATCATTAAAAGGGGAGATTATCCTTGGGGCAGTGCCTGTGGCTCAGTGAGTAGGGCATGGGCCCCATATACTGAGGGTGGTGGGTTTAAACCCAGCCCTGGCCAAACTGCAACAAAAAAATAGCCAGGCACTATTTTTTTAGTGCCAAAAAAATAGGCGCCTGTCATCCCAACTACTCAGGAAGCTGAGGCAAGAGAATCACCTAAGCTCAGGAGCTGGAGGTTGCTGTGAGCTGTAATGCCACAGCACTCTACTGAGGGTGACAAAGTGAGACTCTTTGTCTCTAAAAAAAAGCCGGGGGTGGGGGATTATCCTAGATTGGGTGGACCCAATGTAATCACAAGTGTTATTATAAGAAGGCAAAGGGAAATTTGACTACAGGGGTGTCAATGTGAAACAATGTGAGAAAGTGAAATTGAGGAGGTAATTTGATCAGGTCTACCTGGGATGCTTGGCCTTGGCCACTTGCTTTTTGTTATTTACCTCCTATTTCCATGAAGGTGAAGGCTGCAGTGGCTGATGTCCATTCTGCTGAACACTAAAACTTAACCTTTACTAGCTACTTTATTGATACCATTCATAAGTCACCTGATAATGATCACCTCAGCTGTTTCTCAGGAATTTAGGCCAGTTCCTGTGCAGTTCAAACCAATTGAAACAAACAGCCCTTCAACTAGGTCTTCATGAGTTCCCAAGTGGTGGCCTTTAGACACTGGAGAGCCAGAAACTTCACCTTCAGGTCATGCTAACATTACCATTTCTGTAAATGTGTTCTATGAAATGCCATGAGCCCTGACTTGCTTGCACAGAATGAGCATTTTACTTCATTTTCCTCCACTGCCAGTCACCTTTCCCCATGCCATGGACCGCCCACTTCCCCAGCCTGTAAAAGCTGTAAGCCTCATCTCTTTCAAGGTGGGTTTGAGAGCTATTCTTCCACCTCCTTGCTTGGTGGCCATATGAATAAATCTTTTCTGTTGCAAAACCTATGCCACAGAGATTGAGTCACTGTGTGTTAGCAGAACAGACCCCAAGCAGGCAAAAGCAAACTTGACCAGGAGTCTCTGGCTTTGAAGATGGAGGAAGAAGCCATGAATCAAGCACTTAGGGTGGCCTATAGAAGCTGAAAAAGACAGGAAACAGACTCTACTGAAGCCTTAAGGAGAAACCCAGCCCTGCTGACACTGATTTTCTTCCAGTGAAACTAATGTCACAGTTCTGATCTCTAGAGCTGCAGATTTGTATTGTATTGAACTCTGAAATGGATGGTAATTTGTCACAGCAGTAATAAACTGGTGTACCTGATGGGAAGCTTAATGAGCCTATTCATTTAATAAGTTCCTTTGTTGGAAGCAATCTGCCAAGTTGTCTGTGGCCCACTCTTACCACCTGTGTGTTTACCCACACATGCCCTAAATCACTTAATCTCTAGCACATTATGATTCAGGATCACCAAACATCCAAATTGAAAATCATGTAGTGATGCATCTTCTGTAGAGATGATTTTCTCATATGGGCGTGTTCTATTCAGAGAAAAGTCATGCATTTGGGTGCCAGTAATTTTCAGGGGTCTCTAAGACCCTCAAGTCCTCTAGTAGACCTGGCTTAGTCACTCAGCTGAACTAGCAAGTTCAGCACAGTTAAAGAAAGTAAAAGGGGTGGTAGTGCCTGTGGCTCAAAGGAGTAGGGCTCTAGCCCCATATACCAGAGGTGGTGGGTTCAAACCTGGCCCCGGCCAAAAACTACAAAAAAAAAAAAAGTAAGAGGGGAAGGAAAATTAAGCAGCAGGGACTCCTCAGTGCAGCAGTACAGAAGCAAAGTTTTATTTATACATTAGACTTTTCCAGAGAAACTGGAAATGGATCCCCCTTGCAAGTGGGAGAAGACCCCATCCCAAATGCTAATAGAAGGATCTCATGCTAAATCTATAATTACATATAAAGTTTTTCCTTGGTTTCCCCAGGTGCGTCTTGTCTACTTCTTATAGACTGGTCTCAAATTATTAACTCAGTCACCACATGCTCCCATTTTCCTGTGTGTGTGTGTGTGTGTGTTTTTTTTGAGACAGAGTCTCATTATGTTGCCTCGGTAGAGTGTGTGACGTCACAGCTCACAGCAACCTCAAATTCTTGGGCTTAAGTGATTCTCTTGCCTCAGCCTCCCAAGTGGGTGGGACTACAGGCCCCTACCACAATGCCTATTTTTCCTGTGTGTTTTAACAATAATTGTGACCTATTATTTTCCAGGTAATTTTATGATGTTGACTGTTAGTCTTGTGATGCTTGTAACATTTGCTGTGTGCATGGTAACTATGACCATCACTCTACTTTGTGCCACTAGCAAGCAACTGCATTTTGTGGAAAACAGAACATAGTTGGTCAACTGAGTCACAACTGAAACTTGTTTGTGAGTTGGTCAACTGAGTCACAACTCTTGTTTGCTGCAGGGCCCTTTTTGACTTCCTTATCTATGAAACCAGACTTTTCTCCTACTTCCTTGCAGCCTCTTTCTATCCCTAATTGATAATCCATAAAGGAGCAATATAAGTATAGCCCAAGGATACTAGGAGAAAGAAAATGTGACACAGGATGTGTAAGGAGTTATACTCTGGGAGGCTAAGCAAGTGGATTCCCTGAGCTCTTGAAGTTCAAGACCAGCCTGAGGAGACTCTGTGTCTCCCCCAGGGCAGTTAGAGACCTCTTTTATATGGGGCCAAGGGAGAAGACAAATGACATAGCTTGCTCAGAAGGTTAGGGCCCTTTAGTGCAAAGTTCTGGGGGTGGGGCTGACCAGATCCTTTGTGTCTTTGTCTTAGGAGGAGAGAAGGAAGGGGGGGAAGGACTGGGCGCAGTGGCTCATGCCTGTAATCCTAGCAGTCTGGGGGGCTGAGGTGGATGGATCACCTGAGCTCAGGAGTTGGAGACCAGGCTGAGCTAGAGCGAGACCCTGCTATCAGGCATTGTGGCAAGCACCTGTAATCCCAGCTACCGGGGAGCTGAGGCAAGAGAATCCCTTCAGCCCAAGAGTCTGAGGTTACTGTGAGCTATGACCCCACAGCACTCTACCAGGGGCAACAAAATGAGACTTTCTCAAAAAAAAAAAGAGAGAAAGAGGAGGGAAAAGGGTTCATGTGTGGCTGTGTTAGACTCCCCCAACATTCCTGACTCTTGTTAAAAGAGGTGATGGGAAATATGGTCTGTCCTCTAAAATTGCTTCTGACCAGATAGGGTAGTAGTTGTTCTCAGTGAGATGAATTAGGTGTTGGTAGGGCTATGTGGGTTGGGTACATTGGATGAGGGTTTGGGGAGTAGTGGAATTGGCGTGCAACTCCAGCTGACACCTTTTTTACCCTGTCTTGAATAAATGAAGACAGGAATTGGATGACACAAGGGGCAATGGTTAATGTTAGGAAGATTGCAGTGAGGCGGCCCAAGGGGGTGGATCCAGTGTCCTCATGGGCTGTTGAACCAGGATCCTTCATTTTGAGAGCAGAGCACAGGTGGGTAGCTTGTTTCTGGAGCCAGGTGATGCCCTCTTGGACCAGACCAGGCTTGTTGGAATAGAATCCACAGGTGTCTTGCAAAAAGTGTAAAGACCCCCTTCCCTGCCATGATTAGACTGAAGTCTCCAAAATGGTTGGAGGGGGGTAACTGGAAAGCAATAAAAGGATAAGCAAGATAATCTTATCTTCCAGAGAACTGAGAAACTGTGGAATATATAAAAACAGGGGAGGTGTATTTTATTTTTTATTTTAATGATAGAAGAGCGAGAAATAGAGGTCTTTAAAATTTAGAAAGGCTAGAGGACATGACTTTGGTATTAATTAGAATCAATTTACTTACTTGTGTTAGAGAGTAAGTTACTTAAGGCCATCCTTAATGAAGTTGAGCTCATTTTCAAGTCAGACATGTTGGTCAGCTGAAAATCATTCCCATGGGTCCATGGGTATGGAAGATGATGGTTCAGGGGACCACCAGTTCCAGAAGATGAACATAATCTCCTGTTTTTAGGCAATTATACGCTTCCTTCTAGTTCCTTTCTCCTTTGTTGAGAAGATATGGTTCTGAGGTTTTAGCCAAAGATGCCTTTTGGGACATTTTATTTTAGACATCCAGAGTGTAGCGGTGGGCTGGGCTCCATTCTGTAGAAGGGCATGGTCTTCTTGCTTGGGCCTTCTGAGTAACTATCTCTGGAAAAGTTTTAAAGTGGCAGCCACTATCGAAAACCTTTTCTGTTTTCAGGCAGTTGGTGAGCGAGGAAGCCTGAAGCAGGGCATAGGGAAGTCTGTGAAGGGCAGGGCAAAGTGGCTGCTGGGTGTGTTTGCTCATCCCACCCGGCCTGTGTGCCCATGCTTGTGTCATCTGTGGCCTACAGAGAGCATATTGCTTGTGGCAGGAGAACTGGGTTAAAAAGAACATTAGGACCTCTGAGTAGAGAGCCTTGTCCTACAGGTGATCTAAGGGACCAGCTTCTGTAAACTTGGGAACAATATACAGGAATACTTGTACTGAACAAGGTTTAGGCAACCAAACCCAGAAGCAAGACAGATTGGCAGAGGTGGCAATAGCCCAAGAAATTCTTTTCAAGGAGTTGTCTCTACCTCTTATAGATAGATCAACTAACCAAAGAAAGGTTAGCAGAATAATAATATTTTTTTAGGCTGGCTCATCTACTGGAGCTTGGGTGTTTTTTCTTTCTTTCTTTCTCTTTTTAATAGGAAACCTTTTTATTCTGTTGTGATAGACCCAAGGTCCATCCTCAAAATTTTACTGAGGTGTGACCTGTTAGAGGCATTTGTAGAGTCTATTTCACTTTTCTGTAAAAGTAAATCAGGGCAGGGACCTGAAAGAGACAAACTCATGCATAATGGTTAGCATCTGACCTGTTCATTTTATATATTGTTTTACTGTTTTTCAACCCATTTATCATAGGTGAAAGAAAGAGTTTTTCATATATTATTTTTAGGGACTTAAATGAAAACCTAGAACAAATGGGCTTAATAGACGTTTACAGAACACACCAACACACCATCCCAAGGCTAAGAAATATATGTTCTTCTCATAAGTCTATGGAACATGCTCCAAAACATAATCACATTGTAGGATACAAATCAAACTTCAACAAAATTAAAAGAACTGAAATTATACTTTGTATCTTCTCAGAGCACAAAGCAATTAAGGTAGAACTCAACTCCAAAAGAAATTTTCACCCCCATACATAGGCATGGAAATTAAACAATCTTATGCTGAATGAAAGGGTGCACATCAACAACTTAATGAATCATCTTAATGAAATAGTAAAGGAAGAGCAATTTAATCCCCAACCTAGTAGAAGAAAAGAAATAACCAACAATAAGTCAGAAATAGGTGAAATTGAAAACAAAAGAATCATTCAGAAAATTAATTAAACAAAAAGTCAGTTCTTTGAAAAGTTAACTAAAATCAGCTTGGTGCTGTAGCTCAGTGGTTACTGGCCACATACACTGAGGCTGGCAGGTTTGAACCTGGCCCAGGCCTGCCAAACAACAAAGACAACTGCAACAACAACAACAAATAGCCGGGGGTTGTGGCAGGTGCCTGTACTCCCAGGTACTTGGGAGGCTGAGGCAAGAGAATTGCTTCAACCCAACACTTTGAGGTTGCTGTGAGCCGTGATGCTGAGGTGAGAAAAGTAAAAAGCAGTTCAAGAGAGTCTGTCCTGGCCACCCTGTGTAGGCCTCAGCCAAGCCACAGACGTTTCCGTTGTCTGCGCATTTCTCCCCTGACATACTTGGGGCCTAGATTGTAATCTATGATGTTATGTCTCATTCTTTATTTTATGACCCTCACTCTCTGTCTTATGACCCTCACGTGCACTCCCACCCTGAAAAGTGGATAAAAGAGAGGCATGGGATTGAGTCGTGGGGCTCGGTTTTGGGAAACACACTGGTGTTCTGAGTACCCCCGGCCAAATAAACCCGCTTCCTCTAATCAACTGGTGCCTGGAGTCTTCTGTCTGCATCAGTTTCCTGCTACAATGCCACAGCACTCTGCTGAGGGTGACATAGTGAGACTCTGTCTCAAAAAAAAAAAAAAAAGATAAATAAAATTGATAAGCCTTTGGCGGGATTAGCTAGAAACAGAAAAGGAATATCTCTAATAACCTCAATCAGAAATGAAAAAGGGAAAATAGCAACAGTTACCACAGAGATCCAAGAAATTATCTTCACTATAAGAAACTCTATATACAGAAATTTGGCAATGTGGAAGAAATGGACCAATACCTGGAATCATACCATCTCCCTAGACTTAACCAAGAAGAAATAGATCTCTTGAATAGATCAATATCAAGCACTGAGATTAAAGAAACAATAAAAAAACTTCCAACAACAACAACAAGAGAAACCCTGGACCAGATGGCTTCACACCAGAATTTTATGAAACCTTCAAAGAAGAGCTTAAACCTATACTGTAGAACCTTTTCCAAAACATTGAGAAGGAAGGAATCTTCCTCAACATGTTCTATGAAGCAAATAACACTCTGGTACCAACACCAGGAAAGGAACCAACTAAAAAGGAGAACTACAGACCAATTTCACCAATGAATATAGAAGTAAAATAATGTGCGTGAATTGATCCGGCTGGAGTTGCAGAGGTAAACTAGCAGTCAGAATGTCTTAGAAGAGAAGAGGACTGCAGCTCTCCCAGGCATGCAGCGACCCTAGTTTATTTCTTACTCACTTATATACCCTAATAATTAAGCATTCTGCACGTACACACATAATCTTAAAATTACAATACAATAAAGTCGCAAAAAAACACGAGTCTTATTTATCTCTTTTTGCTTCAAAGAACAAAGTATTCTTTGAACAGACATAATCTGTAAAGAACAGACATAATCTTTAAATTAGCAGCACAATAACCTTATCTTGACTTACTGCTACTCAGGTCTCTTCCAGGAAATTTCTGACCACAGCAAGTTCTGTTTTCAGTGCCTGCCTCCCACCAGATTAGTTTTTCTAATCTCTCCAGAGGGTCTTCAAAGGAATATCCCTTACTGCGGACATTGAGACAAGTTTCAATCAAGAACAAAGTTATGGCAACCTTTAATGTGGCTTGGCTACACAATAAAATCTTAGCAACTAGGTTACAGCTATACATTAAAAAAATTATACATCACAATCAAGTAGGCTTCATCCCAGGGATTCAAGGCTGGTTTAACATGTGCAAATCCATAAATGTAATTCACCATATCAATGGAAGCAAAACCAAAGCCCAACTGATCCTCTCAGTAGATGCAGAAAAAGCATTTGTCAAAATTCAGTAGCCTTTCCTAACAAAAACACTTAAGAATATAGGCATAGGTGGCACATTTCTAAAACTGATGGAAGTCATCTACAACCCACAGCTAATATCATACTGAATGGAGTAAAACTGAAAGCTTTTCCACTTAGAACTGGAATCAGACAAGGATGTCCTCTATTGCCACTACTAGTCAACATAGTGCTGGAAGTTACAGCCACTGCAATCAGGCAAGAGAAGGATATTGAGGGTATCCAATGGGAGAAGAAGTCAAACTCCTGCTATTTGCCAATGATATGATCTTATACCTAACAAACCCAAGAGACTCAACCACAAGACTTCTTTCTGGCTGTTATCAAGATATACAGTAAAGTCTCAGGGCATAAATTAATGTCCACATATCAGTAGCCTTTGTATATGCCAGTAACAGTCAAGTTGAGAAACTAATTAAAGACAATTCCCTTCATGGATAGATTTGAATGCATAAAAATTTAATTATAGCATTCAGACACACCCAAATACAAGGGAAAACTTAAGTAATGACTTGTAAGCATATGCTGTATCTCCAACATATATATGAAAGGCATAAAATCCCACTACACAAAGAGAATTCTTACAAATGAATAATAACACAAGGATCTTAACCAAAAAATGGGCAAAGGCTATGAACAGTTATTTCACAGAAGATGAGTAAGAACTAATCAATAAATGAAATGTATTTTTTCATAAAAAGTAAAGATATTTTATCTCACTATATGTCAAAATAAAATTTTGGTAATATCTGTCATTCATTCATTCAATCAATAATCATTGAGCCCTCACCCTGTACTAAGTAGTATCAATGTTATTATGAGAATAATGATGAACAAAATAGACAGTGTTCCTAGTCCAGTAATGTAGACAATTACTAAAAACATAACCACACAAATATATGTAATTATAAACATAACCACACATTATGTAAATGCTAGTGAGTACACATGTGACGATTGGGACCTTACTCACAGATTACAATGGTATCAAAGAACACTTCTCTGAGTAAGCTGCTTGAGCTTAAATATGAAGGATGAGTTGAAATGAACTAATGAAGTTATGGTGTGAAGGTAAAGACAACTTTTAATGGCTTGGCGCCTATAGCTCAACCGGCTAAGGCGCTAGCCACGTACACCTAAGGTGGCGGGTTCAAATCCCCAGCCCGGGCCGCCAAACAACAATGACGACTGCAACCAAAAAATAGCCGGGGGTTGTGGCGGGCGCCTGTGGTCCCAGCTACTTGGGAGGCGGAGGCAGGAGAAGACTCGCTAGAGCTCAGGAGTTGGAGGTTGCTGTGAGCTGTAATGCCACGGCACTCTACCCAGGGGGACAGCTTGAGGCTCTGTCTCAAAAAAAAAAAAAAAAAAGACAACTTTTAAGGCAGAAAAAATTAACATGCTCAAGTCCTCAGATGTGTGACATTTGGGGAAACAAGATTAGCACAACCAGAAAGGAGGAAAGTCATGTAAGAAAAGCTTGAAAAGACAGGGGTAAGAATATGCAGTGGACTATGTTAAGGACTTTTGCTTTTAGTTAAGCTCAATTAAAAGCCATGAAATTGTGTAAAGCAGAGGAATATGACTAGAATTGCTTTATACAAATCAGGCTGACTTCTGTGTAAAGAAAAGATTTGGGGACATGGACATAGTGTAGTCATGGCAAGATTTCAGGTTAGAAATCATGATTTGGACAATATTAGTGTTAATGAACCCACAGGGGGCAGGGGGCTCATGTTGCTCCTGCACAGAAAGACAATTACTGAGACAACTAGGATTGAAACGGAAGAAAGGATTTGGTGCAGGAGAGATGCATCTGCCAGGAGGGGCACAGACTCCTTCGGATCCGACTCCCAGAACAATAGGGTCAAGGGGATTTTATGGAGGTGAAAATGAATAACGCACGAGGGAAGTCAACATTATTGCGTGTTTGGGCTGGAGTACTGAGCATGCAAACACAGTGAGGAGCCATGCTAGTACATATGTCCCACAAAAAAAAAAAAAAAAAAAGGTGGATAAATCCCTCCCCGTGCAGGGATTTTAGTATTATAATGGGGTAAGGGTTAATACTGGTCATTTTCTAAAGCCTTATGTGTAGGCTCAGTGGGTCCTTGGGCACTATCTGGGGTTGGGAACCACTTGTCCTTCCTGGACAGAAAGGTGGTGTAAGGGTCTATAGTTATCGCCTGGCGGCAAGGAGGTTCTGCCATTCCTGGGGGAAAAAACTCAAAAGGGAATGCATTAGTGCAACAGAAAGTTACAAACTCTTTGCCAGCAAACTTAAACTAGCCTGGGTACTTGAAACATAAGAGAACTATAAAAATAATAATTTTTTTTTTTTTTTTTTGGCTTTCGGAGTCGGTTACCTTAGTAGTGAAGGTTAAACACATATACAATCACTCTCAATGTGTTTCAAAACAAATTCATTGTCTTTGAGGATAGGGATGTGTCTGGTTTTGTGTCCCAGACTCCCTTCCCCATGTGCCCAGGACAGGGCTCTGCACCACGCTGGGACCTAGTGAGCTCCTAGTTGTTTGGACTCCCCTTTCCAGCGTTTGGGGTTGTGCGCCACACTTGCGTTTATGGAAAATCCGGGGCTGCCCTGGAGCTGCGTTCACCGGAAGAAGAGGCCCTTCCCGGTCCCCCGGCTAAGTAGAGTCTGGGCCACGCCACACGGAAATGTATTCAACTCAGGCCACTGTCCCGATGCGCTGTGAGATTCTGGCTATTATAGTCCTCTGCAGCCAAAGGTTTTAGATGCAAGCGCTGACTCCCCAGTCGGTCCTGGGAAGTGTAGTTGGATAGTGGCAGCTTTAGGCTCAGGCGCACGCCGCGGTCGGCTTTGGGAAGCCTGGTTCCCTGCAGACGGCTTCTGCGTTGCTCGGGAGTCACAGGAGGGCGGGAAACCTTCTCCCTCGCCCTAGCCCCGCACGGAGGCCGCGTGGGTTCTGGGAAGTGTAGTTCTCGGCGGTCACACTCCGCGTCTCTTGCACTCGGGGAGTGTCTCCCTCACGGAGGCCGCGGTCACCTCTGGGAAGTGTAGTTCCTTGAGGCCAGCGGCCTGTTCTGTTGGGTCCCTGAGGGGCTGGCAGGCGCAGTTCCCGGCGCCCTCGCGGCGCGGTCCTCGGGGCGGAGCCGAGGGTCTAGGCGCGTCGGACCGGAGGCAGGTAAAAGGCGCCCGCCTGGTGTAACGGGAGCGCGGCCGGATGGCGAGGGGCGGTGATCCCGGCCGGAGCCTGGAAACACTTAGCAAATAGCACCGATGGAACATGCCGTCCGGTGGCCACGGTTAAGTGAGATGGTGCTGGGGATGCAGGTTGGGGTTACGGTCCCCTGACCCAAGGTTCTGGCAGGAAAGGAACGGCTCTGGGTGCCCCGGGCACCCCAGGTTCTCTGTGTTTGTGGCGACTACGGGAACCCCCAGCTCGAGAGGACTCGGGCCCCTGTTCACTCAGGACTCCTTTCTCTCCGTCAGGTCTGCTGTTTTGCACTTTCCTGCCCTCTGCAGTCCCTTTTGTGAGCCATGTCTCAGGTGAGCTGCTGTTTCCTCTTTTCTTAATGAAGCCAGCCTTACTTTTCAGGACTCATGGATATAGGCTTGCTTTCTCTTGAAACTACCCACCTGGCAGAACCTGAGACTGCCTCCTACTTTTCCTCTTCAGGTGCTGGTGCTTGAGAAGACAAAGTTGACAGGAAGCGGGGTTTCTGACCTGGCAAGCGTATTTTACGGTTAGAGAGTAGGGTGACAGCTGTTACATCGCCTCAGCTTTTCCCTAACATTAGAATGAGGAGCGTTTTACTTTATCTCGCTCACTCTAGCTGCCCTTAATTCGGTTTTTTTTTTTTTTTGGAGGGGGGAGACAGAGTCTCAAGTTGTTGCCCTGGGTAGAGTGCTGGGGTGTCACAGCTCACAGCAACCTCAAACTCTTGGGCTTAAGCCATTCCCTTGCATCAGCCTCCCAAGCAGCTGGGAATACAGTCACCCGCCACCACGCCCGGCTATTTTTCTTATTGTAGTTGTCAATATTTGTTGGCAGGATTTGGGCTGGATTCGAATCCGGGCTGCATTCGAACCCGTCAGCTCCGCTGTGTGTGGCTGGCGCCCTAGTCGTTGAGCTACAGGCGCCGAACCCACCCTTCGTTCGTTTATTCAAACTTTTTTTGTTTTTACTCAATATTTATTTTCTTTTTCTTTCTTTCTTTTCTTTCTTTCTTTTTTTTTTTTTTTGTTTTGAGACAAAGTCTCAAGCTGTTGCCCTTGGTGGAATGCTGTGCTGTCACAGTTCACAGCAACTTCAAACCCTTGGACTGAAGCTATTCTCTTGCTTCCGCCTCCCAAGTACCTGGGACTATAGGCTCCCTCCATAACGCCTGGATATGGTAGCAGTTGTCATTGTTGTTTTAGCTGGCCCAGGCCAGGTTTGAACCCACTAGCCCCAGTGTATGTGGCCAGAGCCCTACCCACTGAACTACAGGCACCGCCCTCCATATTTATTTTCAACACCCCCATCACAGTGTGATTCATGGGCCAGCAGTATCAGCATTACTTGAAAATTTATTAGAAACGAAGATTCTTAGGCTTCTGCCTACTTGCCCTGGGGAATGAAGGCTTGTTCACTGTCTATGGTGAAAGTATTCTACGTTGTAAGCTTTCTTCACCCTTGTCTTAACAAAGAAAAGAAATGAAGATTCCTGACCCCTTCCTCAGACCTTCTGAATCAGAAATCTGGGGCTGTGGTCCAGTAGTCTGTATTTTTGCAATCTCTCTAAGTGACCCTTACACATAACCATCCTATGTCTGGGAGGGTCGGCAGTGAGCAAAACACAGAACTCACTTTTCAGACATCACATTAAATTCCTTTAGCAAGGAACACTGATTATTTTTACTCTAGCTAGGGCTAAATGTGTGGCTGGTAATTGTGCTTCAAAGAGGTAGGGAAAACAAACAAGGGTGGCCATTCCAAATTATTCCCTCATTTTTAGTTCCACTTCTTTGTCCAATCTTTTTCCTACTTGTCTCCAAATTCGGAGACTGAGTTTTATTGAGAAATTTGATTTCTACCTCTGCTGCAGATCTGATTGTTTACTGTAGGAATGAGCTTCCTTTATTAGTCAACAGTGTTTTACTGCTTATTTTTTAAATTTGAAAACTAAAATATAACTTTGCCATACATATGGGTTTGCTTATAGTTTGGGATTTTTTTTTTTTTCAAGACAGAGTCTGACTCTGTTGCCCTGGATAGAGTGCCATGGTGTCACAAGTCACAGCAACCTCAAACTCCTAGGTTCAGGTGATCTTGTTGCCTCAGCCTCCAGAATAGCTGGGACTACAGGCACCTGCTACTACTCTTGGCTAATTTTTCTATTTTTGTAGAGATGGCGTCTTGTTCTTGCTCAGGTTGTTCTCAAACTCCTAAGGTCAAGTGATCCACTTACCTCAGCCTCCCAGAGTGCTGGGATTATTGGCATGAACCACCATGCCCAGCTAGTTTGGGATCTTTTAAATTTCCATTCATGCCTTATAAGTTATGTCAATCACTCAAGTGGTGCAAAGCAAGGGGTTATTTATTATTTTCCCTTGTCTTGAGAGAAGAAGCTTTAGGTTACATTCCTTTCTGGGGAGATCCATGTATGTTATAGTTTATCTCTTTTGCTTTGTGACATTGCTAAAGTTACCACTATGTCTTACAGCTGGGCGGCGCCTGTAGCTCAGTGTGTAGGGCACTGGCCCCATATACCAAGGATGGTGGGTTTGAACCTGGCCCCAGCCAAACTGCAACAACAAAAAAATAGCCAGGCGTTATGGAGGGCACCTGTAGTCCTAGCTACTTGGGAGGCTGAGGCAAGAGAATTGCCTAAGCCCAGGAGCTAGAGGTTGCTGTGAGCTGTGACGCTATAGCACTCTACTGAGGGTGACTGAGTGAGACTCTGCCTCAAAAAAAAAAAGTTTTACAGCGATTTCTTCAGGGTAGGAGATAACTGAAAAACTTGAGATTGCATGCCCTGTTTGAACAACAAGTTATTACCCTGAAGAAATTTTAACCAAATCTATATTAATATATATAAATCTATATTAATATAGATTATTAATTAATAATTAATAATTAATTAATAGTAATAATATTATTGTTGCTTATAAATTATTAATTATAAATTAACAATTATTTATTTATTATAAATTAATTGATAATTAATATTAATTAATATAGATTAATAATATCAATAATTTATTAATAATAAATATTAATATAGACTGGTATTAAAGAAAATATAGAGTGCTTATTAAACATAATGGAATAATTATTGTTATTAATGAAATAATATCTTTTTTTTTTTGAGACAGAGCCTAAAGCTATCCCCCTGGGTAGAGTGCTGTGGCATCAGAGCTCACAGCAACCTCCAACTCCTGGGTTCAAGCCAGTCTCCTGCCTCAGCCTCCCAAGTAGCTGGGACCACAGGCGCCTGCCACAACACCCGGCTATATTTTGGTTGCAGCTGTCATTATTGTTTTGGTGGGCCTGGGCTGGATTCGAACCCACCACCTTAGGTGTATGTGGCTGGCGCCTTAGCCACTTGAGCCACAGGTACTGAGCCATGAAATAATATCTTAAGAATTTTTTTTTTTTTTTTTTGAGCCCGAGTCTCACTTTGTGACCCTTGGTAGAGTGCTGTAGTGTCGCAGCTCAGAGCAGCCTCCAACTCTTGGGCTTAAGCGATTCTCTTGCCTCAATCTCCCAAATAGCTGAGACTATACATGCCGGTCACATCGCCCATCTATCTTTTTGTTGCAGTTGTCATTGTTATGTAGCTGGCCTGGGCCAGGTTTGAACCCACCAGCCTTGGAGCATATGGCCAGTACCATAACCACTGTGCTATGGGTGGTGAGCTAGATCTTAAGAATTTTTATAACCAAAGTCAAAAATCCATGTTATGCACTCATTCAATCCTTTATCATGAATAAGATCGTAAATTGTCTCAGAACAAATCATTTATATTTTTTCTCCTTTTTTCCATTTGTATAGCAAAACACAAAAGTTAGGCTCCTAGTTATAATTACTCATAATTCTGAAAACTCCCATTGCCACTGCTGCTACACGTTGCCCTTCCTCCATAGTGAGACTGATTTTACTCCTTGATGGGTCTTTTTTTTTTAGACAGAGTTTCACTTATTAACCCTTGGTAGAGTGCTGTGGCATCATAGCTCACAGCAACCTCCAACTCCTGGGCTTAGGCGATTCTCTTGCCTCAGCCTCCCAAGTAGCTGGGACTATAGGTGCCTGCCACAACGCCCAGCTATTTTTTTGTTGCAGTTTGGCTGGGGCTGGGTTTGAACTCACCACCCTCGGTATATGGGGCCGGCGCCCTACTCACTGAGCCACAGGCGCCGCCCTATAAATCTTTGCAGGCATAGGTGCTAGTTGTGCAGATATCTATTTGTCATTTCAGGGGCCAGTGACTTTCAGAGATGTAGCCATAGACTTTTCCCAGGAGGAATGGAAATGGCTTCAGCCTGCACAGAGAGATTTGTATAGATGTGTAATGTTGGAGAACTATGGCCATCTGGTCTCACTGGGTAAGTATTGTTCCTCATGTTCTTCAAGTCAGAATTTGATTGTTAGAATGGCTATTGTAAATCTTTATTATCTGGCTGGAAGATAAGGAATTTTAAAAAAATTAGTTTTAGGGCAGTGCCTATGGTTCAGTGGGTAGGGCACTGGCCCCATATACCAAGGGTGGCAGGTTTGAACCCAGCCCTGGCCAGCTAAAACAGCAATGACAACTGCAACAACAACAACAAAAGCCTGTAGGTCAGCAGTTAGGATGCCAGCCACATACCAGAGGTGGCAGGTTCAAACCCAGCCTGGGCCTTCTAAACAACAGTGACAACTACAACAACAAAATAGCCTGGCGTTGTGGCAGGCGCCTGTAGTCCCAGCTACTCGGGAGGCTGAGGCAAGAGAATCTCTTAAACCCAAGAGTTGGAGGTTGCTGTGAGCTGTGATGCCACCGTACTCTACTGAGGGCAACAAAGTGAGACTCTTATCTCAAAAAAAAAAAAAAAAAAGTTTTAAAGATGGAGCTTGTAACTGCACCTAATCTTCAGAAATTTCTCATACTTATATCTAACATTTCTTTTCATGGTCCTTCTTTTCTTAGGATTCAAGGACTAATTTTGAATTTATTTGATTTTCTGCAAGCAGGTCTTTCCATTTCTAAGCCAGATGTGGTTTCCTTATTGGAGCAAGGGAAAGAACCTTGGCTAGAGCAAGGGGATGTGAGAAGAAATCTGTTTTCAGGTGAGTGAGTTAGCAGCTGGTAGGGAAGACTTTTAAAACCACCAAATTAAGTCAATGAGAAACAATAAACTTTTTTTTTTTTTTGAGACAGAGTCTCACCATGTTGCCCTTAGTAGAGTTCCATAGTGTCATGGCTCATGGCAACCTCAAACTCTTGGGCTTAAGTTATTCTCTTGCCTCAGCCTCCCAAGTAGCTGGGACTACAGGTGCCCAACACGATGCCTGGCTATTTTTTGGTTGTAGTTGTCATTGTTGTTTGGCAGGCCTTGCCTGGGTTCGAACCTACCAGCTCTTATACGTGGCTGGCACCTTAGCCGCTGAGCTAGAGGCCCTGAGCCGAGAAACAATAATTTTTAAAAAATTACATCTTGGTTGGAACTTTTTTCTTTAAGACACCAGAGATGTGAAGACTGTCAAGTCTTTCCCACAACTCCATGAGGGACTACTTCAAACCCAATTCTCATACTTACTCCACTTTCTTACAGGAAAGTCTTTCCATTGTTAGCACTGTCTGGTCTCTAAATTTCATTTCTTTTTGTTTTCTTCCCTTTCTTCAAATTGGCATATGTTTCTATCAAACTCTTGGGATTAAGTGATTCTCTTGTGTCAGCCTCCCAAGTAGCTGGGACTACAGGCACCTGCCACAACACCCAGCTATTTTTTTGTTATAGGTGTCATTGTTATTTAGCAGGCCCAGGTCAAGTTCGAACCCACCAGCCCCAGTGTATGTGGTCGGCTCCCTAACCACTGAGCACAGGTGCCAAGCCCACATACTTTCTTAACAATATTTACTGAAATTTTAATCTTGTCAGACTTTTTCATAAGTGCTACAGAGTCTAGAGGGCATACAAAAGTATAGTAACTATCAAGGGATTTTTGTTAGTGATATGGCATGGATAACTCGTATTAGATATGCTCAAATTCGTAGTTTAGCAATGAAAGAAAAGGGATTTTTTTTTGTTTGTTTGTTTGTTTGTTTTGAGACAGAGTCTCACTATGTCACCCTTGGTAGAGTGCCATGGCATCAGAGCTCACAGCAACCTCCAACTCTTGGGCTTAAGCAATTCTCTTGCTTCAACCTCCCAAGTAGCTGGGACTACAGGCAACAATGCTTGGCTATTTTTATTTATTTATTTTTTTGAGAGACAGAGTCTCACTTTGTTACCCTTGGTATAGTGCTGTGGCATCACAGCTCACAGCAACCTCCAGCTCTTGGGCTTAGGTGATTCTCTTGCCTCAGCCTCCCAAGTAGCTGGGACTAT
>NW_003852457.1:9586596-9588348 GCF_000181295.1 Otolemur garnettii
AGCTTGAGGCTCTGTCTCAAAAAAAAACATAAAAGATAAGAAAAGGGTCAGTTTTGGAGAATAGGTGATGAACCGTGAGTAGAGGATGGTATTTCCAAGTGAAGATGTACAACAGATTGTAAGAATATGTCTTAGAAGAAAATTCAGGTTAGAAATGTAGATGTGGGAATCTTACATTAAAGAAAATTGAAGCCATAATATTGAATGAAAAGTAGAAGTATTCTTGGCTTGGCGCCTGTGGCTTCAGCAACCAAGGCGCCAGCCACATGGACCAGAGCTGGTGGGTTCGAATCCAGCCTGGGCCTGCCAAACAACAATGACAACTGCAACCAAAAAATGGCCAGGCATTGTGGTGGGTGCTTATAGTCCCACCTACTTGGGAGGCTGAGACAGGTGAATCACTTAAGCCCGGGAGTTGGAGGTTTCTGTGAACTATAATGCCACAACACTCTAACCAGGGTGACAGCTTGAGGCTCTGTCTGAAAATAAATAAATAAATAAATAGAAAAATAGAAGTGTTCTCAAAATCTTCTTTACCTTTTCTTGACAATGGAATTGCTCGTGATACTCTTTAAAAAGAAATATGGCCATGTCCTACCTGTGAAGATTCTGACATGGAAGCTCTATGGAGCCTAAATCTATGTATTTATGAAAAGTTCTAAAGAAAAAGAAAAGTTCTGTAAGTTCTATCAGTTGATTCTCAAGCAAGTGTTTAATGGAGGTACACTGACCTTTGAAGAGTGCTCCCACTGAGAGAAAAGGAAGAATGGCTACATTTAGGAAGCAGCAGCTTAGAAGGATTGATGGGAGACAGATGCCATGAAAACAGCTGAAGCTTTCAGGAGACAGTGGTAGATAATTCCAAATGTAACAGGAGGATATAGAGGATGATTTGGAAAGAAGGTACTAATGCGCACTGAAGTCATGAGGTGGAACATGTGCAGAGAAATGTCATGTAAGTGTGAATTAAAGAAGAAAAATGTCCTTTTTTAAATTAAGAAATAAAACCAATAAAAACATGTATAAGGAAAGTGAGGAAAACAGAAAACATGAAAAAATTTACTCTAATTCCACGACTTTAATATAGGTCTTGCAATTTTTATATATTTCTTCTAGAGTCTTATTTTGAAAATTCTTTTTATTGTGAAATATCGCACACAGACAAAAATAATGCATAATCCTAAATGTACAGCTTAACAAATTATTACAAGAAAGACAACACTGCAGTCAGTAAACAGAGCACTGCCAGATCCCTGAGAGCCTTCTGGGTGCCCATCCCAGTCCCCCAACAAAGGTAATCAGTAACTTACTTTCATGGTAAGCTAACTTACTTGGCTTTCATTATAGTTTCATCAGCTGTTTCCATCTCTCTTTCACTATCTTATAGGTGTGTATGTTTGTGATCTTTATATAAAAGGTCTCATAGAATACTTATTATATTGTGATTTGCTTTCCTCAAAAATTTTTAAAAGATTTTTTCATTTTGCATATTGCTCTAATAGTTTGTTTCATTGTACAAGTTAAGTATACCACAGTTTATTCAGTCTACTGTTGAGGGTTTCTTAGGTTGTTGGTAATTTAGAGATAATGCAAACAATGTTGTTATTGTACCTGTATCTTGGTACATAATGGCACAGGTTTTTCTGTGGGATGTATCAAGGACTGGAATTGTTGGATCAGAGGATAACATACCTCTTTCATGTTACTGGGTAATATCAAAATGTTTTCTTTTCTTTTCTTTTTTTTTTTTTT
>NW_003852457.1:9588805-9594970 GCF_000181295.1 Otolemur garnettii
CACAGCCTGCCACAACGCCCGGCCATTTTTTTTGGTTGCAGCTGTCATTGTTGTTTGGTGGGCCTGGGCTGGATTTGAACCCACCACCTTGGGTGTACGTGGCTGGCGCCCTAGCCACTTGAGCCACAGGCGCCGAGCCATCAAAATGTTTTCTAAAGAGCTTTTACTGACTTATACTTTCACAAACACAGTAAGTATGTTCCTGTTAGGCATCATAATTTTCACTTATTAGAAAAGTGTGTAGTGGTAGCTTGTGGTTTTTTTTTTTGGAAACAGAGCCTCACGCTATCCCCCTGGGTAGAGTGCTATGGCATCACAGCTCACAGCAACCTCCAACTCCTGGGCTCAAGTGAGTCTCCTGCCTCAGCCTACCAAGTAGCTGGGACCACAGGCGCCCGCCCCAACGCCTGGCTATTTTTTGATTGCAGCCGTCATTGTTGTTTGGCAGGCCTGGACTGGATTAGAACCCACCACCTTAGGTGTATGTGGCTGGTGCCTTAGCCACTTGAGCCACAGGCGCTGAGCCATAGCTTGTGGTTTAAATTTACATTTTTCAGATTACTGATGAGGTTAAGCAACTTTTCATATGTTCATTGAATGTTTAGATATCCCCATTTGTAAGGTACATCTTAAATGATTTTTCTCATTCATTTACTGGATTCTTTTTCTTACTGATTTGTAGAAGTTATATATGTGAGATACAAATCCCCTGTTAATTACATGTACTGCAAAATATTCTCTCACATGTGGCTTTTCTTCCCCCTTTATAGTCTCTTGATGAAAAGGAAAATTTTAGTATAGTCAGATTTATCAATCTTTTCTTTTTTTCTTTCTTTTTTTTTGAGATAGAGTCTCAGTCCCCCTAGGGACTGGTGCTGTGGCATTATAGCTCACAGTAACCTCGAACTCTTGGGATCAAGCTATCCTCTTCACTCACCCTCCCAAGTAGCTGGGACTACAGACACCCACCACAATGGCTGGCTATTTTTAGAGACAGAGTCTTGCTCTTTCTCAGGCTAGTCTCAAAATCCTGAACACAAGCAGTCTGCTGGCATCAGCTTCCCAGAGTGCTACGATTACAGGTGTGAGCCATCACACTTGCCTAGTCTTTTCTTTCATGGTATTTCTTTGACCTGTTTGAAAAATTTCCCTACTAAGATGTCATGATGAAGATATTGTCCTATGTTTTCTTCTATAAAAAGCTCACTTGGCCAGGTGCAGTGGTTCGCACCTATAATCCTCACACTCTGGGAGGCTGGGGGGAGGGGGTTGCTTGAGCTTAGGAGTTCCAGACTAACCTGAGCAAAAGTGAGAAAACAGAAAAACTAGCCAGCTGTTGTGACACCACAGCACTCTATCCAGGGCGACAGAGTAAGACTGTCTCAAAAATAAGTAAATTAAAAAAAAATAGAAAAACTAGCTTATATTCCCAATTGCTTGGGAAGCTGATGCATGATGCAAGAAGATTGCTCAAACCCAAGAGTTTGAGGTTTGTGAACTTTGATAACACCATAGCACTCTACCCAGGACAACTGAGTGAGACTCTGTCTCAAAAAAGAAATACATAAAAAATAAAAATGCCTACTTGTTTTGCCATTCATAGTTAGATCCATGGTTTATTTTAAATTTATTTTTGTATGTCATGTGAATTAATGGTCAACTATGATATCTTCTATGTGGTACCATTTGTTGACACATCTGTCCTTTCTCTCATGATTTATTTATTTATTTATTTATTTATTTATTTTTTGAGACAGAGTCTCCCTATGTTGCCCTCAGTAGGGTGCCGTGATGTCATAGCTCACAGCAACCTCCAATTCTTGTGCTTAAGCGATTCTCTTGCCTCAGCCTCCCAAGTAGGACTATGGGTGCTTGCCACAACACCTGGCTATTTTTTGTTGTTGTTGCACTTGTCAATGTTGTTTACTTGGCCCAGGCCAGGTTTGAACCTGCCATCCTTGGTGTATGTGGTTGGCGCCATAACTACTGTGCTACAAGCGCCGAGCCACCCTCATCATTTTAACATAAGTTAAATGCCAATTTTTTTTTTTTTTTTGAGACAGCATCTTACATTGTCACCCTGGGTGGAGTACCATGGTGTCATTGCTCACAGCAACCTCAAACTCTTGAGCTCAAAGCAATTCTCTTGCCTCAGCCTCCCAAGTAGCTGCAATTACAAGCACCACCAAACCCGGCTATTTTTAGAGATGGGGACTCACTCTTGCTCAGGTTGGTCTTAAACTCCTGAGCTCAAGCAATCTACCTATCTTGGCCTCCCAGAGTGCTGGGATTACAGGCAAGACTGACCATGCCTGGCCTAAATGTCAATTTTTGTGTGTTTCTGGGTCCTCAATTTTATTTTGTATATTTTTCTATCTTTGCTCAAATTTATATAGCCTTTGTTTTAGATTTCATAATGTTAAAGTCTTACTATATTTGCCTCACACTCTATTCATTTTTCTCTGAGTTATCGAAAGTAAACAGGGTTATCATTTAAGAGTTTTTGCTATAACCTAGTCTTCATGTAATCATTACCTGATCTAAGGAGGTGTCTAGGGAGTAGAGGGAGGTAGATAGATGGGAAATAAAGAAGTAGACTCATAAGGGCCTGGTGATTGACTAGATGATAGACCTTAAGAAGATTGAAGAATTGTGGTTGGCTTCATTCTTTTTGTTTGTATTATTAACAAAAGAAATGAAAGATGGGCTCACGGCGCCTGTGGCTCAAGTGGCTAAGGCGCCAGCCACATACACCTAAGGTGGCGGGTTCGAATCCAGCCCAGGCCCGCCAAACAACAGTGACGGCTGCAACCAAAAAATAGCAAGGCGTTGTAGCAGGTGCCTGTGGTCCTAGCTACTTGGGAGGCAGAGGCAGGAGACTCGCTTAAGCCCAGGAGTTGGAGGTTGCTGTGAGCAGTGAAGCCATGGCACTCTACCCAGGGGGACAGCTTGAGGCTCTGCCTCAAAAAAAAAAAAAAAAAAAAAAGAAATGAAAGATGAGCGTTTGTTGGGAAGATTACGTCAGTCTGAGACTTGTTGAGTTCTGGGCCTCTGTGGTACACAGAGTGCTTGGCTATTTTTAGAGATGGGGGTCTTGCTTTTCCTCAGGTTGGTCTTAAACCCCTGAGCTCAGACAGTCTACCCACTTTGGTGTCCCAGAGTGCAGGGATTACAGGCCTGAGCCACCATGCCCAGCCTTAAGAAAGTTAAGTGCTTCTCAAATTTTAGTCTGCAAAAGAATCATCCAAAGAGGTTTCAAATGCATTTTGAGATTGCTAGGCCTCATCCTAGAAATCTTTTTAATATATATATATTTTTATTTCTTATAGCATAACTATGTACATTAATGCAATCACGGGGTACAGTGTGCTGTTTTCATATACATTTTGAAATACTCTCATCAAACTGGTTAACATAACCTTCATGTCATTCTCTTAGTCATTGAGTTAAGACATTCATACTCTGCTCTTAGAAAGATTCATTTGTACCCTTATCCTAGAAATCTTATTACTAAATTATTAGATTTGAGATGGAACCCAAGAATTTGATTTTTTAAATAGTTTTGTTTGGTTTGGCTAGTCAAGTGAGGCATGGAGAAGGAACAAAGAAATCTGTAACTGGTTTTGATCATTTAGTTGTAAACACCATTATACTTGGACCACTTGAACCAGCCAAAATTTGCCTTTTTTTTGTAGACACAGTCTCACTGAGTCACCCTGAGTATAGTGCTATGGCTTCATAGCTCACAGCAACCTCAAACTTCTGGGCTCAAGTGATCCTTCTGCCTCAGTCTCCCAAGTAGCTGGGACTACTGGCATGCACCACCGTGGCTGGTTGGTTTTTCTATTTTTAGTAGAGCTGTCTTGCTTTGCTCAGGCTGATTTTGAACTACTGATCTCAGGCCATCCTCCTGCCTTGGCCTCCCAGAGTGCTAGGATTGTAGGCGTGAGTCACTGCACCCGGCCTGTCAAGATATTCTTAAGCACCTTCTCTCAGTTTCTTTTCTAACAAGTTATATGGCTTCTCTATAGGAATACTAGTGAATTTGTATATTTCTTAATTTTTATTATGTAAGTTGGCCAGATATGGTAGCTCATGCCTATAATTATAATGCTCCTGGTGGCCACTGTGTGAGGATCACTTAAAGCCAAGAGTTTGAGAACAACCTAGAGACCATAGTGAGACCCCTTCTATCAAAAATAAGACATTCTCCTGGCTTTTACGACCACTGCATTAACTCACCAACACATGCTTGGCACTGCTGCATTAACATGGCAGTGAGTTTCCCACCACTGCATTTATAACACCAACACATGCTTGGCACCAGTGCATATACATGCCAGTGATTTTCCCACCACTGAATTTACACGCCAATACATGCTTGGCAGCACCGCAGTTATACTCTAGTGGCTTTTATAACACTTCCCTTACATGCCAACACAAGCTTGGCAGTACTGCATTTACATGCCACTGAGTTTCCCACCACTGTATTTACATATCCATACATGCTTGGCACCCCTGCAGTTACACACCAGTGGTTTTTATGACCACTTCACTGACATGCCAACACATGCTTGGCATCACTGCATTTGCACACCACACAGTTTCCCACCACTGCATTTACACACCAACACACTTGACACCACTGTATTTACACAGTAGTGAGGTTCCCACTACTGCATTTACATGCCAACACACACTTGGAGGCACTGCATTTACACTCTAGTGCATATCACTGCCACTGCATTTACATGCCAACACATGCTTAGCAGACCTGCATTTACCCACTAGTAAGTTTCCCACTGCTGCATTTACACACCAACACAGGCTTGGCAGCACTGCATTTATACACTAGTGCCCTTTACAGCCAGTGCATTTACCTGCCAACACATGTTTGGCAGCACTGCACTTACACGCTAGTGCTTTTTGTGGCAACTGCGTTTACACATCAACATATGCTTGGCATCACTGTATTTACATGCCAGTGCCTATCCCAGCACTGCTTTACATGCTATCACGCTTGGGACCACTGCATT
This sequence comes from Otolemur garnettii, assembly GCF_000181295.1. Taxonomy (NCBI): domain Eukaryota; kingdom Metazoa; phylum Chordata; class Mammalia; order Primates; family Galagidae; genus Otolemur; species Otolemur garnettii. The sequence goes on from NW_003852457.1 coordinate 9,593,842, forward strand.
TACACACCAGTGATTTTCTGCCACTGCATTTACACACGAACACAAGCTTAGCACCTCTGCTTTTAAATGGTAGTGACTATTACTGACAGTGCATTTTCATGCCAACACATGCTTGGCACCATTGCATTTACTTGCCAGTGCATATCACCACCATTGCATTTACATGCCAACGCACACTTGTCACCCCTACATTTACATTCCACTGCATTTACATGCCAATATGCTTGGCACCACTGCATTTACTAATGGTAGTGCATTCTACTGCCACTGTATTTATACACCAACACATGTATGGTTCCACTGTATGGATTACATGGGTTTAGATTGGATTAGACTGGTTCAGAACAGTTCAGACTGGTCCAGACTTGTTGAAACCAGTCCAAACCAGATTAGACTGTATCAGGCCAGTTCAGACTGGATCAGACTGGATGAGACAGGTTCAGACTAGTTGAGACCAGTTTAGAGCGTTTCAAACTGTATTGGACTGGTTATAATTGTTCAAAGTATATCAGACCAGTTCAGAATGATTCAAACTGGATTAGACCGGTTCAGATCAGTTCAGATGGGTCCAGACCTGTTAAAAGTGGTCTAAACTGCATTAGATCAGTTCACACCGGTTCTGATTGGATGAGACTGGTTCAGACCAGATTAGACCAGTTCAGGGGTGTTCAAACTGGATCAGACAGATTCAAACGAGTTCATACGGGTCCAGACCAGTTGAAACCGGTCCCAAGAACATTAGATCGATTCAGACTGGTTCTGACCAGTTCAGACCAATTTAAACCAATTCAGACAAGTCCAGACAGGTTCAAACTGGTCCAAACCAGGTTAGACGGGTTCACGCCAGTTCAAACCAGATCATACCGGTTCAGAGCAATTTCTATGGGTCCAGACAGATTCAAACTGGTCCAAAATGGCTTATCCCAGTTCAGACCTGTTTAAACAAGTACAGAATGGATCAGACCATTTCAGAATGGTCCAAACCGGATATGAACATGTTCAGACCAGGTCAAACCAGATGAGAGTGGTTCAGATCAGATCAGACCAGTTCAGACTGTTTCAGAGCAGTTCAAACCAGATCAGACCAGTGCAGACTAGTTCAAACCAGTTCTTTATTTTTTTTTTTTTT
>NW_003852457.1:9596180-9603057 GCF_000181295.1 Otolemur garnettii
GAACCCATCTTAGCCTGGTGCTTTTTGTTTTGGAAACAATTCATTTGATTTCTTTATTAGATATTGGCCTATTCAGATTCTCTATTTCTTCTTGTGTGAGTTTTTGCAATTTGTATCTTTCAAGGAATTGATGCATTTTATCTGTTATGAAATTTGCAGGCATAGAATTCTTCATAGTATTCCTTTATTATCCTTTTAATGTCTCTGAGATCTGTAGTGAGGTCCCTCTTTAATGCTGATAATAATAATAATGTGTGACATCTCTTTCTAGATTGGCTTATTAATTTTATTGATCTCTTCAAAGAATGAGTGTGAATTGGTTGATTTTCTCTATTGATACCCTATTTTTAATTTCAATTTTGATTTCTGGTCAAATTTTAACATTTCTTTTCTTTTTACTTTGGATTTCATTTTCATTTTCTCTTTAATTTATCCTGTTTTTAGTTTCCTTGGAAGCTAGATGATTGATTTTACATCTTTCTTTTCTAATATATGAATTCAATGCTATAAATTTGTGTCTACTGCTTTCACTGGATCCCACAAATTTCAACAAGTTGTATTTTCCTGTTCATCTAGTTCAAAATATTTTAAAATTTCTCTTGAGATTTCTTGTTTGTGTTATTAGAAATGTGTTGTTTGATATCCAAGTTTTTTTGAGATTTTCCAGTAGCTGATTTCTTTTTTCTTTCCTTTTTTTTTTTTTTTTTTTGAGACAGAGTCTCAAGCTATAGCCCTGGGTAGAGTGCTGTGGCATCACAGCTCACAGCAACCTCAAACTCTTGGGCTTAAGTTATTCTCTTGCCTCAGCTTCCCGAGTAGCTGGGTCTACAGGCACCCACCACAACGCCCGGCCAGTTTTTGGTTGTAGTTGTCATTGTTTTGCAGGCCTGGGTCAGATTCGAACCTGCCAACTCTGGTGTATGTGGCTGGCACTTAGACGCTTGAGCTACAGGTGCCACTTAGTAACTGATTTCTAGTTTCATTCCACTGAGATCTGAGGCACACATATAATTTCTATTCCTTTAAATTTGTTAAGGTGTGTTTCATGGCTCAGAATATGGTCTATCATGGTGAATGTTCCATGTGTGCTTGAGAAGTATGTGTAATCTGCTATTGGATGAAGTAGTTCCTACATGTCAATCATATCATTTTGATTGATGATGCTTAATAAATTCAGCTGTGTTTTTTCTGTTTTTTTTTTTTTGCCTACTGGATCTATTTGTTTCTGATACAGCAGGATTGAAGTCACCAACTATAACAGTGGATTCATCTATTTCTTCTTGCAGTTCTATCAGTTTTTGCCTCATGTATTATGATGGCCTATTGTTTAGATACATATTGATTATACTTCTTTTTTTAGTGGTTGCCCTAGAGTTTGCCCTACAGTTCAGCTAATCCAAGTCTACTTTCAAATAATACTATATCACTTCATGTGTAGAGCAAGTATCTTATAATAGAATATTTCTAAATTTTCCCTCCAATCCCTTATATCATTATTATTATCATTCATTTCACTTACATATAAGCTCTTATCAAATTATTATTCTGAACACACTGTTACTTGTTAAGCCAATTAAGAATAAGAAAAATAAAATGTCTTATTTTACTTTCACTTACTCTTTTACTTTTTTTTTGAGGCAATCTTACTATGTCACCCTCAGTACAATGCTGTGACATCATAGCTCACAGTAACCTCAAATTCTTGGGCTTAAGTGATTCCCTTGTCTCAACCTCCTGAGTAGCTGGGACTACAGGTGCCTGCCACAATGCCCTACTATTTTTTGTTGCAGTTGTCATTGTTTGGCTGGCCCAGGCTAGGTTTGAACCCACCAGTCTTGGTGTATGTGGCTGGCGCCATAACCACTGTACTACAGGTGCCAAGCCCACTTACTCTTTTTCTAATGCTCTTTATTTACATAGATCCAAATTTTTGGCCTATATAACTTTCCATCTCTTTGAAGAACTTTTTTCAACATCTCTTACAAAGTGGTCTATTGGTAACAAATTCCGTTTTTTTTGTGTGTGTGTGTTGTAAGAAAGTGATTTCTCCTTCAGCTTTGAAGGATAATCTTCCAGGGTACAGAATTATGGGTTAGTTGGTTTTTTCTCTCAGTGCTTCGCATATTTCCCTGTACTCTCCTTCCTTTTATGGTTTCTAAAGAGTAGTGTTTGTAGTAGTAGTATTAGTGGTAGATTGTAGTCAATCAGAATGCATTTCTTTTTTTTTTTTCAAACCCGCCACCTTAGGTGTATGTGGCTGACGCCTTGGCCGCTTGAGCCACAGGCGCTGAGCCCAGAATGCATTTCTGTTTGTGTATTTGACCCACAAATTTAATGCTTTTTCCATCCCAACTAAACACCAGTACTATGACTATAACTTCTGTAGTTTAAGGTAGAATAGCAAAACTAGAATGATTGTTTTTTTGCTTCCTTACATGAATAGAAGATTCATTCTTAACATAGATCTTAGCAACCTTAGCAACCTTAGTGTCACGACCGCATAAATGATCATGCAAGACACAGATTGACAGTACATGCTACAAGAGGTGAGGCTAACCATAGGTGCAGGATAGCACTAAGCACTTCTTGCAGAGTCCTTTTATTGAGAAGATACATAAGGAGTGGAAAGATTACTAAGCAAAGACTTGCAGGGGCTGAGTGCTCAGAGAAATGATCTCATAGGTACCAAGAGAGTATGTACTCAAGGAAATGATCTTCAAGGGTGGTAAGAGAGTATATGCTTAAGGAAATGATCTTCAAGGGTGGCAAGGGAAATGACCCCAAAAAATACTACATGCAATTTTTCTCCACTAATCCTTGAAGGAACTGCCATAAAATGCTCACTTAGCCTTACTACCACAGAATTGATCTTAGCTCCTCTGGGTTTACTGAGTTACTTGGCGGCTTGCCTCCAAGTGATAAGAGATTTCTAGTCTTGCCAGGAGAATGTCTTATTCTCAGCAATTCCTCAGATCAGTTATGAGATTGATGGCTGTTGTAGAAAGTATGATTTTTAATCCTCTACACTTTAGCATACTTTTTTTTTTTATCCTTATTAGAACTTTCATCTCTTTACTTAAAGGAAGTACATTAGGGCTTTTCTTTGGCATATCCAAATTGCCGGCATTACTACTCTTGTCTACTCTTGTGCTTTGAGGCCATTATTAAGTAAAGTAAGGGTCTCTTAAACATTAAATGCTAAAACCAGCAAACTGTACCCTATGACTGCATTAATGTACACAGCTATGATTTAATTAAAAAAACATTAAATGCTATGAGAACATAACAGTGGATCTGATAACTAATACTGTTGATCTGACTACTAAGACTGACTAACAGGGCAGTAGCATGGATATGCTGGACAAAAGGATTCACATCTTGAGTGTGATGGAGTGGGACAGTGTAAGATATTATCATGCATGAATAGCATGCAAGTTAAAACATGCATTGTTTATTTCTAGAATTTCCCATTTAATATTATTAATAGTTTTGAACTACAGTTGACCATGAGTAACTGAAACTGAAAAGCAAAACTACAAGACTGCTATAATTCTTAGCTTTGTTCTTTTATAGGTAAGGTTTTGTTCTTTTCCTCTGACTTCTTTCAAGGTTCTTTAATTTTTTATTGTCTGTTTTAATATGATATGCCTAATTGCAGGTTTCTTTTCTTTTTTCTTTTGTATTTATCTACTTGGTGCAAAGTTTTCTAGATGTGTGATTTGGTATCTGACATTAATCTGGGGACATTCCCAGTTATTATTTCTTCAAATAGTCTTCTGTTCCTTTTTCTCTTTTTCTAGTATTCTCATTACACATGTATTATACCTTTTGTAGTTTTCCCATCTTTCTTGGATATTGTATTTTATTTTTGAAAATTTTTTCTCTCTTTGCTTTTCAGTTTTGGAAGTTTATATTGAGATATCTGTACAGACTATTAGTGAGGCTATCAAAGGCATTCTTTATTTCCATTAACAGGACTTCTTATTTGTAGCATTTTTTGAGTCTTATAATTTTCATTTCTCTGCATGTATCATCCATCTCCTTTTTCACATTGTGCATTTATTCCATGAAAGCTCTTGGTATATACCAGCTGAGCAATAGCAAGACCCCATCTCTAAAAATAGCCAGGCACTGTGGCAGGCACCTTGTAATCCCAGCTACTTGGAGGCTGAGGCAAGAGAATGGCTTGAGCCCAGGAATTTGAGGTTGCTGTAAGCTATGACTCCACTGTATTCTACCAAGGGCGACAAAGTGAGACTCTGTGTCAAAGGAAAAAAAAAGCTCATAGTACATTAATCATAGTTTTTAAAATTTCTGGACAGATAATTACAATAGTTCTATCTGACTCAGGTTTTAATGCTTATTCAGTCTCTTCAAATTGCTTTTTGCCATTTAGTATACCTCATAATTCTATGTTGAAAGTTAGGCATGATGTACTGGGTAAAAAGAACTGCAGTAAATAGGACTTTAGTAATGTAGAGGTAAAGTGTCGGGAGAGGAAGCATTTTATAATCATAAAATTGGCCCTCAGTCTTTTGTTAAGCCTATGCCCCAGAATGTGAATTTCAACAGTTCTTCTCAGTTTTCTCCCACCTTATATGTGGTAGGATGGCTGCATGGGGCTGGAGTTGGATTATTATTGCCTATTCCTATGGGGAGGCTAGGGGATTGGGGTATTTCCCTTCCCTAAGTTAGGTAGGTTAGGCTCTGCTAAAACCCCAACAGGGGCTTGGGCCTGTAGTTCAGCTGCTAGGGTGCCAGCCACATACACCAGAGCTGGCAAGTTTGAATCCAGCCTGGGCCTGCTAAACAACAATGACAACTGCAATGATAAAACAATAGCCAGGTGTTGTGGCAGGCGCCTGTAGTCCCAGCTACTTGGGAGGCTGAGGTAAGAGAATTGCTTAAGCCCAAAAATTTGAGGTTGCTGTGAGCTGTGATGCCTTGGCACTCTACCCAGGGCGATATAGTAAGACTCTGTCTCAAAAAATAAATAAACAAATAAATAAAACCCCAACAGGCTAGGCTGTGGTAATATAGTTCCTCTTGATGGTAGGACTTGTTAAAAAGAGTAGAATGCTCTTGTGTGTTTCAGAAATCTTTATTCTCTTTTCCCTCCACTGGAAGCACAAGGGAATTTTTCTTTGATATCACCATGAAGAACTGGTACAGCTCCTGGGCTAAAACTCACAAAAGCCTGGGAAGTCCTTTATGCCTGGAGGTTTGAACCACAGACTTGTTCACATTGAGTCTCTAGCTTTTTGTGAGTTACAGTTCTGGTTTTCCTGTACTGATCCTGGTTCCTGGAGAGGTTTCTATTTTGGTGAATTGTATTTTCCTGTCAGTTCAGTTTGGGGGCTGTGGTTTACATATGACTGCACTTCTCTGAGGGATCTTAGAAAAGTTGTTGATTTATTAGTTTGTTGAGCTTTTTACTTGTTGGGATAGAATAGTGGCTTCTAAGCTCTTCACATGTCAGATTGGAAACTGGAAGTCTCTCTGTAATGATTTCCTAAAATCTTTTTTCCATAGTTTCCTTTTTCTCATATTCATACTTCATCAAGTACTCTTAAATGATCTTAAATAACACACATTGGATGGAAGATATTGTTTTTTTCCCTAAGAACAATGTACACATCTAAAAATTTTGCTTTGAGTACATTAGTTGCTGGCTTACATGGGTTTTTATGTAAGTTTTGAGATACACAAAAATCAAGAAACATAAAATCCATGTAGATGGAAACAAATGAAACCCTCCATGAAATACCAATAAGCCAAGCAAGCTGAAACTTGGATGGGTGAATCAGAAAGGATGCTGCTGACTGTGTTTCTTGGAAGTGAAATAATGGACCATAACACAGCTCATCTTAAAACTTTTGTAATGACCCATGTATCAATAGAATCCTTCATTAATAATGAATCCTTATCTTTCTAGGCTTTTAATAAACATAAATACTAAGTTTCATCAAATCCATTTGGGGTCTACCAGAGGAGTCTATATACAGTAGGTAATGGGAAGAGGTGAGATGAGTTTGATGAGGAAAATGGAAGAAGGGACATATAATTAGCATTCTACTTTTACTTTTTTTTTTTCTGTAGAGTCAGAGTCTCAGTTTATCACCCTTGGTAAAGTGCTGTGATGTCACACGGCTCACAGCAACCTCCAACTCCTGGGCCTAGGCGATTCTTTTGCCTCAGCCTCCCAAGTAGCTAGGACTACAGGTGCCCACCACAACCCCTGACTATTTTTTTCGTTGCAGTTTGGTTGGGGCTGGGTTTGAACCTGCCACCCTCGATATATGGGGCCGGCTCCCTACCCACTGAGCCACAGGTGCTGCCCACACTTTTACATATTAACTGGATTCCTGATTGTGTTTTTTGCTCTCATGTTTGCTGGAAATCCTGGTAAATACCTTAAAATACCTTAGTATTAATAAATCTATGTAATTAATTCCAACAGCTTTTAGGTTATTTTATTTTTATTTTTTATTTTACTTAATTTTACTTTTAATTCACATAATTAGTTACTGTGCACAATTATGGAGTGCAATGTGATGTTTTTATATATATATAAGTGTAATGATCATATTAGGGTAATTAGCAAATCCATCACCTCAACATTTATCATTTCTTTGTGACAAGGACATTCAAAATCCCCTCTTCTAGCTATTTTGAAATATATGTTATTGTTAAATATAGTCACCCTACTATGCAATAAAAGACCAAAACTTATTCCTCTTACTTAATTTAATTTTTTACTTATCCAACAGCTTTTTATAATCTCATCAAATGTCTAGGTTTATTTGGTGTATTTCAGTTCCCAAATGATTTCCTTGATGAAGCATTTCTAGATGAGACCTTTCTTTTTTTTTTTTTT
>NW_003852457.1:9603288-9606800 GCF_000181295.1 Otolemur garnettii
CTTGAGCCACAGGCGCCGAGCCGATGAGACCTTTCTTAATCTGTTGCAGTGGTTTTTTTATATCCTGTCCCTCATCTTTTATGCAGTTTTTACCTGAAGTATAATGAACTATCTTGTGTCTTATATGATTAACTAATGATTTCTGTGTTCTCTTTCTATTTATATTCTCAGCTCCTGAAGAGAATTACTCGGTTTATATCCCTAGGTACTTTAGGTATGGAATTGATTTATAGAAGAGACAGGAAAGAAATTTAAGATTTTTTTGTTACTGAGTTCATCATACTAACAACTATTTCACTGCATCCTTAATCCTTATTTGTCATGTATTTTTGTGTACCTACTATACAGGTGTAAATTTTGATTCATTACTGAGGTAGGTATTAAATAAATATGAGGTCTATTTACTTTTTCCTTGAAAGCTTACAGCTAAAGTGATAATGACAGATAGAATGCCCTCTAAACAAAATAAGTGTTGAAGTGTATGTTAGAGAAAAATGAATTTCTAGATATTATTGGGAAATAATTTTAAAATTACATAAAAGTTACATGAATAGTACAAAGAATACCCACATACTATACGCTTACATTCACCTTTACTGACATTTTGCTCCATTTGCCTTATGATTTGGTATATGACTTTTTTTCTGAAACATTTGATAAGTTTTATATATTATGGCATTTTACCCCTTCTTTCATAAGTGTATGTTTCTTACAAATAAAAACTTGAATTTATTTCTAAGAAAAATACCTCATAATATGAAGTTCTGTTCCAATTTAAAAGTGATTAAATCCATTTCTAAAATTAAGCCTGGAGAGAATCAGGGCTAATGTTTGTCTATCAAAGGAATTTGATGGGAAGCTCAAAGATGAGCTTCCTAGCAGTTTAGAAGGTGAATAACAGAGGATCATAGACAATAGTTTTCAGAGAAAGCTTTTTTCCCCATTTAGAATAAATTATTGTAAGATATTTAGAGGCATTAAGGGAACATTACATTTAATCTTTCTACTTAATTAACCACATCTCTATTTGATTTCTTCTGAATTTGGAGGCATACTGGTCAGATTTCAGTCATATATGAGAGCTATAAAAGCCATGCAATTGATAAGATATTTTTCTGTACTTAATTCTCTTATTAAGTGAGGAATGGCTTTATTTTATTTGATGTAGAATAAAAGAGAAACAATTGCTTTGTTTTTTGTTATCTTTCAGTTTCACAGTCAAATGGTGAGAACAAAGAGTCTTCTCCAAAAAATATTAATGATTCATCTCAGTATTTGATAATGGAAAGAATTCTGTGCCAACGCCCTGTGTATTCTAGCTTTAAAGGAGGCTGGAAATGCAAAGAGGATACTGAGATGCTGCAAGGAAGTCAGGGATATATCAGGCAAGTGACAGTCTCTCATCAAGAAAACTTGGCTAAGCATATGAGTATCAATACTGTGGAGAGGCCCTATGGATGCCATGAATGCGGAAAAACTTTCAGTCGCCGCTTTTCTCTTGTGTTACATCAGAGAACTCATACTGGAGAGAAACCATATGTATGTAAGGAATGTGGCAAAACCTTTAGCCAGATCTCAAACCTTGTGAAACATCAGATGATACATACTGGAAAGAAACCCCATGAATGTAAGGACTGTAATAAAACATTCAGTTATCTTTCATTCCTCATTGAACACCAGAGAACACATACTGGAGAGAAACCTTATGAATGTACTGAGTGTGGAAAAGCATTTAGCCGTGCCTCAAACCTCACTCGACATCAGAGGATTCACATAGGCAAGAAACAATATGTATGTAGGAAATGTGGGAAAGCCTTTAGTAGTGGCTCAGAACTCATTCGTCATCAGATTACACATACTGGAGAGAAACCTTATGAATGCATTGAATGCGGGAAGGCATTTCGCCGTTTCTCACACCTTACTCGACATCAAAGCATCCATACAACCAAAACACCATATGAATGTAGTGAATGTAGAAAAGCTTTCCGTTGCCACTCATTCCTTACTAAACATCAGAGAATTCATGCTGGAGAAAAGCTCTATGAATGTGAGGAATGTGGTAAAGTTTTCACTTGGCACGCATCCCTTATTCAACATATGAAAATTCATACTGGAGAAAAGCCCTATGCATGTGCCGAATGTGACAAAGCCTTCAGTCGGAGCTTTTCCCTCATTCTACATCAGAGAACTCACACTGGGGAGAAACCTTATGTATGCAAGGTATGCAACAAATCCTTCAGCTGGAGCTCCAACCTTGCTAAACATCAAAGAACACACACTCTGGAGAACCCTTATGACTATGAAAATTCATTTAATTACCATTCATTCCTTACTGAACACCAGTGAATTCACACTATAGAGAAAACCTAAAAATGTAAAGAATGTTAAAAAAAAAAAGCCTTCCCTTCAGAGAACTCTTGGAAAGAAGCCTTATATGAGCAACAAGCAATGTGGCCCATAATGTATTCAACATCCTGGAGAAAACCCCCAAGAACATGTAAGAAAGCCATTAGTAGCTGCTCATTCTTTTTTGCAGTAACAGGAGATGAACTCAATATTGAAAAGATTCATTTGATAGAATTCCCTTATGCTGTATTTGTAAATTCCTACAAAGAAAAAGCACGTATCTAATAGATATGAGAAAGCCAGACATCAGCCTGCATTCTGCATCTGCAACCAAGAGAGAATGCATGAGAAAGGAATGAGCTTTACATAGATATACTTTGAATATCAGAAAATTCATATGTTGCAAAGTGATAAAAACACTGTAGTTGGGGAATAACTTTATGATGCAATACTTTTTTTTTTTTTAATTTTTGGTGCAGTTTTTGGCTGGAGCCAGGTTTGAACCCACCACCTCCGGTGTATGGGGCTGGCACCATACTCCTTGAGCCACAGGCACTGCCCTATGATGCAATACTTATTAAATTTTAAAATGCTCTTTTAGGAGCAAAAGCAACTCTATAAGTGAATGTTGCATTCAGTTTTCTCCAGTAACTTTCTTTTTTCTTTTTTTTTTTTGAGACCGGAACCTCAAGCTGTCCCCCTGGGTAGAGTGCCGTGGCACCACAGCTCACAGCAACCTCCAACTCCTGGGCTCAAGCGAGTCTCCTGCCTCAGCCTCCCAAGTAGCTAGGACCACAGGCGCCCACCACAATGCCCGGCTATTTTTTGGTTGCATTCGTCATTGTTTGGTGGGTCTGGGCTGGATTCGAACCCGCCACCTTGGGTGTACATGGCTGGCGCCTTAGCCACTTGACCCACAGGTGCCGAGCCCCAGTAACTTTCTACAATATTTCAAACCTGTATGTGAGAAAATATTGTAATAAGTGTAGCAAAAACTTACCTATCTGATAAGTCATACTGGAAGGAATCTATGGGAAGGGGTCTTTGGGGAAAAGGGAATTGTTTTCTTTTCGTTTCTTTTTTTTTTTTTTTTTTTTTGAGACGGAGCCTCAAGCTATCCCCCTGGGTAGAGTGCCATGGCATCACGCTCACAGCAACCTCCAACT
>NW_003852457.1:9606820-9612520 GCF_000181295.1 Otolemur garnettii
TTTTCAGAAGAAGTTCCAAGCACAGTAAGTATATTCTTTTTTTTTTTTGAGACGGAGCCTCAAGCTATTCCCTGGGTAGAGTGCCATGGCATCACACTCACAGCAACCTCCAACTCCAGGGCTCAAGCGAGTCTCCTGCCTCAGCCTCCCAAGTAGCTGGGACTACAGGCACCCGCCACAATGCCTGGCCATTTTTTGGTTGCAGCCATCATTGCTGTTTGGCAGGCCTGGGCTGGGGATTTGAACCCACCACCTTAGGTGTATGTGGCTGGCACCTTAGCCGCTTGAGCCACAGGCACCGAGGCAGGGAATTGTTTTCTAAGTGAATTCAGAAAAGAAAGTTATGAATAAATCTCTTGATTTATAATATTCTTGCATTTAGTCTTTTTTCCACAGCGTATGTAATTCTAAAAATGTAACTACCACAATATTTACATCAACAATGAAGAGTAGTGTGCTTTTGCAGAGACAATACAGAAATATAGAAGCACTTTTAACTTTTTATGGTTTTAATTTTGTGATAGAGTTTGGATTTAAAGTTATGCTAACTCACAGTTATCCTTCAATCTGACCATAGCCATTTCTTATGTGATCTGAAATAAGTGTAAGATACATCCCTGGCACTGAGCATGGTGGCTCATACCTGTAATCCTAGCATTCTGGGAAGCCAAGGCGGGTGAATTGCCTGAGCTGAGGAGTTGGAGACCAGCCTGACCAAGAGTGAGGGCCTGTATCTAAAAATAGCTCGAAATTGTGGTGGGTGCCTGTAGTCCCAGGCTAAGGCAAGAGGATCACTTAAGCCCAAGAGTTTTGAGGTTGCTGTGAGGTATGACGCTATGGCATTCTACTGAGAGCAACAAAGTGAAAGTATCTAAAAAAAAAAAAAAAATTGGGCAGCTCTGTGGCTCAAAGGAGTAGGGCGCCAACCCCATATGCCAGAGGTGGTGGGTTCAAACCCAACCCTGGCCAAAAAAAAAAAAGAAAAAAATTTAATCCCAGGAACAGTGCTGAGGTAGTTTTCCCCTTTTCTTTCATATACAGTGAGAATAGGTCTTTTGTAAGCACATAATTAAAACTGTTCTGGCATTATCAGCTGCCCACTGGAAAATTTCACATGATTCATAGGGAGTTTGCTTTGATCAGGAAGATAAAGCAATTTTGTTTTATAGAAAGAAAAGTAAAAATACAGAATATGAATAGGATGATTTTACTGAGCACTAATGTAGTAGCTACATTGAGGGTACATCTATATGTAGGTGTTATTAGATAATTGTAACTTAATGAGTCATTTTTGTAGAATGTAGAATTTGGAGGAGTTCTAGTTCCAACCAGAGGCCTTATTTAAATATGCTAGAGTAACAAATACATTATTAGAGGGGTATTTCCTTATGCTTTCCATCAGGTATGCCATTTTTATACATACACTTTGAAGCTTTCCACCTTTCCATAAGGAGCGGCTAATTTATCTTAAAATACAGGGTGTCCCAAAATTCTCTATACATAGGAGAAAATTGGATATTGTAGCTAAATGTACCTTTATTTATAAAATATTCATGACAAAGCCAGGTGCAGTGGGCTCACACCTGTAATCCTAGCACACTGGGAGGCTAAGGCAGGTGGAATTGCTTGAATTGGGAGTTTGAGGTTGTCGTGAGCTATCATGATGCCACAACAACCTACAAAGGGTGATAGAGTTACAATTGTGTCTCAAATAATAACCTCCCCCAAATACAGAATTTCACAAAGTGTTTTGTATGTGCTGGCCATCTCTTTGTAAAATTTTTTAATGAATATTTTGTAAATGTACATTTACAATTTCCCATTTTCCTTATATATGGCATCTTTCTGGGGACTTTGGGACACCCCATTGTGTACAATATAGCTCAAACACTGATAAGCTTATCATCATATGTATCTGATTTGGGTTTTTGCTTTTTCTCTTGGAAGTCTGTTTTTTTATTTTTATTGTTGGGGATTCATTGAGGATACACAAACCCATGTTATATTGATTGCTTTTGTTAGATAAGGACCCTCTTATAATTGTGTCCTGTCCCCAAATGGTGTACCACTCCCCTTGTTCCCCTATCCTCTACCTCCTTCCTTTTCTCAGCTCTCCCCATCCCCAACTCACACCGTGCACTAGGACTTTAATTGTCCTCATATCAGAATTGAGTACATAGGATGCTTGTTTCTCCATTGGTGTGACACTTTACTATGAATAATGTGTTCCACATCCATCTGGGTTAATACAAAGGATGTAAAGTGTCCATCTTTTTTAATGGCTGAATAGTATTCCACGGTATACATATACCACAGCTTGTTAATCCATTCCTGGGGTGGTGGGCATTTAGGCTGTTGCCACATTTTGGTGAATGTAAATTGAGCTGCAATAAACAGTCTAGTGCAAGTGTTCCTGTGGTAAAAGGATTTTTTTTCCTTCTGGGTAGATGCACAGTAATGGGATCACAGGATCAAATGGGAGGTCTAGCTTGAGTTCTTTGAGGGTTCTGCATACTGCCTTCCAAAAAGGTTGTATTAGTTTGCAGTCCAACCAGCTGTATAAAAGTGTTCCCTTCTCTTCACATCTACCCAGCATCTGCAGTTTTTAGACTTTGTGATGAGGGCCATTCTCTCTCTCTCTCTTTTTTTTTTTTTTTTTTTGAGACAGAGCCTCAAGCTATCCCCCTGGGTAGAGTGCCGTGGCCTCACAGCTTACAGCAACCTCCAACTCCTGGGCTCAAGCGAGTCTCCTGCCTCAGCCTCCCAAGTAACTGTGACCACAGGCGTCAGCCACAACACCCAGCCATTTTTTGGTTGCAGCCATCATTGTTGTTTGGCGGCCCGGGCTGGATTTGATCCCACCACCTTAGGTGTATGTGGCTGGTGCCTTAGCCACTTGAGCCACAGACGCTGAGCCATGAGGGCCATTCTCACTGGGGTTAGATGATATCTCAGGGTGGTTTTGATTTGCATTTGTCTAAAAATTAGGGATGATGAGCGTTTTTTCATGTTTGTTAGCCATTTGTCTGTCTTCTGTAGAGAAGGTTCTATTCATCTCTCTTGCTCATTGATCTAAGGGATTGTTGGCACTTTTTATGTTTATTAATTTGAGTTCTCTGTAAATCCTAGTTATCAAGATTTTATCTGAATCAAAATATGCAAATATCCTTTCCCAATGTGTAGATTGTTTGCTTTGGTTGTTGTTGCCTTAGCTGTACGGAAGCTTTTCAGTTTAATTAAGTCCCACTGTTTATTTTTGTTGTTGTTGCGATTGCCATGGAAGTCTTCCTCATAAAGTCCTTCCCCAGGCTGATAGCTTTCAGTGTTTTCCCCACACTTTTTTTGAGGATTTTAATTATTTTCTACATTTGATTAAGGTCTTTAATCCATCTTGAGTCTATTTTTTGTGAGTGGAGAAAGGTGCGGGTCCAGTTTCAGTCTTTTATATGTGGATATCAGTCCTCCCAGCACCATGTATTGAATAGGGAGTCTTCCCCCCAGTGGATGTTCTTGTTTGGTTTATCAAAGATTAGGTGGCTATAAGATGTTTGTTTCAACTCCTGGTTTTCTATTTGGTTCTAAATGTCTATGTCTGTATTTTTGTGCCAATACTATGCTGTTTTGACCACTATGGCCTTGTAGTACAGCCCGAAGTCTGGTAGACTGATGCCTCTGGATTTGTTTTTATTAATAAGAATTGCCTTGGCTACATGGGCTTTTTTCAGGTTTCATACAAAATGAAGAATTAGTTTTTCCCAGTCTTGAAAGTATGATGTTGGTATTTTAATAGGAGTAGCATTAAATCTGTAGATTGCTTTGGGAACTATAGACATTTTAACAATGTTGATTCTTCCCAGCCATATACGTGGTATGTTCTTCCAATATCTTTTGCTATTTCTTTTCTTAGGCATTCGCAGTTTTCTTTATAAAGGTCCTTCACCTCTTTTGTGAGGTGTATTCCTAGATATTTCATTTTCTTTGGAGCTACTGAGAAGGGTATTGTGTCCTTGATTTCCTTCTCATCTTGGCTGTTATTGGCATATACAAAGCCTACTGATTTGTGGACATTGATTTTATATCCTGAGACATTATCATATTTTTTAATGACTTCCAGGAGTCTTGTGGTTGAGTCTTTGGGGTTCTCTAAGTATAAAATCATATCATTGGCAAAGAGGGAGAGTTTCACTTCCTCTGCCGCTATTTGGATGCCTTTAATTTCCTTCTCTTGCCTGATTGTATTGGCTGGAACTACCAGCACTATGTTGAATAGTATTGGCAATAGAGAACATCCTTGTCTTGTTCCAGTCTTGAGTGAAAAAGCTTTCAGTTTTACTCCATTCAGTATATTAGCTGTGAATTTGTCATAGATGGCTTTTTTTTTTTTTTGAGATGGAGCCTCAAGCTATCCCCCTGGGTAGAGTGCCATGGCATCATGCTCACAGCAACCTCCAACTCCTGGGCTCAAGCGAGTCTCCTGCCTCAGCCTCCCAAGCAGCTGGGACCACAGGCGCCCACCACAACACCCAGCCATTTTTTTTTTTTTTTTGGTTGCAGCCATCATTGTTGTTTGGCAGGCCCGGGCTGGGGATTCGAACCTGCCACCTCAGGTGTATGTGGCTAGCGCCTTAGCTGCTTGAGCCACAGGCGCCGAGCCGTCATAGATGGCTTTGATCAGTTTAAGGAATGTGCTGCCAATGCCTGTATTCTTCAGTGTTCTAATTAGGAAAGGATGTTGAATTTTATTGAGTGTGTTTTCTGCATCTATTGTGAGGATCATATGGTCTTTGTTTTTCCTTTTGTTGACATGGTGAATTATGTTTATGGATTTGCGTATGTTAAACCAGCCCTGCATCCCTCGGATGAATCCTACTTGATCATGATGTGTGACTTTTTTAATGATAAGCTGTAATGTAGGTGCTAGGATTTTATTGAGAATTTTTGCATCTATATTTATTAGTGAAATTGGTCTGTAGTTCTCCTTTTTAGTTGGGTCTTTTCCTGGTTTTGGTTATCAGGGTGACGTTTCCTTCATAGAACGCATTGGGGAAGAGTCCTTCCTTGTCAGTTTTTTGGAATAATTTCTGCAGTATGGAAATAAGCTTTTCTTTGAAGGTTGGATAGAATTCTGGTGCTAAGGCATCTGGACCAGGGCATTTTTTTCCTTTTTCTTAAGTTTAATTTGTCATATATAAAGTTTTTATATACAATAAGTGTGCATTGTTAACAGTTGATATTAAAAGTTGATCAAGTTTATCTAAAATGTTAACCTGGCTACACAGCACATTTGACATTATTGCCCACGTGAGAGGGAAAACAAATGGATTTACAGTAACTTTTGGCCGTTTGGATTTTGAGTGTTTATACTCCTACCCTTATAAATCAAATGCATCTGAAAAAAAAGTTTTCAGAGCATGCAGTTTAGTTTTACATATTATCTCACCATTAAAAAAAAAAAAAACAAACTACAGGTTCAGCACAGTGGCTATGGCGCCAGCCACATACACCTAAGGTGGCAGGTTCAAATCCAGCCTGGGCCCACCAAACAACAATGATGGCTGCAACCAAAAAAAATAGCCAGGCTTTGTGGCGGGCACCTGTGGTCCCAGCTACTTGGGAGGCTAAGGCAGGAGACTTGCTTGAGCCCAGGAGTTGGAGGTTGCTTTGAGTTATGATGCCACGGTATTCTACCCAGGGGGACAG
>NW_003852457.1:9613450-9621613 GCF_000181295.1 Otolemur garnettii
GCTGTGGCATCACAGCTCACAGCAATCTCCAACTCCTGGGCTCAAGTGAGTCTCCTGCCTCAGCCTCCCTAGTAGCTGGGACCACAGGCGCCTGCCACAATGCCTGGCTATTTTTTTGGTTGCAGCCTTCATTGTTGTTTGGCGGGTCTGGGCTGGATTCGAACCCACCACCTTAGGTGTATGTGGCTGGTGCCTAGCCGCTTGAGCCACAGGTGCCGAGCTGGTATAATTTCTATTCCTATAATTGTGCTGAGGTTTGATGTGTATCCTAGGATGTGATCTATTTTGGAGTATGTGCCATAAGCTGATGAGAAAAAAGTATATTCTTTTACTTTGGAATGGTGTGTTATGTATATGTCAATTAATCCCATTTGATCTAGGGCAGTGGTTCTCAACCTTTCTAATGCTGCAACCCTTTAATACAGTTCCTTATGTTGTGATGACCCCCACCCATGAAACTATTTTCGTTGCTACTTCATAACTGTAATTTTGTTACTGTTATGAATCATAATGTAAATATCTGATATGTAGGATGGTCTTAGGTGACCCCCGTGAAATGGTCATTTGACCCCCAAAGGGGTCTCAACCCACAGGTTGAGTACCACTGATCTAGGGTCACATTAAGTCCTTTGTATCCTTGTTAGTTTCAGTTTAGAGGATCTGTCCAGTTCTGTCAGAGGGGTGTTGAAGTTCCTGACTATGGGATGTCATATTGTCATATACCAGACCCTCTCAAGGTCTGTTTCATAAATCTGGAAGCATTTCAGTTAGGTGCATAAATGTTTAGTATTGAGACGTCTTGTTGTATTGTTCCTTTGACCAGTATGAAGTGTCAGTCTTTAGTCCTTCTTAACTAAAGTTGCTTTGAATCTGCTTGTATCTGAGAATAAGATTGCAACCCCTTCTTTCTTCTGATTTCCATTTGCTTGATAGACTGTTTTCCATCCCTTAACCCTGAGTCTTGATTTGTCCTTCAGGGCTAGGTATGTCTCTTGGAGACATCATATGGATGGCTTGTGTTTTTTCATCCAGTCATTCAGCCTGTGCCTCTTTAGTGGGGAATTCAATCCATTGACATTTATAGAAAGTATCAATAGTTGTGGTAGAATTCTATTCATCTTATTGTGAGGTAGTTTGTTGTGTAGTTTAATCCTTTGTGCCATTGTGAAAGCTAAATTCTGGCCTTTGGCTTCTAGATGTTAACTTTGATGGTGGTCCATTGTGGTATTAAGTATTAAGAATACATCTAAGTATTTCCTGTAGAGGTGGTCTTGTTGTGACAAACAAGTGCTTATATATCTGCAAAAAATTCAATTTCTCCATCAATTTTGAAGCTAAGTTTGGCAAGACACAGGATTCTAGGCTGAAAATGATTTTGTTTAAGAATTTTGAAGGTGGATGGCCATTCTCTCCTAGCTTGGAAGGTTTCAGTTGAAAAGTCTGCTGCCATCCTAATCGTTCTGCCCTTGTAGGTCAATTGGTGCTTATTCCTAGCTGCTTGAAGGATTTTCTCCTTCATCTTGACTTTGGACAGGTTTATTACAATGTGTCTTGGAGAGGTTCTGTTAAGAGTTGCAATGACCCAGGGTTCAATATCCATCTGAAAGGAGTGTGTCAGGATGTTTAGTAACACTTGGGAAGTTGTCATTTATGATAGTCTTCAGTAGGGCTTTCATACCTTTGGGATAATCTTCATCCTCCTCAGGGATTCCTATTATCCATATGTTTGAACGCTTCATGGAGTCTCATAGTTCTCTAACCACCTGCTCTGCTTTCTCTCTTTTCTTTTCTGATTCTGTTACTACCTGTGTTAACTCAAAGACTTTATCCTCTAACTCTGAAGTTCTTTCTTCTCCATGGTCCAGTCTAGTTTTGATACTTTTTACTGCAGCTTTACATTCCCTGATTATCTCCTTCATTTCTTTAAGCTCATCCATATCTTTTCTATGTTCTACATATCTCTTGTCTTTTGGTTCTGTCTTTCCATTTTCTCTTCTAATCCCTTTATTGTCTTAATCATCCATATTTTACATTCCCTTTCTGTCAAATCCATTAATTATGGGAAGAGTCCTCTTCAAAAATTGCCTCATGGTCCCTTGGAGGAGTTGCTCTAATTTGGTTATTCATGGTGCCTGAATTCTTTTGGTTCCTCCTCATGTGTGGTTTCTTCTTGTTCACTTCCTTGTGCACCTTTTTCCTTCTCACTTCCTCCTTTGCTTTAAGTTACCTTGTCTCAGAGTTTAAGTGAGGAAGAGGCCTCTTGGTATGAGGTCAAAAGGCAGAGAATGGTTATAGCAAGCAAAGAGGGTTATAGCAAGAGGAAAGGAGAAAAAGAAAAGAAAAGAAAAATAAAAGGGGGGAAGAGTAAGAGAAAAGCAAAAGAAAGAAAAGAGAAAGACAGGCAAAAAAGGGGAGATGGGGAGCTAATAGAAGAAAATTGAAGAACAGGCAAGATGGAGGACAGGAAGGGAGGATAAGAGTGATAGAAGAGATGTTGTTTAGCATGGTGCTAAAATCATGCCTACAGCTCAAGGGTTATGAGGAGCTAAGCTGAGTGGGTTCCTCAAATTTAGGCACTCCTCACTTGTCTGTCCACAGAAAGGAAAATAGGAAGAGAAGAAAATGAGAAAACACAAAAACCAAGAAGGAAAAATTGAATAAGGAAGAAAAAAAAAAGAAGAAGAAGGAGAAAAGAAGAAATGTTCTGCAGTGTGATTTTTCTTCTACTTTCTTCCTGGGGGCAAGAGTAGAGTTATCCTGGTCTCTTTGAGCTAGGCTACTGCTGCAGTCAACCTGCCAGACCACTGCTGTGTCACATCCACCCTCAGCAAAGAAAGGGTGGAAAGAGAAAGAAAAGAAAAAAGAGTATATATATACATATATGCATAGATAAAGGAAAATTAAATGTACCGTTGAATCAAATTAAGGGGAGGGAGGGAAGAGGGATAAAGAAAGAAGAAAGGCAACAAACCAAGAAAAAGAGAAAGAAAAAACAAGAAATGGGGTGGGAGGAATATCTTAGCTATGCAAAAGCACTTTATGTGGGAGAGATGAGATGAGTAGAACAGTCTGTAGCAACTGAGAGAATGCAGTTTCTATGTTCCTTTTCGAATGTGTGCATGCAACATAAAACATTTAACTCCATTTGCCTCAGTAGTCTTTTTTCTTCTCACAGAAGGATGTCCAGATGTAAGAAGCACAGGTCTGGCACAACTATTTAAAGGTGTCTTTGGGGAATGACATCTCTCTTCTACATCATCCTTAGGCTATGGTTGTCATTCTCATGGTCAGAAAAATGTCTTCTTAAGCTCTAAGAATGGTAAATTCAAAGGGAGAAGAACAAGGAAGGTGGAAATGCAAGGAGTAAAAGGTAAAAAAGAACAAAACAGAAAATTCTGTTCCTAGTGGTAATAGTTTATTTTTGATCAGTGGGAAATAAGGGACATGGCTACCCTTGCCTATAGGGAGGCTGAAAAGAGTTGTATAACTAGACACATTGGCATTCTGAGCTAAAATAGCTTTCACTAATAAGGAAGGGTGAGCTCAATGTATGCTTGGCTCCTAGCAATATCTGCCTCACTGAGCCAGAAAGTAACTCAAGACAACACCAACAAAGTAGTAATACATGGTCCAGATGCTCTGAATACAATGCAATTAGCTTACAAACCAATAGTGAAAAAGTAACAAATTCTTCATATGTCACATATTAAAAATACCTAATTCTATATAGCCATGGAGCAAAAAAGCCACAATTAGACAATATTTAGAACTATAGCAAATGTACAACAAAGTGTCTCATATAGCTAAAGAGCTATTTTGAGGGCCATTTTTAGCCTTAAATGCTTAGAGAGCAAAGACTGAAATAATGAGCTTGGAGTCCACCTTAAGACAATGAAAAAGTCAATTCCACATTGATAACCTTACAGGGTTTCTTTCCTAGTATGAATTCTCTCGTGTATAATAAGTGAAGAATTCTGACTGAAAGCTTTTCCACATTGAATACATTTATAGGGTTTTTCTCCAGTGTGAATTCTCACATGTCTCCTTAGGGAAGAGGAAACACTGAAGGTTTTTCTACATTCTTCACATTCATAGGGTTTTTCTCCAGTATGAGTTCTGACATGCATTCTAAGGGATGAGAGACCACTAAAAACTTTCCCACAGTCACTGCATTCATAAAGATTCTCTCCAGTGTGTATTTTTTTGTGAACCTTAAGGTGAGAGCTGGTGTTGAAGGCTTTCCCACAGTCACTACATTCATAGAGTCTTTCTCCAGTGTGTATTCTCTTGTGCACTATAAGGTAAGAGCTTGTGCCAAAGGATTTTCCACACTGACCGCATTCATAAGGTTTCTCTCCAGTATGAGTTCTCACATGAGCCTTAAGGGATGTTTTCTGACTGAACGCTTTTCCACACTGATTACATTCATAGGGTTTCTCTCCAGTGTGAGTTCTTACATGTCTCCTTAAGGTCGAAGAATCAGTGAACACTTTCCCACATTCTTTACATTCATATTGTTTCTCATCCACATGACTTTTCCTATGTACAATAAGATTAGAAATCCTTTTGAAGGCTTTTCCACATTGGTTATATTCATAATGTTTCTCTCCAGTATGAGCTGGCTCATGTTGCTTAAGGGATAAATGATGACAAAATGTTTTGTTGTTCTTACTACATTCATAGGAATTCTCTGCCACATGAAAACTGTTGTGTATAGGAAACATATTTTGCTTGAAGCATGTATCATCTTTGGAGCACAGGCATTTTTTCTGTGCCTGCTGAGTTCTCTCAAGATGCCACAGAGTTTGGTCATATTCATGATTTTCACAGAGCTTCTCACTTACAGAGTTTTTCTCAAAATCGTTTAAATTATGTTTCAAACTTTGGATCTCTGAGTAACATTTTTGGCAATGTTTATTGGTGGAAACTCTCTGTGAAAAAATAAGTTTTGACCTCAATTTAGAGTTTTCCTCTAATTTGTGGTAGTCATACAATCTTTCTTGAGACATTGTGTTTTTCTGGGTGTATGTCACTTGCTTCAAACCTCCCTCTGGAATCTTGAGCTGTGTTCTGATCTTATTCCACTGCTTGTCTTCTCTTAATGTGGAGAACAAATTATCCATTGTGAATTTTATCATTTTCACTGCATTGGATGGTTTCCTACTCAAAATATTCTGCATAGGAATTAATTCTTTGGTTGTAAGTAGAATCTTTTGGTCTGGAAAGATGCCTTGGGCGATTTTCTTTTTCATAGTTCTTAAGTCTTCTTGATCCAATGAGGACATCACAGTAAGCTTGCATAATTGATACTCCACTGAGGTGAGATTTCTGTAGTTTTCCAACATCACATCTTGGTACAGACTTCTTTGAGCAGAGTCCAACATCACCCACTCTTCCTGGGTGAAGTCCACAGCCACATCTCTGAAGGTCACTGGTTCTTGTAACCAGATTGTTGGAAATCTATCAGTCATCTTTTCCTTTTCTGTATTTCTCATATAGAAATAAGCAGAGGCCTGTGCAGGCAAAGCCCATGTTGGTGAGAGGTCAGTGACTGCCATCTTATGAACGTGAAAGTGACATAAGCCTGCACAATAAAAGATCAAGGTGCTTCTCTTTCTGTTTCTCCAATCCAACTAGGGTAGGGATGCATTGCACCAGAAGTCTTCCCTGTAGCCAAAAAGGCAGGTTGAGGTAAAAGATGAGAGGTAGAAAAAGGGCTCCATTAAGGGAAAAGTGAAAAAATTCCCCCCTACATCAGGAAGGTCTAAGCAGTTCAAAATCTTTACCAGGATTTGCACTGACATGCAATATAGTCATCCTTGGCCCTCTCCTAAAACTGCTATTCTGGTATGGGCTTCTCCTGACTACTACTTTTTGGCCCTCAGTGGAAGAAGGATGCATTATTTTAAAGAAAAAAGAAATTAAATCTAAAGAGAATTAGTAAAAAATGCATGGCTATGCAATTAAATTTCATGTATAATTTCCTATTTTAGTTAACTTTTGGGAATTGAAAACTTACCTTCCTGTAAAACACAACTGTTTTAAGTAAATTATTTGTTCTATATCTTGGTGCTTATCTGAAAAACTTTACATATGGTAAATAAGACTGATGATTTGGCTGCTACTTTATTATTTGAGGGAGTCTCATTATCTCACCCTCAGTAGAGTGCCTTAGCATCACAGCTCACAGCAACCTCAAACTCTTGGGCTCAAGCAATTCTTTTGCCTCAGCCTTCCAAGTAGCTGGGATTACAGGTGCCTGCCACAATGCCTGGCTATTTTTTTGTTGCAGTTGTCATTGTTTAGCTGGCCCAGGCCAGGTTCAAACCTGCCAGCCTGGGTGTATGAGGCCAGTGTCCTACCCTGAGCTACAGGTGCTGCCCTGGCTGCTACTTTACTAAAGCATTTTATTGGTGTTATTATAGGTACACATGTGATTTCTGAAACAAATGTTCATTTGATTACCTACAGTTTAATGTCTCCCCTCAGAGTCTATATTTTTATCTATGATAATTAATTACATCTAAAACTTGAATGGGATCAAAAGACAAAGAAAGATGCATGAACTGCATTCCAGGCTTTGGGAGTGTGTTAACATTAGATCTTGTAGTTTTCTGAATACTTTTTATGATGACTTTAATACAAATAACCAAACACATAGTGTGAATACGAAAGATACATGCTTGAGGACTTTAAGGATCACAAGCAATCCCAAGATAATTTATCACAATAAAAGGTCTTTATTTTTAAAGGTCTCACTTTTTGAAGATTAGGTCAAATCAAATGTAAGCCTTTATTATAGTACTATACTTCAAAAGATTTCATTTTTAATGGCCAAAATTATAGAATTGGCATTCTTAGATAAATGCCTTTGACAGGTTGATTCTATGTTTCTAAACTAGATGTGTACATAGGTCTCTCACTTTAGTGGAAGTCACATAGGTCTCTCACTTTAGTGGAAGTCATATAGAAATAGACTTTAGTCTGTTTTTTTATTGCTATATTCCTAGTACCTAGAAGAGTCCCTAGTACATGGCAGAAACTCAACAATTTACTGAGCAAATGGAATAAAACTGGCAATTAAGGCTCTGGATGTGGGAATATTTTTTTCCACACTTACATCCTTCTTTCAAAAGTAAAACAAAATTAGAAAGCTAGGCTTCCTTTCCAAGAAAGGAAATCATTTGCCTTCTGGTTAAAGATATTAAGCTAAGAATTGTAATTTAGGTTTAATCATCCATTCCCTGTGGTTTTATTTCTTTTTTAGTTATAGAACTAATTAAAAACACTAAACAACTTTGCCAAACAACACTAAAAAAAGCTAAATGAAGAGATTCATTAGGTAAATTGCCAAGGGATTTTGATTAATCTACATATTTAACAGGGATCTCCTAAAATGTGATAAGTAGATTTAAAATGTTTTATTAAAAAATGGAGGTACATAAAAAATCTACACAATTATTTAAAAAATCCCTCATGCTGTTATATTTCAAAATGCATTATAAAGGTCTCAAGTAACTTAAACAGAGTACGGCAATAATTGAAAACAAAAGTGTTTTCAGAAAGAGTCATGTGTATGTAGACATTCAGTACATGCTAAAGGCAGAATTTCTTTTGTTGTTTGAGACAGAGTCTCACTTTGTCAGAGTGCCGGGGTATCATAACTTATAGCAAACTCAAACTCTTAGGCTTAAGAGGTCCTTTTGTCTCAGCTCCCAACTAGCTGGGATATAGGTGTTTACAACACCTGGCTATTTTTTTTTTAGAGACATGGTCTTGCTCTAGCTCAAGCTGGTCTCGAACTGCTGAGCTCAAGCTATCCACCTGCTTTGGCCTCCCAGAATGTTAGGTTACAGGTGTAAGCCACTGAACCCAGCCAATTAGCAGCATTTTATATTGGTGGGGAAAGGATGGACTAGCCAATAAATGAAATGGGGACAAATGCTATTTCACAAAAACATACCTCTCACATTAACAAATCCCAGGTGGGGCTCGGCGCCTGTGGTTCAAGTGGCTAAGGCGCCAGCCACATACACCTAAGGTGGTGGGTTTGAATCCCCAGCCTGGGCCTGCCAAACAACAATGATGGCTGCAACCAAAAAATAGCCAGGCATTGTGGCGGGCGCCTGTGGTCCCAGCTACTTGGGAGGCGGAGGCAGGAGA
>NW_003852457.1:9623678-9630659 GCF_000181295.1 Otolemur garnettii
GAAGCCATGGCACTCTACCCAGGGGAACAGCTTGAGGCTCTGTCTCAAAAAAAAAAAAAAGAAAGAAGGGGTCTCACCATGTCCCCTACATTGGCCTCAAGAGCCCCCTCCTACTTCAGCCTACCAAGTAGCTGGAACTACAGTAGCATGCCACCATGCCCAGCTTGTGCCTATATATTTCATATGAAAGAATTATTAATTTCACAGATGTGATAATAATGTCCTGCTTATGATTTTTAAAGGAGTCTATTACATTTAGAGATGGGAATGAGATGAGGAAATGGGTATGTGTAAAGGCAAGTCCCAGTTCCAATCTGATCAATCTAGACTGTAGAGGAATGGAAAATGTAAAATTGTATGACAGATTAGACCGTGAGAAAAGTGGACTTGAAAGGCATTTAATGTAAGTTTAAGGAAAAGTAAGCAAATGAATAAAAAGCAATTATTAAAAACAAGACAAGTAAAATTTGTACAAGGAAGAAACATTAGGGCAGGAGAAATGGCTCATGCTTTTAATCCTAGTACCCAGGGGAGCTGAGGTGGGCAGACTGCTGAGCAACAGTGAGACCCTGTCTCTACTAAAAATAGAAAAACTGAAGCAAGAGGATCACTTGAGCCCAAGATTTTGAGGTTGCTGTGAGCTATGATGACCCCATGGCACTCTACTCAGGGCAACAGAGACTCTGACTCAAAAATTAAATGAGTAAGTAAACAAATAAGCTTAAAAAAATTAGGGCTCAGTAGTAAAGACTGCATAGTCTTTACAAAAACACTGAACACATTTAACCAAAATCTGCAAGAAAACTACATAATATTTGCAAAATATTAGGATTTAAGGATGTAGAAAGAAGAAAGGCAGCCGAAGTTCTCATTTAACACAAAAAATTTAAAAATGTCTCAGTGGGTGCAGAGGCTTACATCTGTAATCCCAGCAATAAGGGGGACAGAAGGGGCAGGATCACTTGAAGCCAGGAATTTGAGACTAGCCAGGGCAACAGAGGGAGTCCCTGCCTCTACAAACACATCTCTTTTCAATGTCTCAAACTGATGAATAAAAAAATACTGAGAGCAGTTTTTAAAGCCAGAGCTCCTTAAGTATTGGAACGTGGTTGCTACTGGTAAGAGATGTTCCTGTTTTTATTATGAGCACATAAACATATGTAGCTTTTTAAAAGGTATGCACACAATTCCTGGAGCATAAATAGAAGAAAATAACATATAATAAAATCAAGAAGCATAAAAATAGCAATGAAAGTAAAAGAAAACTTAAGAGCAAAACTTACTTTTAATAGAAAACCAAAATACAAAGACATAAAACTAAAACTCAAAACAACCCAAATCTGCATCCTTTAAAAGACTAACATAGACATATACCCTGCAGAACTAATTAAGAAAAAAAGGCCTAGAAAAATATTAGGTTCAAAAAATAAAAAACAACAACAACACTACAATTACAGCAGTGATTTTAAAATATCCTTAAAGAGTAGTGATTTTTCTCCTTTAGCCCCAGCTACTCTGAAGGCTGAGGTTAGGATGATTGCTTGAACCCAGGAGTTTGAGGTTACAGTGAGTTAGGCTGATAACAGGGTTGGGCGCGGTGGCTCACCTCTATAATCCCAGCACTCTGGGATGCCGAGGTGGGTAGATTGCCTGAGCTCACAGGTTGCAGACCAGCCTGAGCCAGAGCCAGGCTGAAAGTTGTGTTTGTGCCTGTAGTCCCAGCTACTCGGGAGGCTGAAGGAAGAGACTCGCTTAAGCCCAAGAGTTTGAGGTTACTTTGAGCTGTGAAGCCATGGTACTCTACTGAGGGCAACAAAGTGAGATTCTGTCTCAAAAAAAAAAAAAAACAAAAAACCCAGGGCACTTTAGACTGGGCAAGCAACTGTCTCGAAACAAAAAACAAAAAACAAAAAACAAAAAACAAGAAAAGAAAAAAAAAGTAGCGTTTTTTAAAAATCACCTTAAAATCAGCCAGGCTCAGTGGCTCACACCTGGAACCCTAGCACTCTGGGAGGCAGATGCAGGGGGATCTTCTACACTCAGGAGTTTGAGACCAGCCTGAGCTATAGCAAGACCCATCTCTACTAAAAATAGAAAAACTAGCTGGGCCTTGTTGCAGGGTCCTGTAGTCCCAGCTACTGGGGAGGCTGAGGCAAGGGGATTGCTTGAACCCAAGAGTCTGAGGTTGGTATGAGCTGTCATGCCACGGCAGTTTAACCAGAGACTGTCTCAAAATAAATGAGTAAATAAATAAAATCACTGTAAGATCACTTCTAAAGCGACTTTACACCGAAAATTTTAAAATTAAGATTTAAAAAATTTCTAGAGAGACATTGTAAAACTGACTCAGTAGAACAAAACTTCAATTAATCATAAAAAAGGTAAACATGTACTGAAGAATGTGAGCCCAAATATGAGCATGCTAATTGTACTAATGTTTCAAGAGGAAACATTACAGCCTTGATGAAAAAGAGAAGCTATGTTTTCCAAATTATTCATGAAGCCTTTAAAACCTTGTTAGTATAAGTGGGCAAGTATAGTACAAAGATTGAAGTGCAATGTTAAATCTGAACACAAGAGAAAAATGTCCAAAGTAAAAAGTATTAGCAAATCGAGAGCGTTGAAGTAATGATATATTATCACATTCAAGGTTTAACCAAGAATAGCTGAAAAGCAAACCTGTCACTGTAATTCAATTCAGTAAGTCATTAGGTTAAAACACATCCAGGCAAGGCTAGTGGATTAAGTGAAAAGTGTATTGAGGACAGTTCTGCTCCTCTCACTAGCACAATAAAAAACTAGTTGCTGGGCGATGCCTGTGGCCCAAAGAAGCAGGGCGCCGGCCCCATATACCGGAGGTGGCAGGTTCAAACCGAGCCCCGGCCAAAAACTGCAAAAAAAAAAAAACAAATAAACAAAAAAAAAACTAGTTGCCCTGGCTGTGTCCACAGCTCTGCCCAGTCCCGCTGGTCTCCGCACCAGACCCACCTGGTTCCTGCCCCACCCCTCGCGCCCAGGCCCGCGCCTCAGTTCGGAGGCTGTCCGGGGCCTGGCTTCTTCCCACTCGCCAGCAGATTTCCAACTCCCAGCCTCCACTTCCCAGGCTCTTTGAACGCAGGGCCCTCTCAGCACACGGGAACCCGAACAGAGACTGTCTGCCTCGCGAGTGACCACTGCCGCCCTCCCTCTCGCTCATCTCCAGACGTTCCCGCGCGCTCACCCGGCCTCGGGGCCTTTGCTTCCCGTGGCCGCTGCCTGAAGGAAATGGCGGGCTCGAACTACACTTCCCAAGAGACCCCGCGCTCCACTGCGGCCCGACAAGCGGACGAAGCCCGGGCTTCGAGTGGAAAGTGGGCTGACAAGCTGTGCAAAGTTCGCTAGCTCTGTAGAGACCCGCTGGCTAGAGCGGGGCGCGTGCGCACGAGCGAAGGGCATGGAGGCGGCGCGCAGCCTGAAAACTAGAGGCTGAGGCGCGTGCGTAATCGGAAAGATTACGGGATTTAACGGGCCGGGAACTGGCCTTAGCGCGGGGGGCAGGGGCTGGGCGCGTACGAGTGCAAGAGCAGCAGGCGCGAGGGGCGGCGCGCGGTGCGGTGTGAGCGAAAGTGGCTGGGAGAGCGTGAGTAACGGACCAGAGGCCGGTCGCAGCATATGGGCGGTCGGTGGAGGGGACGCACAGAGTGGGGGGGGCTAGGGTTTGTGTGTAACGAACCCGGCGCGCGGTTTGTACGTCAGCGTGGGGGCGGGGCGCGTGCGTAATAGGCCGGGGTCTGTGCGGGTACTGGAGCTTCTGTGCCGCAGTGAGGTCGGGCGGCAGGGCGGGGCGTGGCGAGTGTTAGGGGCCGGGCGCGTCCTTGACGTCAGGCCTGGAATAGCTGGCGTGGAGGCTAGGTGTCCAGCGCATCTTGCTGGCGACGTGTGGGTGATGAGCGCCTCAGGCTTACTAGCAGAGTCCTGGTTCTCCGTTGATTGCTACTGCCTTTGTGACCGGAGCACTTTCTCCCATTGAACCTTCTAGTTGCTTATTGCAGGTATATACTAAATTGTTCAATTTTTTTGTATTTGACACATACTGATCATTTTGGTAATATTGCAGTATGTTAACTTTAGTTTTCTAGGCAGACTGTAACTTCGTCAATAAATAATTTTTTCTTAAGAGTGATGTTACCCCTTGCATGCATCTCTTTCCTACGCGCAGTATTTGAATTCGTTTCCGAGTCAGAAGCGACTGTTCATTCTTGTTAAGAACAGCCAGGCGCTCCGAGTTCTGAGCGGGGGTGGGGTTGGGTGGTGCTGGTGAGTTTGAATCAGATTCGGAGCAGTACCAAATAAAGTTCTAGTATTCCTCCTAATACTTTTTTTCCAACTGGGCACAGATTAATATTTTGTTAATGGCTTTCTAGCATTTGTTGCAACGATGCTCTTCTTTCTTAGAGTAGGAAATTTCTTTGTCTTGTTTTTTGGGTTTTTTTTTTTTTTTTCAGCTTTTGGCTGGGGCCGGGTTTGAACCCGCCACCTCCGGTGTATGGGGCCGGCTCTCTCTCTCTCTCTCTCTCTCTTTTTTAAAGACAAGAGTCTCTGTGCCCCCGTGGCTAGAGTGCCGTTGCCTCTGCCTTGCTCACAGCAACCTCAACCTCCTGGGTTCAAGTGATCCTCCTGCCTCAGCCTCCCGACTACCTGGGATAGAAATTTCTTAATAGTAAAAGTCAGGTTTCTGGAATTACCTGACGTGGCCATACTGGTTTTAAAGTGTACACTACTGTATTTTTTTCACAGGTATATGCTGCTTTCATTGATGGAATAGGTTTACTTTTACTCAATTTTGTGACAGAAGGGGCAGGATAGATTTCTATTTCTTGATGTAATCCGAAAATATTCCTTTTTAAAAAAGTTTTGGGGTCAGGTTTGAGGAGCATAGATACAAGATGTTATGATACATGCCCCCAAACATTTTTGCTTCTTATTGTAGTTATTTTGGGAGTATTTGGGGCAAAATTGTGGTTCTCATTAATATTTTTTGTTGTTTAAGATCAAGTAGGTTTATGTGTTGTCCTTTTTGTTTTTTTTTAGAGAGAGTCTCACTTTGTCGTCCTAGGTAGAGTGCTGTGACGTCATAGCTCACAGCACCCTCAGACTCTTGGGCTCAAGTGATTCTCTTGCCTCAGCCTCCCCAGTAAATGGGAGTACAGGCACTGGCTACACTACCCAGCTGTTTTTAGAGACAGGGTCTTGCTTTTGCTTAGGCAGGTCTCCAACTCCTGAGCTCAGGCAATCCACCTACCTCTGCCTCCCAGAGTGTTAGTATTACAGGTGTGAGCCACCGTGCCCGGCCTTTATACGTTGTCTTCTAAAAACACGTTCTTCTGTTTCTGATCTCTAGCTTCAGTTTTTTCTCTTTATCTAATAGATTAACTGGAGTTGTGTGTTTGTGTGTGTTTAACTTGTTTTGTTTTTTTATTTTGGAGTACAGTTCATGTGTTTATTTTTTTATTTTCCCGTGATGCTAGATTTCTTAAACTAATTGAAAAAATATATATCATTTAACATCTAGTGTGAGTGTCAAAATGAGGTTAACATCAAGATTGCATACACAGATCCCACCCAAAGTATATGGAGAAGGTTCACAATTCAACTCTAGCTATACATTAAAAGCAGAAGAGGCTGTTTAAAAAAACACAAGGAAATAAAAGGGAAGGGAGGATGTCACCCAGAATGCTGGCCAATAAGAGGTAGGTTAGTGTTGTTGTTGCAGTTAACTAAGAACAGAGCATAATGCCTCCCTACCCCTTTTTAAACCACCTCAGCAGGACTCTATTCTCTGTGATGTAACTAATCTTGTTTCATTAAAATCATCCTTTCATCTGGCAAGGCCTCCTGGATGGTCAGTTGTACATGTTCCTGTCTGTTTTTGAACATTATTCGTTTGTTCTTTCACTACTTCTCTCACACATTATTTCGTGACTTTTTGGCATCTGCCAGTCACAAGGGCAGGGATTTGAGATAGTCATCATAAATAAGGATGTGATCCCCGACAGTTACAAAAAATAAAAATAATAAATGAGGATGTGTGTGCTTCTCAGTATTTACATAAATATTGTCTGGAAATTCTGCTTAGGACAATATTTAAGTAGGTATGAGACTTACCTTCTGGTAAAGATTACAAAATTATCCTTATTAACAAATTAAGTCCCCCAAATGTAGGAAGTAATTACCATCAGTAAGCTTTTAGTAAAAGTGACTGAAAAGGAATATTTATTTTGAGATTTTTTTTTTAGAGACAGAGTCTCAGTTTGTTGCCCTCAGTAGAGTTCAGTGGTGTCATAGCTCACAGCAACCTCCAGCTCTTGGGCTTAGGCGATTCTCTTGCCTCAGCCTCCCGAGTAGCTGGGACTATAGGCGCCTGCCACAACACCCAGCTTTCTTTGTTGTTGTTGCAGTTTGGCTGAGGCTGGGTTCGAACCTGCCACCCTTGGTATATGGGGCTGGTGCCCTACCCACTGAGCCACAGGCACTGCCCCAGAAAAGGAATATATGTTAACAGATTGCCTTATTATCTTCAATAGCAAGGTAGTGTATACCTTTGCATTAAGAAAGTCTATTCATAATAATAAAATACCTAATACAGTAGGACTTCTATAGTTGACCACCTCCTTACGTTGACCACCTCCGTAAGTTGACCTAGTTTTCATAGGCTAGATACATACTAAGGCTTACTTCCTTATGTTAACGACCTCCGTATATTGACCAGCTTGTTACAGTCCCTTAGGTGATCAACTTACAGAGGTCCTGCTGTACTAGATGTGAAGTAAGAATAAAGTGTGAATAAGAATGAGAACATTTCTCTTTATAGATTCAATTGTCCAGAAAATCTACTGGAAATTCGTTTTAAGACCCTCGTGAACCTTATTCCTTCCTTTATATGCTTTTTTTTTTTTTTTTTTGAGACAGAGCCTCAAGCTGTCCCCCTGGGTAGAGTGCCAT
>NW_003852457.1:9630814-9636475 GCF_000181295.1 Otolemur garnettii
GCTGGATTCAAACCCGCCACCTTAGGTGTATGTGGCTGGCGCCTTAGCTGCCTTAGCCACTTGAGCCACAGGTGCCGAGCCCCTTTATACACTTTTTAAAAATGTTATGGCTAGTGATTTTGACTCAAACCTCTAATCTCAACATTCTTCGAGGCTAAGGTAGGAGGATCACTTGAAGCCAGGAGTTTGATACCAGCCTGGGCAATATAGTGCAACCCCATGCCTACCAACCCCCCCCAATTGTCACATAAGTGGCTTATTCATAGTTTCTGTTAAAGGAGAAAAAGGTTTTGTTAAAGAGAAAATACTGTTAGGAATGATGGGTTTCCTTGGTTTTCATTAAATAATAACTTAAATACCAAAACTTCAGAAGTATATGATTTAAATAACATTTCAGGCTTTTAAATTGTTCTGGCCCAGTGCAGTGGCTCACACCTGTAATCCTAGTCTCGGGGAGGCCAAGGTATGCAGATTGCTTAAGCTCAGGAGTTTGAGACCAGCCTGAGCAAGAGTGAGATCCCATCTCTACTAAAAACAGAATAAAGTTAGCCAAGCATTGTAACTGGCACCTATAGTCCCAGCTGCTCTGGAGGCTGAGGCAAGAGGATTACTTAAGCCTAAGAGTTTGAGGTTGCTGTGAGCTATGGTGATGCCATTGCATCATCGGCAATAGAGTAAAACTATCGCCAGGGTGATAAGAGTAAAACTCTGTCTCCAAAATAAGTAAATTAATTAATTAAAAAAAATAAAAACATCTCTCTAAGGAAAAAGATGTTTCATATTGTTAATTTCTCTGTTGTACTTAGCTCTCTTTCATCTGTGGTACTTTTTCTAGCATATCTCTTGTCAGTCAGGGGTCTTAAATTTGACTATGGAGCAAAGCTAGGACTGGGTACAGTATAGGCCACTTTTATCTGTTGACTTAGAGCCAACATCCAAAAGCATTGTTTTTGCCTGGTTCCACAAATTACCTGTCTGCTTCCAGATACTAGCATTTTGGGGGGAATATTTTATTATGAAAAATTGCTTAATTAAGGGAATTAAGCTTAATTAAGAGAATTTTATGGTGAATACTTAAAACTCTCTCATTTAGGGCAGTGCCCCTAGCTCAGTCAGCAGGGAGCCAGCTACATACACTAAGGGTGGTGGGTTCAAACCTGGCCAGCAAAGACAACAATGCAACAACAACAACAAAAAAAAATAGCCAGGTGTTGTGGCGTGCGCCTATAGTCCCAGCTACTTGGGAGGCTGAGACGAGGATTGCGTAAGCCCAAGAGTTTGAGGTTGCTGTGAGCTGTGACACCATAGCACTCTACTGAGGGTGACAAACTGAGACAGACTCTGTCTCAAAAAAAAAAAAAACCCAAAAAAATAACCTCTCCCATTTAGACTCTAGCATTAACGTTTTATTATCCTTAATTTTTGACATATATCTGTCTTCCCTCTTTTTATCCATTAATTCACTGTATTTTATTCATTTCAGAGTAAATTATAGACATCAGTACATTTCCCCTAAAAACCTCAGACTGCATGTGTATTATTAACAATTCAGTATTTGTTTAGCTTTTTCTTTAGATGAAAAATTTATGTGAAATGAAATGCACAAATCTTAAGTGTATATTTGCTGACTTTTGAGATATGCATCATAATTAAATGAGGATGTGTGCTTAACAGTATTTTAAGTAAGTGTTGGCTGGAAATTCTGCTTAAGATAATATTTAAGTAGGCTTGTGTAAGTAGAGATTATAAAATTATCTTTATTAATTAACAAATTAATCAAGTCCCCCAAATGTAGGAGAGACTTAGTTACCATGCAGGAGGATCCTTATCTTTTGTATCTTTAAATATAGTAGAACAGTTGACCACCTCCCTACATTGACCACCTCCTTAAGTTGACCTAATTTTCATGGATCAAACGTGTACCACATTCATGTATGCATCAGTACAATAGGCCTAGTTCCTTATGTTGGTGAGTTTGTTACAATCCCTTGGTTGGTCAACTGACAGGTTCTACTTTATATCTTTGCCATCTCTGTTGGCTACAGTATTTTAACTTTGTGGCTTCTGGGTCCTTTTTGCTGATTATTCTTACCCTCTGCAGATATACTGGTGAATTTATTCAGAATTTGAAGTGAGTCTGTCCTCTTTTATTAAGAAATATACTCTTGGTGGCACCCATAGCTCAATTGGTAGGGCGCCAGCCACATACAGTGAGGGTGGCAGGTTCAAACCCAGCCTGGGTCTGCTAAAATCAACAATGACAACTTGCAACAAAAAAATAGCCAGGCGTTGTGGTGGGCATCTGTGGTCCCAGCTACTTGGGAGGCTGAGGCAAGAGAATCGCTTAAGCCAAAGAGTTTAAGATTGCTGTGAATTGTGATTCCATGGCACTCTACCAAGGGTGACAAAGTGAGACTCTGTCTCAAAGGAAAAAAAATACTCCTATACTTAACCTGGCAGGGAAGATACCATTATCACAAAGGTGATTTTCTCAGGGCAAGGCTTATCTATTGCACTTTGAATGTGCTTACCCCTGTAATTTCTCCAAATGTGGGAAACTCGACTGCATAATTTGTGAGAGTGGGGAACTGTGTTAGCACTTTCCCGTGTTTAAAAAAAAAAAAAACTAAGACTATTTCTTGCCTGTCATTGTGAGTGCTGGTGAAGTATTGATAGATGCCAGAGTGAACGAATATGAAGGGCAAAGTACTGTTCTGGCCTCCTTCTGGATGTAGAATGAGATTGTCCTAATTCTCAAATGGTTCATTATCTCCTAAGAAAGACAGGCAAATAAGTAATGGCAAAGTGATTCCATGCTAGAATAGAGGATGGGCAGAGTGCTCCATGACTGCTGGCAAGGGAGCCATTGATTCTCTCTGGGACAACACCAAGGGCTTCATAGCAGAGGTGGCATTTAAGTGCAGCTTAGAGAGTTTGAGGTAAATGTACTAGGAATTAAGTTGAAAAGTCATCAGAGTCTAGAATGTAGACAGTTATAAAGCCTATGTACTAAGTGATTTGATCAGAGCTGTACTATAGAACCTTTTGTGCCTCAGGTAGTAACTTTATAGCCTTCTTGCTGCTAATTTGAAGTTTCTTGCAGCCTCTCTCTGCCCCTATGATAGTCAGAATAATGGCTCCCCAGAGTTATCTGCAGAACCTGTGAATATTTTACCTTATATTGCAAGAGAGAATTTGAGATGTAATTCAACTGAAGACTTTAGGATAGGAGAGATTACCCTGAATTAGACGACTGGGCCTAATGTAATCAAAGAGGTCCTTAAAAATGGGAGAGGAAGTAGATGGTGAGAGTCAGGGGAAGAAATATATATGACTGTTGAAGATAGAAACAGAGAAATGTGTTATTGCTGGCTTTGCAAATGGTGGAAAAGTCAGAAACCAAAGAATGCAAGTATCCTCTAAAACAGTATTTTTCATTCAACCTTTGTTACGTCACGGCACACTTGAACCTATAGTTAAAATTCTGCAGCACACTTAAGTTATGTTGATCAAAAAAGAGTAAAGAAAAGAATATGCTTACAGGCCTGTGAACTTATTTCAAAAGTAATTGATAATTTTAAAAAAATTTCTTGGTACTCTTAAGATCCTCTTATAGCACACCAGTGTGCCAGGACACATTGGTTGAAAATCACTGCCCTAGGAGCTAGAAAGACAAGTAATTGGATTCATCCCTAGAGTCTCCAGAAGGAATATAGCTCAGCCAACACCCTAATTTTAGCCCACTGAGACCTGTGTCAGACTTCTGACCTCAGAACTGTTAGGTAATAGATTTGTGTTGTTTGAAGCCACAGAGTTGTAATAATTTACAGCAATAGGAAACCAGTACAGTGCTCCATCCTTAAGAGTTTATGAAGTAAAAATATTCTCCCTTTCTCTTTTTTGCAGGATGTTAATGATTTTGCCTCAAGAGAGAACAGTAGATTGATTATAAACTAAGCAGATTTTTCTTGTTATTTTGTAGCCACACCTGGAAGAAAATACAGACTTTATCATAACACTTATTCTTCATGTACTGAATTGTCATCTTTGTCTCCAAGGAGATTTTACCATGTGGTGGTGATAGGAACAAAAATCTCTTTGCAAATGTGAAATTCATGTTGTGGAATGGCTTTTGCTGTGCTTAACCCTACCATTAGACCTTTTCTCATTCTTGTTCTAGTCCCTCACTCCCCAGGGGTTCTTGCAGATTTCCCCCGCCACATTAATTTCTATATTCTTTTCATGTCCGTGGTACTACACCTTTTTAACATCCTTCTCTGGGCTCGGCACCCGTAGCACAGTGGTTATGGCACCGGCCGCATGCACTGAGGGGGGCGAGTTTGAACCTGGCCCAGGCCTGCTAAACAACAATGACAGCTGCAACAGAAAAATAGCCGGGTGTTGTGGCAGACACCTGTAATCCCAGCTACTTGGGAGGCTGAGGCAAGAGAATTGCTTAAGCCCAAGAGTTTGAGGTTGCTGTGAGCTGTGACACCACAGCACTCTACCAAGGGGACATTGTGAGGACGTCTCAAAAAAAAGAAAAAAATCCTTCTGTGGCTAAACTGCTTGAGGAAAGAAAATTACTCTTGTCTCATTTGCATTCCTAGCACCTACAATGGAGCCTGTCGGGTAGGAGGCACTCAGTGACTCTTGATAGCTACCTGAATCCTAAGACGTACATTATAGACTGTCTTTTGCCTTTCAGGAGTGTGCTTTGTCTTACTGGGAAGATTATTGGATTCCAGAGCATCAGGACTTCCTCTTATCACTTGTTCCTACACAGCAGTAACCAAATAGTATGTAAGCTCTAGAGAAAGGACACTATAAGATCCATTACGCTTCTGTAGCCACAATGGGAAAAGATAATGCTGGACATCATAAGGCAGAGATGAGATTAGAAGTAGCTTTCCTCTGTGGGGTTGTAGTTTCTTAGCACTTTATAAACCAAGCCTGTCTTATGCTCACAGTTCTTTTGTGCTCTTACATCGTTCTGCTGATGCCATCTACTCCTATGTGCCTCAGACTTCTCTCATCACCAAATAGCATAGCCTCTGAAACCTTAAATTATAGTATTCTTCTTTCTGACCATCTCCTCTTGTTCTCCTGGCTCTTTTATATCCCTGTTCGCACTATACATATTCTTCGAGGTTCCCCACAAATTATTCTGCACTTTCCTAGATTTTCTCATATTTGTACTCAAACTAGATCCTATTCACCAGACAAATCCCTCACAGTAGACATTCTCACTTCCCTGCTGCATAGTGGCTGTACATGCAAAAACCGTACCCCAGGGTTCACTCTGCAGTGTCCCTTCTGACCATGCAGTGAGTGCTGCTAGATGAAACCACAGACAGATTGCTGTGACAAATGTATAACTGTCTTTTGCACTGTCTTGCCCTTAGAACATCACTGCATGACCCAAACCTTTATCACTGTCCTTACCACTCATGGCCAGCTGCTACTCATCTCACTGGTAGCATACAGCCTTGCTTCCTACTTTGCCTAACATTTTTATTGAACTACTCACTAACTGTCAACATCCCACCTATCCTTACTTACTGAGGGTGGCAGGTTCGAACCCAGCCCCTGCCAGCTAAAACAGCAATGACAACTGCCACAAAAAATAAAATAAGCCATGCCATTGTTTAAAAAAAAAAA
>NW_003852457.1:9636619-9644936 GCF_000181295.1 Otolemur garnettii
AAAAAAAAAAAAAAAAAAGAAAGATATGTATATATCTCTTCCTAGTTGTCACTTCTCTGTGGCCTATTCACTGTGCTCAAAGATAATCCATCATTCCTGTAGTAAAGTGACTTTCCACCGATGTGTTGTGGCACACTGATGTGCTATGAGAAGGTCTTAGGTATGCCAAGAAAAGTTTTAAAGATCATTAATTAAGTTATTTTTGAAAGAAGTTCAAAGCACAGCAAGTGTATTCTTTTTCTTTTCTTTTCTTTTCTTTTTTTTTTTTTTGAGACAGAGTCTCACTATATTGCCCTTGGTAGAGTGCTGTGGCGTCACAGCTCAAAGTAACCTAAAACTCTTGGGCTTAAGCGATTCTTTTGCTTTAGCCTCCCAAGTAGCTGGGACTACAGGCACTCATCACAACGTCCGGCTATTTTGTTGTTGTTGTTGCAGTTGTCATTGATGTTTTTTTAGCTGGCTCGGGCCAGGTTCGAACCCACCAGCCTCGGAGCCCTATTCACTGAGCTGTGGGCACCACCTCTACCCTTAGTTTTTGCTGCTCCCTATCCTATACGGTGTGTTGAACTACTTCTCCTTATTTATCATCTTAGGAGCGGCCTTTGTTCACAGTGTTCCCTGACCTGCTTAATAGCTCTGACACTCAGCCTGGTCCTCCCTGAAACCATCAGACTGTGCTAGGTGCTGTCTTCTGTGCTCTTGTGACCCCTCAGGCATGCTGTTACAGCAGTAATTATACTTTGCTGTAAATGTCCCACTTCAGTTCCTTTAACTAGACTTGGCTGCTTGAGAGTAAGGATATAAGCTTTATTCAGATTTTCATCTTCAGGGCTTGGTACAGAAACAGGTATATAAGTATTAAGTAATGGTTTATTAAAATAGAAAAAGGCAATCCAAATCTATAACATCAAGATAATTATCAACTTACCAGCTGTTTCCTCAGAAACAAAAGAATGTTATCCCAGAATCTCTACTCTGGGAATGACTGTTGGTACTTTTGAGAAATCAGTTTTGACCAGTTGTACAAAAGGATGCTTTGTGTGTCCAGTGATTTTTTTTTTTTTTTTTGGAAACAGAGCCTCATGCTGTCGCCCTGGGTAGAGTGCCGTAGTGTCACAGCTCACAGCAACCTTCAACTCCTGGGCTCAAGCGAGTCTCCTCCCTCCAGCTCCCAAGTAGCTGGGATTACAGGCACCCACCACAACACCTGGCTATTTTTTGGTTGCAGCCGTCATTGTTGTTTGGTGGGCCCAGGATGGATTTGAACCCCCCAGCTCAGGTGTATGTGGCTGGCACCTTAGGCGTTTGAGCCACAGGCGCCGAGCTAGTGTCCAGTGATTGATTGTATGATCTGATTACCTCAAGAAATGGTAGAAACTGAGAATTAAACAAATTAATACTTTAGATCAGTGGTTTTTAATCTTGGCTGTGCATTTGAATCAGGAGAGAGCTTTAAACAAACAAAAAGCCAGAGTGCTGTTTATCATGCCTATAATCCTAGCACTCTGGGAGGCCAAGGCAGGGGAATTACTTGAGCTTAGGATTTTGAGGCCAGCCTGAACAAGAGTGAGAACCTGTCTCTACCAAAAATAGAAAAATTAGTTGAGTGTTGTGACAGATGGCTGTAGTCCCAGCTACTCCGGAGGCCGAGGCAAGAGTATTTCTTTGAGCCCAGGAATTTGAGGTTGCTGTGAGCTAGGCTGACGTCACGGCATTCTAGTTTGGGCAACAAAGTAAGACTCTGACTCAAAAACAAACAAAAAAGCCTGGTCTCTCTTTAGATAATTAAATCAGAATCTCTTGGTGTGAAACCCAGCTATCATTAGCCTGCAAACATACCTAACCATTCCAGTTTGCAGCCAAGGTTGAAAACAACTGGGTTTGATAAACATTTTAGTAAGCTACCTAGATGCAGTTGTTAGGGAAATTAGGATGAAATGAGATGTACTGCAAGGTATTTGTATTTTAAATCATAAAATGAGAGTCATCGCAATGGCCTCTAAATATCTACTTAAACTGGAGGAAATATAACAGTTTCATTTTTTTAATAAGATCATATTGAAAATTTATTAGTGACTAAAAATTGCCTGTCACCTTAGCTAGCCTGTTCTATTTTCTCTCACTTTGTAGCCCTTGGTAGAGTGCCGTGGCATCTCAGCTCACAGCAACCTCAAACTCTTGGGAATAAGTGATTCTCTTGCCTCAGCATCTTAAGTAGCTGAGCCTAGGCACCCACCACAATGCCCCGGGGGTATTGGTCTGGCTCTTTTTTTAGAGAGGGGGTCTTGGTCTGGCTCAGTCTGGTCTTGAACGGGTGAGCTATTTTTTTAGAGAGGGGGTCTTGGTCTGGCTCAGTCTGGTCTTGAACGGGTGAGCTCAGGCAGTCCACCTGTCTTGGCCTCCCAGAGCCTGTTCTATTTTCAGGTATGTCATTTGATTCACAGTGTCTCGTTATATTGACATGTAATCAACTTCTGTGTTACTCCACACATTTGTCCTAATTCTGTTCTGTCCAACAATGTATAATAAATATACCTCTTTCACAGGACCTGTACATGTGTGGAGACAGTCCTCTTGCTTTTCATAAGTAATTTCTTGTGTAGGCTGAACATTTGGTTACCTTAACCTTTGCTTATCTTGAAAAGTAAGTTCCAAAGAGGAGGGGCCTAAGTCTGAACGGCCACTATTCTATTCTTAGCCATTGGAATAGTATTTGACATATTGTGAGCACTCAGTTAATGTCTTTAACTAATGTCTCAGTTAAAAGAGAATGAATATAAAACTATAGCCATTCATTTTACTTCTTTTATGCAGCTAGCTATAACAATCTGACTCCTTAAAATGAACCTTATATCCCTTTGATAATGTACACACAAAGTATGTAGAGCATCTACTTAAGTATCTTGATTCCCTCATGTAGTATGTTCACTGACTTCATTGTCAGCTAAACTTTTAATGGATCTTTACTCATACTAATGAGGAAAGGATTAAAAAAGAAGGTAAGAAAAAAAAAAGAAGGTAAGGACAGAGAGACCTCTCTCCATATAGACATGGCCCCTTGGTCAGCTAGTTGTAGTTCTCTCTTGCTGTACTTTTGTTTAGTCCATGGTGCTGCTTTTTTTTTTTTTTTTCATGGTGCTTCTTGTATTTAGTGGCTGTGAGTGCTAAGAGGAAGAAACACTAAGCCTTCCAGGGAGGAATTAGGGAATGACACAAAAAGAGATGATGCTTGATATTGCAGGATGGCTAGGGTTTTGCAAAGACATGAGAAAGAGGAGAACATTTCTGGCATACAATAACACAGCTAAATATGGTGAAGCAATTCAAGTGGTTCAGCATGGTTATGGCATGATAGTATGTTGGCTAGTGAGGGAGAAATGGGCCTGGTCACAGAAGATTCTAAGTCTGTTCCAAAGACTTGGTCCATTTTTCTGTAAGTACTGAGAGACCAGAAGGGAGTTTTACTCAGGGAGTGAAACTTTTGTGTTTTATAAAGATGAGGCTGTTGTGGACACTCACTGAAGTGGGAGAGACCAAAGACAGAGAAGCCAAATAGGAGGTCTCCAGGTCAAAAAACTTGATAACATCCAAAATATTAATGATTGACTTTAAGGAAGTCACGTATTTGCAAGTCATTGCTTAGCTGTGCTTATTGTGTTTAAGATAAAATGATGGGGCTTGGCATCTGTGGCTCAAATGGCTAAGGTGCCAGCCACATACACCTGAGCTGGCAAGTTTGAATCCAGCCCGGGCCCGCCAAACAACAATGATGCTGCAACCAAAAAATAGCCGGGCTTTGTGGCAGGCACCTGTAATCCCAGCTACTTGGGAGGCGAAGACAGGAGAATCGCTTGAGCCCAGGAGTTGGAGGTTGCTGTGAGCTGTGATGCCATGACACTGTACCCAGGGTGACAGCTTGAGGCTCTGTCTCAAAAAAAAAAAAGATAAAACGATGTAATGAATAGTCTTGTAGTAATTTCTTATAGGAAAACTAATTGAAAAGGTATACCTGTGTAAAGCATATTTTACCAGATTGACTTGTTATAGATCGCTCCCAGAATTGGTCTTAAACCTTCATAATTATGTGAATTATTTTTTCTCTTTTGTGACATATTACTTATAATGAGATTTATGTTTTTATATTTTCTTAGTAATATTTTTCCAATGCTTAAAAAAAATTACGAGGGCCTAAATTAAGGCCTTGGAAGTAGGACTCAAAGAAGTAATCAATGGGGGAGACATTTAGGAAGAGGCATTTACAGATTATAGTGACTGATTGGATGTTAAAAGGCCAATTTAGAAAAGCACTTGTGTTCCTGGGTCACTAAATGTCTTTTTTTTAGGTTACCAAATAATTCTTACCGTGTGTCAGGGACTGTTCTATGTTTTACAGATACTAACATACGTAATTCTCAGACTAACCATTTCAGGTAGGTACTATTTTATTTTTATTGTACAGATGAGACTGGATTACTAAGAAGTTAGACAAAGTAGGTTGTTAGTAATAGAGGAAGGACTTGAACCCAGGCAATCTGGCTGCAGATTCCTTGCTCTTAACCACAGCTGGAAATATACACTTGAGCTTAGAGAAAGAAGGCAGGATGGAAGACAGGAAGGTAAATT
Source organism: Otolemur garnettii (assembly GCF_000181295.1). Lineage (NCBI taxonomy): Eukaryota > Metazoa > Chordata > Mammalia > Primates > Galagidae > Otolemur > Otolemur garnettii. The sequence goes on from NW_003852457.1 coordinate 9,641,243, forward strand.
CATTCTAGCCAAAACACATAGCCCTGTTGTGTACCATACAATGGGATACACAAAGGGCGTAAAGCAAATAGATGTGCTCTGAATCCTCAGAGTTTCCAGAGGGTCACTGAAAAGGGATACTTTCAGAAAAGGCATAGGACACAATCAAGGAAACGTACATTTAAGCTAAGCATATATTTCAAAGCCATTAGAGAAGATTAAGAACTACTAAGATTGAGGAAAACTAGGTGAGGAAGAACGCAAAGCAAATAAAGAGCTTTAAGAACAATTGAGACCAACAGTATCCTCTTCAGTGGATGTCATCGATAAGAACCATTTTACTGGTGTGAGGCAAAAGCCATATTACTTTTATTTATGATAACATTCATAAAATTGAAAAGGAAACCCTTAAACCTCTGGAAGACAAAGAGATTAAGCAATATGAAAGAACAAAGTACAAAAGAAATGTAAATGTATATGAAATAGACAAAATTGGTATTCAAAAAAATGGAAAGATCTGGCTCTTGCTTATAATCTGAGCTACTTGGGAGGCTTGAGTCTGGATTTCAAGACCAGCCTGGGCAACATAGCAAGACCTGATCTCTAAAAAAAATTTTTTTTTTAATTATCCAGGTAGCTGGCTCAGTGCCTGTAGCACAGTGGTTATAGCATCAGCCACATACACAGTGGCTGGCAGGTTCGAACCCAGCCCAGGCCAGCTAAACAACAACGACAACTGCAATAACAATAAAAAAATAGCTAAGCATTGTGGTGGGCACCTGTAGTCTCACCTACTTGGGAGACTCAGGCAAGAGAATCACTTAAGCCAAGAGTTTGAGGTTGCTGTGAGCTTTGATGCTACAGCACTCTACCAAGGGCGACATACTGCAATTTTGTCTCCAAAAAAAAAAAATTATCCAGGTAGGGTGGTGTGAGCCTATAGTTCCACCTACTTATGAGGCTGAGGCAGGAGGATTGCTTTAGCCCTGGAGTTTGAGGCTACAGTAACCCTGGGCTAGAGAGTGAGACTTTATCTTTAAAAATTAGTTATTATATATAAAGCTAAAATGGAAATTAAAATATCTAAATTTAGGCTCAGTGCCTGTAGCTCAATGGCCAGGGTGCTGGCCACATACACCAGAGCTGGCAGGTTCGAACCTGGCCTGGGCCTGCCAAGCAACAATGACCACTACAACAAAATAGTATCAGGGTGTTGTGGCAGGTGCCTGTAGTCTTAGCTACATGGGAGGCTGAGGCAAGAGAATCACTTAAGCTCAAGGGTTTGAGGTTGTTGTGAGCTGTGACACCATGGCACTCTACCAAGGGCAATACAGTGAGACTCTGTCTTAAAAAAAAAAAAAGTATGTATGTGTATGTGTGTGTATATATATATATTTAAAATAAATTAAGGCTCGGCGCCTATAGCTCAACCGGCTAAGGCGCCAGCCACGTACACCTAAGGTGGTGGGTTCGAATCCCCAGCCCGGACCTGCCAAAACAACAATGACGGCTGCAACCAAAAAATAGCCGGGCGTTGTGGTGGACGCCTGTGGTCCCAGCTTCTTGGGAGGCGGAGGCAGCTTGAGCCCAGGAGTGGGAGGTTGCTGTGAGCTGTAATGCCACAACACTCTACCAAGGGGGACAGCTTGAGGCTCTGTCTCAAAAACAAACAAACAAACAAACAAAAAACAAACAAAAAATAAAATAAAATAAAATAAAATAAAATAAATTAAAAGTGCAATGTTACTTCTGTTTCCAGCTAAGATGGAGTAAGAGGGAGTGGATTAACCTTCCTGACTGAGCAGTAGCAACAATGAAACAGACAAAATACAGGAAACTGATTGTTTAAGATCTTGGATATCAAGCAACAAATGACAGTGATTCCTGAGAGATGGGAAACCAATGAGGTAAGCCCTCTAATTGTCTCAGTTTATTGCTTTGAGAGGGTTTCCAGGTTACAATAGAGGAAGAAGGAACTGAGGTGGGCCCAACAGACTCCTTGAATCAAGGATACAGAGGTAAGACTATGGGGAGAACAAAGTAAAGTTCATAGGACAGAATACCAGAGAGAAGAGAGTCTAACAGAGAGAGAACCCTGAAGATCTGCAAAGGGTCTCCCTCAGGTATTCAACAGAGCAGGAAATAAACTGAGCCAGGAAAGAGTCTTCTAAAGGATTAAAAGGAACAATAACCTGATATTCATCCAGGGCTGAGAATAGTGCCTATTCCTACCAGCCAGACTAGAAAACTCTTCTCATTGCTGGAGCACGAGGTAGATCTTGTCTGCCCAGTCAGAGCCTATCAAGAAGGGCCTTCAGTGATAAGGGATAATTATCTCTATACTAAACACTGATAAGTCCACCTCACATATTGTAAAAGATAGACCTGAAGGATCAAGCTGTTTCCAAGTAACTTAATGGTGTCTTTTTTTTTTTTTTTTGAGACAAAGTCTCAGTCTGTTGCCCTCGGTAGAGTGCTGTGGCATCACAGCTCACAGCAACCTCCAGCTCCTGGGCTTAGGCGATTCTCTTGCTTCACCCTCCCAAGCAACTGGGACCACATGTGCCCATAGCAATGCCTGGCCACCCCTTTGCTGCAGTTTGGCCAGGGCTGGTCTCGAACCTGCCACCCTCAGTATATGGGGCCAGTGCCCTACTCACTGAGCTACAGGCACTGCCCACCTAATGGTGTCTTAAAACCAAGGTCAAAAATATTTATACAAATACAAAAAATATCCAGTATCAAATATGACAAAATTTATAATATCTTACATCCAAAGATCGTCAAACATGCAAAGAGATAGAAAAACATGGTTCACAATGAGGACAATAAGTAATGATTCAAACCAATCCCAGACTTACACAGATATTAGAATTAGTAGGGGACAGAACAGTAAAAGATTTATAACTGTATTTCATATTGTCAATAAGGTAAGTACAGAAATAGAATTTATATAAAGAACCAAATTGAGATTTTAGATAGAAAACTACATTTTCTGAAATGAAAATATACCAGATTAACAACAGATTAAACTTGTAGAAGAAAAGATGAGTGAAGTTGAAGGCATGGCAATAAAACCATCTAAGATGAAATGTAGAGGAGGGGAAAAAAGAAAAAAAAAACCGAAAAGTTTTAGTGAGCAACTTCAAGCAACCTACTCTATGAGTAACGAGACTCTCTGAAGAACAGAGGACAAGAGAGATGGGAAAAAAATATATGGAGAAATAATGACTAAATACATCAAAACTTAGGCTTGGCACCTGTAGCTCAGCAGCTAGGGTGCCAGCCACACACACCAGAGCTGGCAGGTTGGAATCCAGCCCAGGCCTGCCAAACAACAATGATAATGATAACTACAACCAAAAAATAGCCAAGCATTGTGTTGCGTGCCTATAGTCCCAGCTACTTGGGAGACTGAGGCAAGAGAATCACTTAAGCCCAAGAGTTTGAGGTTGCTGTGAGCTGTGATGCCATAGCACTCTACCCAGGACAACAGAGTGAGACTCTGTCTCAAAGAAAACAACTTAACTATACATTCTCAGACCCAAGAAACTTAAGGAATCTTGAACACAAGAAACATGAAGAAAAGAAGGCCAAGGAAAATAATAACCAAGTTACTCCAAATAAGAGAAAATCTTAAAAGCAAAAAGAGGGAAAATGCATGTTATATACAGAGGAACAAAAGCTGACATCAGATTTCTTCTTTTTTTTTTTT